>NC_142025.1:74937119-75293109 GCF_049901735.1 Notechis scutatus | reverse complement strand
TTCGATGATTACCTGTAGATGCTTAAACAAAGAGAATATTCTCCCAACTTCACAAGTTGTGCATGTCTCAATTTTAGTTGATCATATCAATATACCAAATTGATCACACATCTCAACAAGTAGACTTGGGAACTATATTTAAAGTCAGGGGTTTTTTTGTATTATACTGGATCAGAACATATACTGCTACTTTTTCATATAATTTTTAATTATATAATGATGGTGCAAGAGAAATTAAAAACAGAAAAAACTCTAAACAGACAAAATCTCTACCTACTCACCTATTTTTCCCCTTATTTTTTTAGATGATCTCTTTCATTAATGGACATGATATTCCATGTATTTGTAAGATATTTCAAGCTGAAATAAATGTAAACAGATTTCGCAGCATATCTTGGGAAAATGTCTTTCCTAAACCAATTTAGATTTATGCTGAGGTAGAACTTTGTTTGTTTCTTTCCATTCATTATGAAAGCTGTCCAATGACATATAAGCACTTGATAAGTGTAAATTTAACAGCAAAACCCATAATAGTAAAAGACAAGTAAGGGAATTAAACTTTTTTTTTTCACTTTTAGCACCTTTAGGAGTTTGTAATGTTTTCTTTTTTCTTTTTATTGTGGAAATATCTCCTAGTCCATGCTCCGTTTAGACCTGTGGCATCTATTGCAGTATCAATAAAATCATCTGGTATCAGCCATTTCAGAAATATCAGAAAAAGAAAGCTGAGCATGGCCAAAAGAGCAAAAATGTAACCAGTCACTGGACCACAATGAGTGATAAGTCTCTCAAGTCGTTTGCCCATTGGCAATACAGATTCATTTGCCACTCTGTTGTATACCTAGAGGAAGACATATACCTTAATCAGGTTTGTTTGCAATATGTAAATTGCATTAACTCAAAGTCACTCATTCTTGATCATAAACATATTATAAATATAATACTAGATTACACTAGAGAATATCCTTTGATATATCCAAAGGAGTCAACTAGAGGAACTCTTTATTTCCCTAATTTTTCAGGTGTTTTCCTAAATAATCTACAGATTCCTAAAATTTGTCATTCAAGTAATTTTATATATTTCCTATCCATAATATGGTAGGCTTTGGCATCTAACCGAAACTGGATTATGATTACAAATGTATTATTAAATATAATTACAGAATATAATTACATTTACAAATGAATATGGATAATAAATTAATCAGACCATGATAACTCTCTCTTCAGATCTCTGGACATAAAACCAGATGTTACGAACAACCCATAAAGAATAACTTTTATAGCAGCAGCATCAACTGGTCATGGTTTTGTGCTACAAATAATATTTGGCTGCCAAAGATTATTTTTCCAAAGCAAAGGATTGTGGAAGAAATTTCTCCTACTCATATGCAATAACTCCAATCTTAATAGGACAGCAAGTAGGTTTTAAAATAATTAAGATATACTGGACAAGTAGTTCATAAAAATGAGACTGGAATATCAGATGGATATCTGCAAACTGCTATTGGCAGAAATTTGCCATGTGAGCTAGGACACAATTAATTGATAAGTCCCTTGTCTATACTTATTCTGGCATACCAAATTCCCTATATGTAAGATCATAGCTGGCTACAGGTTAAGTGCATAAAGAAAACAATATAATTAAATTTCCACAATGAGATAAACTATTAGAAAGCATGAAGATGTTCTCAAATGAATATAGAATTTTCAAACAAGAACGTTCACCCACTTTTTCAGTTCTTTTTGCAACATTTCTCCAAGTGTAGAATGTTCTAACTTTGTCATGCATAATTTCTGGAGACAATAATGATCCTGACTTCAGTTGGCTAATAGCCTTTTCCAATCCACTACAGAGGGATTTTACTGAAGGTTCACACAAAATTATAAAATCATCTGGAAGTACTTCAGGAATCCCACCAACTCTTGTACTGACCACCTGAAACAACAGATAAATTATTATGCTTTTGCTAGGCAATTAGTGGCACAAAAAGTAGAGTAGAAAAGTAGTTTGACACCGCTGGAGTATCAGTTGTCAAAACAGGTAGCGTCTGAAACAAGACTATCATTCCAGGCAGAACATTTATTTTCATCACAGAAATTCTTCCCAATCAAGACAAATTTATTTTCTCTCATATAAGCATGTCCTTTCATTCCATATAGTTATTTTGCAATAACATATAATTTATACTTATGATAGTAATACTCAAATATTTTACTTTATTCTCAATCTTAAAACCAATTTTCCTCATTATTTCTGTTTGATGCTTTATTTTTGTAAGCATTTCTTTCTGCTAATTCTTAATCTTAAAACCTGTTAGCATACCAAATTAGTCTGAATTATAGGGTTCCCCCATTTGTTTTTTATTTTGCGTTTCTTTGTCCTTAATACTTAAGTCTCATTTGACATTCCATAATTAGTCATACAATCTGTCTCATATTCATCTTCTTTGTTTTGTCAAATCCACTGATTATTTATTTACTATTAAAGAAACAACATTCTACAAAAGTCTAATCTACATGTTGATTTAGCTCCAATAGTTTTAAAAGCGCTTTTGCCAAGAATTAATCTTTCAAAACTACTGTCCCTTTCTTTTTACATTACTTTTTTAACTTTTATCAGAAATTCACCAAATGATTTCCCCTTATCCTGACATTTGGAAGATCTCTCTTTTACTTTAAATTGATTGCATCTGATAGAGATTAAGAAAACAAGGCTTTTGCAACTCTTATGTTCATTAAGGGCTGCACTGCAGTGATGAGTATGATTGAAGTCCCTTGACTTCCAGCCACTAAACCCCACAATTCTTGTGGTCTCCTCATGAGTAGCAGCTGTCTAGAGTGCAAGTGAGTAATATCAGGGTCTCTCCTTGTTCAGAGAAAATTCCACTGGCTAGAATTCAATGTCTGGTCACCAATCTCTGCTACAATGCAGTGGTGGGATTAAAAAACTTTTGCCACCAGTTCGGTGGGCGTGGCTTGCTGGGCGCAGAGGCGTTTGTGCAGGCGCAGAGGCGTTCCAACTCACCTCCTGCAAGCCTGCACTCTCCTGGTTGCTTCAGCAGCTGCTGCACAGCACTCTTCTGTGCTGCACCAAGCAGCTGTGCTTCAAAAGCAGAAGATAAAGGTGAGTATGGGAGCCCGGGAAGGCGGGTGGACCCAACAGCAGAGCGGCGGAGACAACCAATTCGGTCTCCGCTGCTCATCACCGCTACCAGCTCAGAAAAACCGGGGCGAATCGGTAGAATACCACCACTACTACAATGCCATGTTCCTATCATAGTTTTATTAAATTCTTAAGAAAATGGTCTATTTAATTTTTTGGAATAACAATAAGTTTTACCTGTAAACCACAACTGGCAGCTTCCACAATTGCCATACAAAATGCTTCTGTGAGAGAGGTGTTAAGAAAAATATGACCTTGAACCAAGACATTTCTAACTTCCTGATGTTCTAAAGCTCCTAGAAGACGAACTCTATAAAGTTTTGGAAAACAGGTAAAGAAAATATTGATACAAGTATTTTTATCAATGGAGAAAATCACTGGGAACTTTAAAAAGACCATAATATTTTATAAGTTGACAATCACAGTCCAAGATAAATACTTACAACTAAACCTGAAATCAATAGAACTGGATTATGAATAAACTACTAATTCTACTAATTCAGGAATTTTCAAAGTCTTTAATTTCATATTTTCAGTTTTCCCAACTGTTGTCTTCAAAGATGGCTAAAATGCTAAATATTAGTTCAGCAATATTATAACTATTCAATAGTCAAGTACAGAGAAAAAAAATAATGAATTCTAAGTTCATCCAAACATTATCTCATAGGTCACTGCAGTTCTCAATATTTTTACCAAGAATATTTCATTTATTTTCTAAGTAATATATATTAGAAAAAATAATCAGGAGAAACAGCTTTCAAATTTTCTCTTTAAAATAATTTCTATTGATGCTTCATGGTGGGTGGTTTTTTTTGAGTTATTCATGTTATTTCAGTATTAGAGCTGTATCCATCTGCATTTTCACACTGAAAATACATGTAGTCCTTGACTTACAACAGTTCATTCAGTGACCCTTCAAAGTTACAACAGCACTGAAAAATGTGACTTATGACCATTTTTCACAGTTCATATTTATGACCAATGCTGTATCTCAAGGTCATGTGATCACTTTTTGTGACCTTCCAACAAGCAAAGTAATGGGGGAGCAAGATTCACGTAACAATTGGGTTACTAACGTGTTTCTCACATAATAAGGCCGGGCCTTATTTTTTTTTGACCCCGAAAAACGGCTAGGACGTCTTTTCGGGGGTGACTTAATTCTCCCCCTTGCATCCTCGGGTGGGTGGGCGGGCGGCGACAGCTTGGATATTCGGAGACCTTCGGGTTCGGGCCACCGTTGCTTTCCCTTCTCCCTTGCTGCCGCGGCGTTTGGCGCAGCCACGTGCGCCAGTCAGGGCTCCTCCCTGCAACCGAGCCCTGAGGAGACACTTAGCTTCAGGCGCTCCCGTCTTCCCTTTGCTTTGAAGGTAAGCGAATTATTTTACAAAGCCTCCCCTGCCGAGAGGCAGCCCAAACCCACGTGGGAGGCTAATCTCCCAGGGCCTCTTCCGTTCCTCCCGACCTCCCTTCGCTGCGCGCCTCTGACGCGCCGCTCCTTTCAGCCCAGCGAGCTCTTCCACCTCAAAGAAAGGCCAGGCGGGCGGCTGCGGCGGAGCAGCAGCGGGTCTGAGCCGCTCGCAGCGGAAAGAGCCACCACCCGTAGCCCGATGCGGGGAGAACGAGCGAGGTTAGCGCCCGCCAGCCCGGGCGAGATTTGGGAACGAGGGCAGGAGGAGGCACGCACACACCGCGGCTCACTTTCCCAGCTTTGCCCAGCCCTTACAGCTCTGGCGCGTCCCTGGCAGGATGAGCGGAGGATCCGGCGGGGAGGCGCTGCTGCCCGCCAGGGGCGCGCCAGAGCCGTAAGGGCTGGGCAAAGCTGGGAAAGTGAGCCGCGGTGTGTGCGTGCCTCCTCCTGCCCCTCGTTCCCAAATCTCGCCTGGGCTGGCGGGCGCTAACCTCACTCGCTCTCCCCGCTCGGGCTACGGGTGGTGGCTCTTTCCGCTGCGAGCGGCTCAGACTCCGCTGCTGTTGCCCGCAGCCGCCCGCCTGGCCTTTCTTTGAGGTGGAAGAGCTCGCTGGGCTGAAGGGAGCGGCGCGTCAGAGGCGCGCAGCGTAGGGAGGTCGGGGAGGAACGGAAGAGGCCCCGGGAAATTAGCCTCCCCACGTGGGCTGGGCTGCCCTCTTGGGCAGGGGAGGCTTTGTAAAATAATTCGCTTTACCTTCGAAAGCAAAGGGAAGACGGGAGCGCCTGAAGCCAAGTGTCTCCTCAGGGCTCCGGTTGCAGGGAGGAGCCCTGACTGGCCGCACGTGGCTGCGCCAAACGCCGCGGCAGCAAGGGAGAAGGGCAGCAAGGGAGAAGCAATGGTGGAAGGTCTCCCGATATGAAGTGCCCCACCAACGCAGGCAGCACCATATCCGGGCATGCAACAAAAGTACTAACGGCAAGGCCCCCTCGCTCTCCCCACATTTCGCATGTTTAATATGGGGCTTAATTTGGGGGAGGGGCTTAATTTGATTTTATGCCAATAAAACATGGTGGGGCTTCCTATTGGTGGAGGCCGTATTGTTGGAGAAACACGGTAACTTATCAACTGCAGTGATTCACTTAACTATGGCAAGAAAGGTCATAAAATGGGGCAACACTCACTTAACAAATGTCTTACTTAGCCACAGAAATGTTGGGCTCATCGCTGTTGTAAGTCGGGGACTACCTGTATTCAGAAGATATCCTCCTGAACATGAAGATAATTTATAAGGATCTAAGAAAAGAAACATGACATGATAAAACTGTTCCAAATAATCATAAGAAAATAATTCAAAAGTAGCTTATGAATAACAAAAGCCAGGGTATTTAAGGATGATCCAATTCATTTGTCTACTTTTTCCATTAAGACTTGATATATACTGCCACCAATGAGCAGAGAGGTTTATGCACAGAAAACACTGCAACATCTCCAAAGAAATATAAATATATAAAACAATCAAATACGTTACTAGCTTATTTAAAATTTCCACAATCAAGGTTATAATCTCAGGGCAGCATTATTGCAGAAAACTAAAATATATTTTCAAGCTGAGTATGAAATCACAGAAAGGCATACAATAAATGCAGTTGATATAAACTTAGATTTAGCTATAATTTATTTTCTGTCCCTTTTTTTTACTTACTAGTTCTTATATCTTTTCTGCACTTTTCAAACAGAATAACATGATAGGTATGCATGTGTAAACAAACCATTATTGTGTAAAATCATCATCCTATTCCTTTCTTCATTTCTCTGCTAAATCTTTTGATAATTTGGCTATATTAAATGCAATGCAGAAAACATACCTTTCATGTAATTGATATCTTTCCCGTACTTCTTCTAATACAATTCTTTTTGGTCCTTCTCCTCCAACTAAGAAATGTAAATCTGGATACTTCTGACATAGCTCAGGAATTATACCACTAAGTAAATCAATACCTAAAGGAAAAATATTTATTGTTTTATATAAAATGATTTATTAAGCAATAATCTTTTTTATTAATCATTTCACCACTGCTTAACTTTCAGAATTTCAAAACCAAAGTACAATTTTGCCTGTATTATATTAATATTGCATGATTATAAATGATCTTCCAGGACAGAATTTCAAAAGATTTTCTATATGCTGCTGACCAACCTCGTATAGTTTTATTTTTCTGTTACACATTACATGTGGTCATTGCTTAATGACCATTTGTACAATTTCCATTCAAAATTATGACAGACTTTGAAAAAGATACTTACAACCGTTGCTGAAAATTATGACTCTCATATTACCACTACCCCTTGCAATTGTGATTGCATTTTCAGCTTGGCAACCAGCTTGCAATTATGAACAGTTGCAATATCCTAGTGTCATAAGACTGTAATATGAGAACTTCTAGCTCAGGGGTGTCAAATTCACGGCATCATGGCAGCATCACGTGACATATCAGAACTTTTTTCCCCTTCACTAAACCAGGCGTGGGTGTGGCCAGCGTGTCACACATTCAGCCCTGTTCTAGCTGCTTTCCAGCATACAATGCTAATTAGATATGCTGATTTTGCTTAAAGACTACATGATTTGCTTAATGACCGAATGGTTTGCTTTATAACTATCATAAAAAAAGTCATAAAATTGAGTCAAGTAACATAGTGAACCGCTGAACTGTAACAAAATATGAGCAAAATTTTGAGTTCAAGGGTATATACAACCTACTCTTCTTATAAACAGTAATCTTATTTTCAATAACATTCTTCATTTCATTTAGAATAAAATAAAAACTGTAAAGCTCCAGATTAATGGCAGGCAATCTTTAAAGTGAAAATGCCGCTATGCCTTATATTTAAAAAGAAATAAAGCATTTATTATTTAAACACTTCAAAATGTTCTGAACATCAAGAATGCCATGCAAAAAGATTATTTTAATTTTGGAAGTCAGTGGTCACCTTTTAATTATTTGGGATATCATGTTGCCAATCCCAATCCACCACAATGTGAAACATTATGTGTCAGTTGTTCTCAACCTTTTTTTTTTTTAACCACAGACTCCCTTTAAATAACATTTTGTGGCCACAGACCATGGCCATTGAGCACAAAGACTTAACTCAAGATTTAAATCATAACATTTCTTCAAGCCTTCACAGACCATAGGTTGGTAATCACTGTTATATGACCACAGCTCCCCTGAACATTGTCACTAAACTTTAATTTTAATGCAATAGCAAGGAAAATATAATATACAAGGAATAATTGTTCATCATTTTTAATTAATTTAATCTTAATTTTTATTATATTCAATTAATTCAGATTCTGATCTAGCACTAGCCATTTTTGGAAAATAACACTGGTATATCAAGAGAGTACATTCTTGAAGAACATTCAGTCATATACATCTACAGATATCTTTTCCACTAATTTTCAATCACAAGCTAACAGAAAAGATTAGCTTGAGAAATGCATTGGTGCAAGATTATCTAGTAAATTGTATTACTCAGTGAAGATTTTCTTGGTCCCAAAATAAAATCTCTAAAAGAATAGGGTACTCATTCAAAACCTGTTACACCAATCTTGAAAAATATGCCTGTAGAAATTTTTGACTGAAGCAATCTTTTTTATGAAAAAAACTCCATTAAACATATATTTCTCATTGTGTTTTTGGTACAGGAATGCCCATATACTAGATATTTACAGTATTTCTAATTTATAAATAAGTTAGAAACCAGTTTAGCCTTCATTTTTTACAGCTATTACTGCAGATTTACAATTCAGCAAGATGCTGCCATTTCTTATATTTAAACTACATTTAAGACCTTTGCTTAAAATTTAAAGACATGCAAAGTAACACCATCTCTTTCCTCCCTTCCTCTCCCTTAAATTGTTTACAGTTTATCCAGTTTATAGATTCAATCCATGTCACACTACATATTAATCCAGAATTAAATTACATCTGTAATGGGTTTAAAATCAAGTTCAGAGAAGACAGAAACATCTTAGGGTTTTAAAAAAATCATCCCTTATGTCATGCACAATATTTAATTATATTTAAAATGTAAAATCAGTAATTTCTGATCCATTCACATTAAAAAAAAACATTTAAATACATCTTACCCTTCCAACCTTATTACCTTTTCTATATACAAGTCTGCTAACCACAACAATAGTTATTGTGTTCTTGTCACGTTTAGATGCATCTGGAGTGAAGTCAGTAGGATCAACAGCATTAGGGATGACAGAAACTATTTCTGGATTAAGTGCTGCTCTTAATACAGTATTCTCTTTGCTTGTGTAAGAAACACATATTATGTGGTTTGTATCACATAGTGATACAGTCAAGAGTTTATTTGTAAGCACTGAACTGACATCAGCAAATCCAAAAAGTGAATGATCTGTAAAAATTGTCCGTAGCTGCATTGTCTTAGCATGAAACAGTGCATCATGAGCCATAGAAGAAAATGAACTATGTGCATGGACAATGGTGATTCTTTCTCGAATAAATATGTACCTGAGCAGAGGCAGACTGTGAAAAAGGGTAGTGGCTGTAGATTGGTTATACATTACTGTTAATGGTAAATAGTAGACTTTTAGTCCGTTGGTGAGGTATCGAATGCCTTTACGATCATCATAAGCATGGGTGACTACAATAACTTTGTGTCCTCTTTCAATTAGGCACTGTGACAACTGGTAAATATGGCTTTCCACTCCACCCATGTTTGGATAAAAAAAGTCAGACACCATACATATTCTATGAACTTGACTGGCACACACTGGAGACTTATGAGAATTTATAGTTGAAATGATGGAAGAGAGAAGCTGTTCTTGAATTCCTTCTCTTCTACAGGCCATATTAGTTAATCATTTGTCCACGTAAACACCATTCACTTTGAAAAGGAAATTCCTAAATGCAGAAAAATGCACACATTAAGACAAAAAGTGTTTTAATACAGGAATTATCATTTTGAAAAGAGTAACATTTTATAATGCAATCCTACACATAATTACACAATAAAGTACAGGTACTTCTCAATAATTTATTGATTGTTTGAAGTTACAACTGAAAAAAAGTGACATGACTGTTTTTCACACTTGCAGCATCTTCACGGTCACATGATCACAATTCAGATGCTTGGCAACTGGTTCATTCTTATGACTTTTGCTGTGTCCCAAGTCATGTGATCATCTTTTGCAACCTTTGGACAAGCAAAATCAATGGGGAAGTCAAATTCACTTATCAACCATATTGCTAAATTATCAACTACAATGATTCACTTAACTGTGGCAAGAAAGATAGTAAAATGGGGCAAAATTCATCTAACTTAGAAACAGAAATGCTGGGCTCAATTGTGGTCGTAAGTCATATCTGCAAGTATAATAGGGGTTTCAGGAATAGCTGGAATACAATTAATAACTCTTCTACCTTCTGCTGAAAAATCATACACCTATTAAGGACGCTTTAGAAGCACTGTATTCAATGTGGCTTATTCTGACAGGGTGCCCAAATTAAGGCAGGCCTCTGGAGTACACGCCTATGATAAAACTGGATCACGAAAGCCAACCTATCTTTTAGTCTAGAACGTTGGGCAAGCTCGGTCATGCATTTAGCGTACCGTGTTGTGCTAATCTCAAAAAAAAAAAAAAAAAGGAAAAATGGGTAAAGGTATTACACAAAGGCAATGTATGAACGGCTCCGCAGAACACTGCACCATTAACTCTCGTGGAATCACGGTTTAGTCAGCGAAACGATCCCTCTTTCCGACCAGCTCAAGAAATCCCCTTGAGTTCCCCTATCCCAATCAGAAAGGGAATGAAAAAGCGCATACCGTTCTTGCCCACAACCGAATCGTTTCAACAGAAAATGAAACTCCTGGCGATGAAAACCACTCCTAGGGCGACAGCTCCAAGCTTTGTCACTCACTCACATACAATTACACCCTGATATTTCTAAACCCAATCAAAGTCCACAACGCAATTCAGGAGTCATTGTAGGCGGGAACTTTCGGAGTCAGGCGCTTTTTTTCCTCCTCTCAGTTAGCACCTCACCAACGGTTTGTCCCACCTTCCACTTGCCCTTAAGAAGTCTTCACAACACGCGCAAAAAGTAACCAGTCATAAGCCTCTGCTGGATCACGTGGGGAATGAAAACCAATCTTTGAGAAGATTTTTTTGGAAGAAATCTTTGGTGGCCGGATTTTTTCTTATACGCCAAATTAACTTTCTTTTCTTATTGGAAGTGTAACATTCCAGTACAGATTAACGTTTTTAAAGAGGTTGTTTCTCTTTATCCTTCCTTGCCCTTTTCCTATCAAATTGCAATCTAAAACTTTTTATTCTACCCAGACTTCCTCTTTCTACGTGCTGTAGGGTCGTATCTATGGTATTAACCCTTAATTAACCTTGAGGGAAAAAGTCTTGTCTCTTGCTGGGAAATCTGATGTGATTGCTTGGTTTGGTTTTTCTCTTGCTTTTAGCAGCATCTGGATGTGGCATCCTGTAGCCCATTATGATCAACTTGAATAGCCAGTTTACCCGGCTTATCCTACAGAAAGAGGCTGAGAAGCTTTAAAAACTCAATTTCTGTAAGGAAGAAACAGGAACGAAAGGTAATAAAAGGGTGTATTGTCACAAAATTCTAAGTCCAAATTGAGAAATGGTTCCAGACAGTAAGGTAAAGGTTCCCCTCGCATATACGTGCTAGTTTCGGCTCTAGGGAAACCGCGTCCCCCCATCCAGACAATACATGCAGGCTAATTTGTGTATTAATCGAAAATTGTGTTTAACCATTTTTAAAATTTATTTCAGTTCCATGTTGAACTTAAAAAAATAACTATAGGAATGTTATTTTCTGCTTTAGCATGAAAGGAATTGCAAACATTGTGGTTTTTACTTTTTAGTGTTGGTAAAATGAAATGATTTTGTTTGAACCTCTAGCACATGGGTTATACTTCTTTGTGGGTTATACTTCTTTTTGATAAATTGCATAATTTTTGTTTATTTCTGAATATAAATTTCTATTCTCCAGTCAAAGAAGTGAAATGGATGGCCATTTAAATTGTTTAAAGTATACGGTAGATCACACTTCAAAAAATAAAAATCGAACATTGCAATACCAGATATACTGCAGTATTCCTTCCCCTCTCTGAAATGATTGTGACATCATAGTTATATTAGTCTTCAAGTTTTATATTGTTTCTATTTATTTCCAGTTTTTTGATAAGTGTGTTAATACCAAGTTTCTAAAAGTTCCCATATCTGGGCTGCAAACATTCAGATGACCACTAAGTGGCAACATATGTTCAGAGTTTTCTGTCTTTGCTTTCATACAATACAAAAGTCATCCAGATTCTTGTGGATTAGGTAGGATAGCCTTCCTCAAAACTTGTTAAGATTCATCTCTGTTCTTCATTATACTGGATTATATTATTACAATTTTTTCCTTTCTTAGTCATTTTATAGGTCACAACAACTTTATCTGAACAAATTCTTCCATTTGAGGGTCTGGAAAGGGTGGGGTGATAAAAGAAAGCAGAAAGAGGGGGGCAACATCTGAGCTGATGATACTGATGAAGGAAACATTTATATTGTTAGATATTAGTTTTCTATCTTGAGAATCTGCCTGCTTACAAGAAGAGACTCCTGTGTTTTGAAAAGAGGAACAAAAGATATGGGTGTGAGGCTTCACCAATCCACTATTGGAAATTAGACCCAGAGATTTAAGGACATGGCTTTTGATTAGTTGTTTTACAGATACTACAAATTCTGTTAGTACAAAGAAAGCAATTGTAAATTAATAGTCATATAGACATACTTATAGTAGTCTTAATTCTTTCCTGCATATATGGGCAGCCATAAAAAGGGAAGGAAGGAATCTCTTCAGTGTTATCATTATTGATTTTAGATTATATGCTTATAACCTCGTCCAAACCAATTATCACACCAGGACCAGGCTACAGAACTCTTATTATATTGATATGCTTCCCATCTCACAGTCTGGGTGACTTCATACTGCAAAAGTTAGGATGGGACAAGGTACTAAAGTGAGGAACTTCTTTTCTTTACTAAAAAAAATTCCTTTTTCAATATATACTGAAACAACAATCGGGGGGTGGTCTTTTCTTTTTGTGCTAGTTAGTTAGGAAGTGGCTTGTTCAAAAATACCCTGTTTCTCCAACAATACGGCCTCCCCCAATAGGAAGTTCCAGCATGTTTTATAGGCATGAAATGAAATTAAGCCCCTCCCCCCAAATTAAGGCCTATATTAAACCATGCAAAATGGGGGGGGAATGGTGGGGGGGGGGCTTGCCATTAGGAAGTACTTTTGTTGCACACCCGGATATAGTGCTTCCCATCTCACAGTCTGGGTGACTTCATACTGCAAAAGTTAGGATGGGACAAGGTACTAAAGTGAGGAACTTCTTTTCTTTACTAAAAAAAATTCCTTTTTCAATATATACTGAAACAACAATCGGGGGGTGGTCTTTTCTTTTTGTGCTAGTTAGTTAGGAAGTGGCTTGTTCAAAAATACCCTGTTTCTCCAACAATACGGCCTCCCCCAATAGGAAGTTCCAGCATGTTTTATAGGCATGAAATGAAATTAAGCCCCTCCCCCCAAATTAAGGCCTATATTAAACCATGCAAAATGGGGGGGGAATGGTGGGGGGGGCTTGCCATTAGGAAGTACTTTTGTTGCACACCCGGATATAGTGCTGCCTGCGTTGACCCCGATACGAAGTGCCCCACCAACGCCGAGGTCAACATCCAAGCCGTCGCTGCCCGCCCACCCAAAGATGCAAAGGGGGGGGAATTAAGTCACCCCCGAAAAGATGCCCTAGCCATTTTTTCGGGGCTCAAAAAAACATAAGACCCGGCCTTATTATATGAGAAACACGGTATGATAGAGTCTCCATCTCAGGAGCAAGGTATTCTGGAGCTTTAGTTTTCCTTTGGCTGGAGCACAACCATGATGGATATATTATGTGTGTGTGTATGTAATATATTATACACACACACACACACACATACACACATTAATTATGAGGACAACATATAAAAGGAATTGTAACTTTTCTTACCAAAAGAACTTTTCAAAAAGTATACAATCTATTTTCTTTCGAGATTTCCCTCAAGCGATTTTCCTGGTTGAGTAATTTTTATAAACACGATGCTAAACCCTACTAATATATCCTTTGGCAAATTATTATCTTAAACAACCTTGGTAGTTTGTATTGCTTTTCAGAATTCTTAGGCTGTTTCTTTAACATTAAAATATTTATTTTAATCACAAATTTCAGCTGACATCAAACCATTAAGCTATTTGATCAAACTCATTTAAATAAAAGTCTACATTTTAATAGCAATAGCTCGAGACTTATATACTGCTTTATAGTGCTTTATAGCCCTCTCTAAGCGGTTTTACAGCCCCTAACAATCTGGGTCCTCATTTTATCCACTTCATAAGGATTGAAGGCTGAGTTAACTTGAGCCTGGTGGGATTTGAATATCCTTTCTTTCCCAAGGAATATTTCCGTCTCTTGAAAATATAGAAAATAGAGCATTCATAGTATTATTTTATGATGTAGGAATGCATAATAATCAGTGGGAAAATATTTTTCAGCACTTTTTATGTTGAGCAATCTATTTCAGATTCCAATTCAAGTATGCACTTTATCACATTGTTTTACACACTGCATCACTGAAAAATATAATATATATTGAATGTCCTTTCCCTGTTCCTAGGTTTTCAAATTCATTTAATTCCTTGAATAAGGAATGGGTTTAGATAATGCAGAACTTATTTCTACCCAGATGACTGTTATTCAATTACCTGTATGCCTGACTTTGTTTATTTGTTTGTTTTGAAAACCACTAGTACAGACTGGATTATAGTATTACAATTGTCTAAAATATTCAAATTCTTATAAGTTTTTCTATTCCGCAGTGCCCAGCATATTTTATTGCCGGAAATTTATGGGATATGTTCAGAAGTGTGTTACTACAGAAATGCCAAGACTTGAAGCAGTTGTTTTTTTATGCCTGTTATTATCAGCAGTCTACAGTCCAAGATTCTCCATTGTAGCTTTTTTTTTTTGTAACTTCTTTATCCAACTGTTCTCCATGTATTTGATTACTTCTATTTTCTCTGCCGCCTAGCATGTTATTTCTGCCATTTGGTATCCTGACAAAACAGGGATACCAGAAAAATAGAATTTCACAAGCATTCAGGCAGACTGTTCAAAAGGCTTCCCACAAGAACACTGTTCCATGCTCTTTTCAGCAGACTAATGATGCAGCCATTCCCAGGTCTGTTGTGTATCTGAGGATGTTGAAATTCTCAGATATTCTTGGTTTTGGTCCTAATTTAAAACTAAATTGTTCATTAATTCTTTTGCTCAAAGTTTGTCCCATTTGTCATATGTGGAGTGCTGCTTGGAGATTATGTTATATAAACTATAATGGTATATTTCCAAATGGTTATTTGGAAGTCAGTAAAATCCATTCAATTACATCCTATGTAACTGTTCCATTAGCAGCAAGCTACCATCATATCAACACTGTATTTATATTTGTGTAACAGTAAGCAATTTTAAACATATAAGCATGTTATCACCAAATGATGGCTGGTGTTAGAGTTTGGATATAGACTATACTGAGAATATAGACTAGACTGAGGATAAGTTGTCTGCATTAAGAATTACTCATTTAAAAGTGACCTCGTTCCTTCCTCCCCCTCGCAAAAGATTTGCATACTTTCTGGCGTGCAAATTGTCCCTATTTATGATTGTATTTCCCTATTGTGAATTATCTTTTTTATGAAATTGTGGATATTGTACCGAGACTGCATTAGTTGTTTTGATCTTTGCTTCTTTTTCTTTTCTCTGGAAAGCCTGGAATAAACTGGGACTGACATCTCACTCTGCTGCCCAGAGGGATCTGCAATCATATGAAAGGAGGAAAGCAGTTGTTTGAGTATACGTTGTCTTTCGCCTGTTCACTTATACTCTGAGTGTTCTCCCCAGGAAGTCTGCAAATGCTGCAGCTACAAGAGAAAGAGGAGGGGTAAATGAGGCTCCAATTGCAGGAATAGGCCCTCCCTGCCAAGCCGTCACTGCCGGCAGCCGCCCTTCCTGATTTTGCAAAAAAATTAGCCCATCCAATCTTTTTCAGCAGCTGCCCTGCAGGCACAAAGAAAAAAGTCTGGGATCTCCCATTTTCTTTCTTTTGTCTCATGGAATATGCCAGCTCACCAATTTAGGAGCCCTACTGTTGCTTCACTGAAGACATCTGTTGAGCTGAACTGGGCCAGACTAATTAAAGCAGCTGCCAACAGCACTACTATTGATATAAAGCCTTCGTCTCCAATCCATCCAAAGCAACGTCAGTGGCAATAGCATATTTAGCCTCAAATTTCTGCTGCCACCACCTGGATTCAAGACCATGTTTCCACAGCCCCTGCTACTTTAGTGACAAGAGCTAAAGAGATGGGTGTGACTTCAGTGCGTCGGACGACCTTGTCTATCAAGAATCGTTCTCGTGGTACCAGTAACACTATGCTACTGCCTTCCATGTTGATGTTTGGTGTAATTGTGGCATCTAGTGGCTTACTCCTCATGATTGAGAAGGGAATTTTGGCTGAGATGAAGCCTCCACCCCTCCACCCCTCTGCTAAAGAAATGTTTTGGAGAACTGGCAGTAGGAAAACAGCAAGAGATATGGATTATCAAGTGCTCCAGGACATCCGAAATAGGACAATCCATACCATTTGCAGACAAAAAAGCATGCCCCGCACCATTTGGGATCTGTCAGCAGGCCAGAGGAGGACAGTGCTCAAACATATCCTGGTTAGTGACAAACATCGTTTTTTATACTGTTATGTTCCCAAAGTGGCTTGCTCCAACTGGAAACGGATTTTGAAAGTTTTAGATGGTGCATTGGAGAATGTAGATATTAAACTTAAGATGGATCACAAAAAGGATTTAGTTTTTTTAAATGACATGAAACCAGATGAGATTCGTTATCGATTAAACCACTATTTCAAATTTGTGTTTGTCAGAGACCCAATGGAAAGACTTTTGTCTGCTTATAGGAATAAATTTGGTGAGATTAAAGAATATCAGTTAAAATATGGTTTAGAAATAGTCAAAAGGTATAGGAAAAACATTGGAAAAAGCATGGGTGATGATGTCACCTTTTCTGAATTTCTCCGGTATCTCATAGATGAAGAAACAGAAAAAATGAATGAACATTGGATGCCAATTTACAACCTGTGTCAACCCTGTGCTATAAAGTATGATTTCATAGGATCCTATGGGAGACTTGAAGAAGACGCCAATTTTGTTCTTGAAAGGGTACAAGCACCATCCTTTATACGTTTCCCAGAAAGGCAAGCATGGTATAAGCCTGTAAGTCCGGAAACTCTGCATTATTATATGTGTAATACTCCAAGAGAACTTATAAAACAGCTATTACCAAAATATATTCTGGATTTCTCTTTATTTGCATATTCCCTTCCAAATGTTACTAGTCAGTTTTGCAGGCAATGAAAGTTTCTTTTGTGAAGCAAGCTGTATCCTATGCAATTTTTTCTAATTTCATGGTTTCCTTTTAATACTTTTGATAACATTATGAGTTTACTATACATGCTATCTTTAAAAAAAAGCTTTAAATTTTATACTATATACATATATATAGATATATAGATATACACCATTGAACTAAGCACAGCATTATTATTTGAACAGTGTTTTGTGTACATTAGAAACAAGGCATGTTTGTAATTGCAAATTAGCAACTGTAGGACAGTAAGTTTTAGGAAGATTGCAAAACAGGAGGAGGAACATAAAGCAATAAAAACTAGGCTTGTACAGAGAAACCAGAAAAACATGGTGGATGTGCACCATTTCACGTTTACTAATACAAATGTGAAGACAGCAGTTTCACACAATATTGCCTTAAAATATAGTGACATAGGATTTTTAAAATAGCTACTATAGCTATTAAGGCAGATAGCAGCCCTAATATTTTTGAAAGCAAGTCACATCCTGTTTGTTAGACATACTTCCATATAACAAGCAAAAGATCCGGATTTAAATTAAATACAATTTACATAATGGCTTAAAATATTTATCAAAGCTGGTATGAACAATGAAATATAAGAAAGGCCATTAATAAAGCTGCTTGAAATGATCAGCCAAATTTGATTGTCTAAAATGCAACTCAACGTTTAGAAGGGAAAGGTAGGAAGGGTGAAGGTATGAGTTTGTATTTGCAATTCAAACTGTGTATCTATATGTACTTTAGGTTCCCATGATGGACATTGTATTTTTCTTACTATGATAGTTTTGTAGGCTACGATGACTTTTTATTTCTGTATTGAATGTAAACTTGGGTGTACTTTATTTGTGAAAGAAAATATCTTTTGTATAATCTCTCAGGATTTACTTCTTGTAAACTGTTACAATTTTGTTAGCAGCCTGATTATTCAGATCATTTGTTAAATTCTGACTATCTACTCGAATCCTTGTTTATGACATCATTTCATTTCCTGGAAAGAATAAAAAGCAATTTGCATGAGGTTGCACACTGGACAGTTATGTATATCACTGAACTGCCTTTGCCACAGAAACATGAATATTGTCAGATACAATAGTAGAAGATACTATATCATATAATATTCAATATTTTGTGCATGGACTGGAGGACTCCCATCTTCAAGCAGAAAAAATGTCTAAGATTAACAAACTCAATAGCTTTAATTTTCAGATGATTATACTTTTTCCATTTTTAAAAAAGTGTAATTATTTACTTGGAATTGTATTTTGACTTTTACTATGCATTTTTAAAGTAAAAAAATAAAAAAAAACTTACCATTATCATTTGAAGAGATTCTTCCCATCTTTTATCTTTGTTCAACTAGTTGTATGTAGATACTGTGATTAGAAATTAAATAAACTCTGTGTCAAAATGGGTGTGGAATATGCCTAGTTCACTGAACCATTGGTGGTTCAGCATAGCCCACCCATGTCTTAAATCCTTGGGGAAAAGGCACCACCTACTATCCATGCACAACTGAGAAAAGTTGTGAAAACTGAAACAATTTAAAAAGTGACAAAACATGAGTTTTGATCCTGCAAGATTTGTATGCTTAAGTTTCCTTTGATTACACAATGTCATCTCAGGACTCCAGAAGTTGCCTTTCCTATAGTCGTGCCTACCTTTTGGAATGAGGTTCTCCCTGAAATTTTGATGAAACACATTCAATTGTTTAGAAGAGCCATTAAGAGCTCTTCACTCAGTCATTTGCAAGGTATGCTTGCCACCTTTTAAAAATTTTTATTGTAATTTGATTGTGAACTGCTGAATGTTTTGGGAATCAGGGTATGCAAATTTAATAAATAAAAATAAGGCTTTCATATCTTCTCTTGACACTATTGGTCACATTAGCTATATATTGCCATTAGAATCATAAGTAGCATAGTTGAATTCCAATGGTGGACATGATCAGATAATGTTTTATGTTTTTTGAAATCATTTGAATGTATTAAACTGGCACACATTATATAAACTGGGTATTTTATACTTTTGTAAACATTTATTTATGCTTCAGTTATCTGATAAAACAGAGGACCATCCTTAAAGATATTGTCTCCATCATAGTAAATGTTTTTTAAAGAATACTTTCTTATCTTCAATCATGATCGTTATAAGCCTGATCTGACCTGAACTTTGTGAGGCACTGTGGTAAAATTGGGAAATTCATGGAAGATATATTACATATAAATAGTCAGGAGATATAAAACTCTTGGTAACTTATCTTTTAAATAACAACACAGATAGGAGGAAACCTAGGAAGAAACATTTCAAATTATTCAAGGAGATACCACCTTAATGAGCTGGCTAATATGAGGATTAATAATTCACTTTCTCTTTTCAAGACTGTATTCAGGATATCTCTAAGTCTATAGTTCCTACGTCTTGAACTTGTCCAGCTGTGTGGGGCTTTATAAATATATAAACTTTACAGTGAACCTATAATAATATGCGGTGTAATAATCACAATGTTCAATTTCTATGGAACACCAAAAAGTGGGACACCTAAAGGGTTGTGCATAAACAGATCGACCTTGTATCCAACTTCTATCTCAAAATATTTTTAGCCCAAATATGCAAACCGAGAATAGGTGTTTTTAAAGCATGTTTCTATATGTGTCTTTGTCACAATTTCAGAATCTTAAAACTAAAAACTATTTTGCAACCAGTATTTAAGTGGTTTGTGTAGTAATGCAGAAATTCAGAGATACAACATTTTTAATTCCAAAATGAATCCCCTTATTTTAAATTGAAAATAAACAAAAGTAAAATTAATTTAATTATCTGAAGCAGTCTTTTGGGTAGAAGCTTTTATTTCAAAACCTGTCAACAATAACTAACTTCCATTAAAACATTTGGGCAACAAAATAATGGTTTTGTTACTTTCTAACAAAATAAACAGTTAATGTATTTTAATGTATTTACTAGCGTTATTGTATATATATATAAACATAGGCTGATTATCACAATAAAACTTCCTCACAGTTAAAAATACTGTATATTTGCTGTAAGCAACAGAGTTCAAATATGTATCAAGGACATGTGTGTTTAGCAAACTGTTTTCCAAATTTAAAAAAAATGAAGTGTTTCTCACCATTAGTTACGTGTTTAATTCTTATTCCCAAGAATACATCAATGAACATGTGGCATTAATAACCATAATCCCTGTTTTTATGTTAACTCATGCTGAATTCAACAAGAGTTATTCTTCTGGTAGTTCTGTTTTAAGCAAACTAGAGGAAGTTGGGATAAGAATAGTGAAATAATTGATAAGGCTCCACCATTATCTTGTGTTTACTTAGTGTCTCCAGGATGTTTTCCCCTTGAAATGAAAATCAATTCTAAACATTTCTTTCTACTCCCACTTCACTTTCTTAAAGTGAAAACTAAGCTAGCAAAGTCTTAAAGTTTTGAAGTTGCTTTTTCCTTTTATCTTTAAGTCTTTAACTTTTTCCACTTTTAGTCACATTAATACAACATTCAAAGCTGTTTTTAAAACCTAAGTATTATTTTTATTGTCAAAATGAAGAGGTAATCTATAGCTCTTAATAGTAGTGAAATAATACAAGGCAAAGAGTCTATAACCACTAACCTACCAGATAAAAGTAGCAAGGGGACAAATGTTAAAGTCAAATATTTAATGAACAAATGTTATCTGCACCCTTAATTCTTTAGATGGTCTGGAAATCTTAACAAATTGCCTGTTTCCTTTCAACTGAAATATTGCTATCAACTTTTTGCACATTATCTCTTAATAGAAACAATGTCAATATTATTAACATGAATAATTAGGTTAAAATAAAGAAAAATTAAGATGAGAGACTACCTAGCCTCCCAAAGAATCATCCTGTCAAAAGCTTCTTCTTTAACAAGTTGGAAGAGCACCAATATCATCAGGTATTTCTGTAAAGAAGTTAGACCATCTGCAATGTGAAAGAAATGCAATTAAACATGCCAAAATCCACAGAACTAACTCAAGGAAATGTTTCATAAAGATTTTTTTTAAAGAAATAATCCCAACTATTCTGGAATAAATTCTTAGCATAAAGGCAACTAAAATGACTAATCAAATACAAAGCAGTGCAAAATAGAAGTGAATTACCTTTTTTATTTTTATAGTATTGTAAATGGGTGACAAAAATAAAAATATGTATCAGTTTATCATACTGTGCAACAGACAACAGAATGCTTAATGATAAACTTCATTAATTCAAAACTTGTTTTTTTTAAAAAACTAAAGTACAGAAGGCTTTTCCGGTACTAATTATCAAAAGATGTCTTTGTCAAAGTCACAGTAATTTTATTTTTTGTCATGGTCTTTCTCAGATTCTAGAAGTGCAGATTGAATTCCTAATTTCTTAAGCTCTTCCACTAGGTCTCCACTTTGATGCATCTGAAGTAGTATGTCGCAACCTCCCACAAATTCACCATTGAGGTAGACTTGAGGAATAGTAGGCCAGTTGGAATAATTTTTAATTCCTAAATCAAAAAGTAAAAGGAAGTTAAATGACATATTCCCAAACATATGAAGCAATGTAGAACAGGGCTTCTGGAAGTCTAGACAAAAGAACATTAGATAATATTGCTGACACACTATCTTGCTCACCTTTGTAAAGAAACACATATATTACTTTTGTCTGTCCTACTCCTTTTCTGATGTATAAAACTATTTTGCTATTTTATCAAGTATTAATTGTTCTGATAGGTTTCTGTATATTGTAACATAAACCAACTTGAAGCTTCTAGATGTGAAGCTTATGGTACCCACTGAAGCTAAAAAATTTATCACCATGTACTTATTAAAAATGTTGCAAAGGGAATAGTTTCAGATTGAATGGGAGCAGCAAAGGGAAATGGATTAATGTAAGAATACAGAGTTGACATTAATATATATATAGAACAAAGCATTTGTAACTCTAATAGTGAAAAAATATTTATGTAGGAAAACAAAAAGAAATCTCCATGTGTAGCATAAGAATGCCCACTTTTATCCCATTTAGTTATTATATTTTTTTGTATAATTTACATAATTTCACAATAACAACTAGTACATTTTTCACTAGTTATACTGAAAGATGGCAGTATAAAGTGGCTAAACCAGTTAGATAGCTAATTACAATTGAACAAAGGTGTACTCATTCCAACCAGCTACATTATACACTAACAATCATTTTGTATTTAGCATTTGTTTAATATTCAGACTCAAGAAATTCTAAAACTGGGAATGCATATGAAAAATCTAGATTTTAAATAGTAATATACAAATGGGAAGATTAATAAAAATTGCACTGTATTTCTCTTTCCAAAAAGAATATTCTTAATTTATATTCCACAAACTATTTCTTTCAAGCATTTGTTCCTTGTATAATCTCTCTCCATTTTTTAAAAACCAATACAATACCCATTTGCCTTATTTACTGGTATGTAAACATTGATATTTATAGATGAACTTAATTTTAGAAATATGTGGCTTTCAATTAAAATTACAGCTGAGTTAATTTGTCAAAGAACTACAGAATTATTTAAAGAATCATGATGTGTAAAAACTTTTTCAAAAATCTACTATATCTTAAGTCTAAGTTTTTAACATTAAATATTTTTGAAATATTTAAATATTATGGTACCCAGCGGAGCTATAAAATTTATCACCATGTACTAATTAAAAAATGTTGCAAAGGGAGTGGTTTTTGTCACTGAAGGCTCTGCTGAAGCCTTCAGTTCTATTTGCAGATCTATTTTCATCCAAATTCTTATCTCTTTCTAACAGATCCTAAGTAGTTCAGAGTATGGTGTAGCTTGTTATGCATATATGGCATAATTTTTCTCACTTCACAAAGCACAAGTCAAGACAAGTTATGGCATTCTTAACTATAAATGTCCTAAATATGGTACTATTCCATAGGTTCACAAATCAATTAGGAAAATATTGCAGTAAAACTTTAATACTTAGCTACCATAAAGATTATGTGTGTGTGTTTGTACATACATATATAGCACATACAATGTATATATGTATGTGTGTGATTGGATATTATGCAAAAAAGCAGAGGAGAAAACAAACAAGGAAGAATTCTTTCATACACATAAGCAAAAACAAAAGCATATTTCAATTAGCACAGGGCATATTGGATTTTAGGTTTCTAATTTATTAATGTAAGCCTGAATTATATACATGAAGCAATCTTTATAATTTTATGAAAATGAAGGAAATGCCTTAAATCACTTGTAGATTTGGATCTTGTTTAGTTTCCAAAGTATCTTCTGGAAGAATTCCATCTTCAGGCAAATAAATTTGGGAATGGTCAAGGGAGTAATGTGAAGCCAATCCAGGGAATTATAAAGCAATGATTCAATATCCCACCCCCCCAACAGGACCATAGCTATTTTTTCCAACAAGGTCTGGCCAATTCAAATTGGCAAATATAGTACTCAAGGTAGCATAGTGAAAAATAAAGAACATTTTAAAATTTACACATTTTAAATTGGGCTTGGCAGCTTATAGAAACCTTATGTAATATGCTCCAGATAGTAAAGGAGGACTCTCAAGTTGCAGACCTACTCTTTCATAGATAGCGTATCACATCAAATCACCACTGGAATTATTTGAGCAACCTGATAAGAGTTATCTGTCTTGCTAGGTAGGCTTCAGTGTTAATATATTCTCTCCCACTCAAACAAACCCTCACTCTCTTTAGAAAGCAAGGAAATACCTTAACAATCTCCCCAGGATGGCAGCATTGGCAATGTGCCAGTGCAATATGAGATGGCACTTGTTCTAGCCTACTTGATCCTGAGTAAAAAAAGTAATTGAGAGAGACCAAAGTTTACGACAGATCAAAATTGAACATAACATACACTTTCTGGGTCCTTATTTAGTAAGCCAAATTTCATGGATATTTTGTTTTTATTATTCTATTTTCTGAATGAGAGAGTGTCAGATACAAAGGAGAACAAAGATGATTGTTTTAATCAGGCATCAAAGTGTCAAGACCACAAGCTGCCTAGAAATCTCCATATGTTAAACTTAAGCACCAAAAATGTGGGCTACATCTATAGTAGCAATGCCTTTACCTAGTAGTAGTCTGCATTTTTCTTCTGAGATAGCCCTAGTCCTGGTGAAGGCAAGCAAATGGAGCACAAATGAGCATGTTCCCTTGGGAAAAGGCAGGCGGGCCAACTGAACAGAGACCACTGCCAACTGAACAGGTGCCATTGTCTACCCACCCACCCCCTCCTTCCCCTCATGGTTAAGTGTTATCATTCTTGGTGTGGCCAGCAAGAATAAGTGTCGCCTGTCCAGTCATCAAGTCCAACTTGCTTCTTTAGGTAAAAAAGGAAAAGGAAAAGATCGGACCAGAGACAAAAGCAACAATCGGATTGCTCTGGACGAAAATAAAAGGCATGCATAAAACCTAAAAATCACAGAAACTGTGAACGAAATGAAGGGGGGGGGTCTAAAAAAAGGGGCTGCCAATGGTTGAATACATCTAGAGCTCTGTGGGGCCCAGTCAGTTGAAGAGAAGGCTGAGCAAGGGCGACGCCTACCTTGCCGGAGGTCGGGATCCTGGAGGACATCGTAGGAACGATAATCATTAACACCATGAAGACGCAGAATCTGCACCACCGCGTTACTGAAGCCGCACTGGGGCTGGGCCGGGCTCCCCTTCATGAACACCACCACCGGATGTGCGCGCACCAGTCGCTCCACCGCCTCCTTTGACCCATTGCCCTCGCCACTGGAGCTCTGTCCCCCCTGACTCAGCTGCTGCACAAAATATCCCGAGGGTCGTGAGCGTCCCGCCAGCCGCAAAACTGCGGGTTGTCGGCAAAGGGACCCAATCATGACTACCACAGCGGCTACCTCGACTTTGCAGAAACGTCTTCCTTTGGAGCGACCTTCCACGCTTGGGGCTACCCAGGAGCACTGATTGGGGCAATTGGTCCCTCCCGCTTGCCGAAGTAGTTCTATGAAAGGTAGAAGCTGATATCAATCACTTTCAAGATATTGGCAGAAGCTGTGAAAGGCTGCCTGTACTTTAGCCCTGCGCGGCGGACCAATCCGGCAGAACCAAATTACATTTCTACATTGCGATTAGCCAAACTCGAGATCCAATTGCAGCGCTCTTGGGTCGGGCCTTTAAAACTCTCTACTTATAAAAGCATCGTTGCATTTTTTTCGACTGTGAAGAATCTAGCGCCTGGATCTTTTTTGGCTTGTGGAGTAAGTAAGCAAGGAGAGAGCGAGTTAGGAGGTCTTGAAATGTGAAGCTGAAAGAACATTTTTTGAAATTCTGCTCAAAGGAAGAATGATAAGGAGGCACTTTCCTTTGCATGCCGGGCAGATCTTGAACTAACGGAAAGGTAACGTGCATTAAGATGAATCGTAATTGTCTGTGGACAACTTGAATTGTGATACTGTAACTCAGCGTTACTCTTTATTGCAGTTCTTGGGGAGGGGAGGATGGAAGTGAGTTTTAGAAGGGTGACGGGTTAACCAATGGACTCTTTAGCTCCCAATTCCCAGGTTTCTATAGATGGCTTACCTAATGGTTATGATCAAAATTCCAGCTTCAAAGTACCGGATTATATCAAGTTAAAGCAGGAGGACTATATATTTCTTCTGTTGTGGAACTGTGATTAATTTTCAATTTAATAGCCATGTATATAGCAAGTATTGCGACCCAATTGGCAAAAAAAGGACGGTATTTGTTGGAAACATGAGGAAGAGGCCTTCATCCTGCAGTGGATAGGCAATGGCTAAAATGATGATAACGATATAGGCATGCCCCATGGTACAAACTCAGTTCTTTAGCACTTGTGTAAAACTTCCCTAAAGTGCAAAAGAGCAGAGTCACAATTTTGCAGTGTCCATTTAATCATACATATTAGCATCATTAAACCAGTCTTATAGTTTAAGTGCTGTGTTTGCCTTCAGTATCTATCCAGATGGGCATGCTGAGTTATCAGTATTTTACCCTGCAGGACAATTAACACATTTTGGACTGATTCTGCATGGTACAATTTGCTATAATTACTCTATCTTATCTCACAGCTAAACATACCATGCCAGAGCAGATACCCGCAAAGACAGTAAAGTTTTGTTGGGGGGGGAAATTCAAGGGTCACATGTTATTTGTTTGGAATTCATACCAGAGTTACTGGGGTTATTAAATTCCTATGATTTCAGAATGCATATATTAATGTGACCTAAATAGGCATTTACCTTTTGATAGGTTACATTCCAGTTTGTTAAATTAAAAAAGAAAATAATTCATTTAAGTGAATTATTTCCAAGCTAGTTATATGTCATCTAAATCCTCAAATTATATTTTTTATTTTATGGCATACATATTAAATTTAAAAAAGCAATTAGTACAATGAGCATAACATGATTACAATGAACTTAGACACGGCTACACTACCACTAAAAGATAGCATTAGGACTTATTTATACTGGAATTATCAATGAGATGCCATAAGTGGATTGAAAAAAGTGGGATAATTGAATTCTGTGTTCTAAAGAAAAATACAGGTATTTGCTTTATTAATACTAATGAAAATATCAGAGTTGAAATTGATACACTTGGGATCAGTGTCTACAATAACTGGTAAATCTGAAGAAATAAGTATTATCCATAATATGTGTAATACAGGTAGTCCTCAACTTACAATCACAACTGAGCTAAAATTTCTATTGTTAAGTGAAACATTTGTTAAGTGAATTTTGCGTCATTTTACTACTTTTTTTGCCACAATTAAATGATTTGCTGCAGCTTAGTTAAGTAAATCTGGCTTTCCCCCATTGACTTTGCTTTTTAAAATGTTACAAAAAGTGATCACATGATCCTGAGACACAGCAAATGTCATATATATGAGCCAGTTGCCAAGCATCTGAATTTTTATCACATGAACATGGGGATGCTGCAAAGTTAACTATGAAAAATGGTCATGTCATATTTTTCTGTGCTGTTATAATTTTGGATGTCACTAAACGAACTGTTGAGGATTACCTGTATTTAAATGGCAATATTAGTTCAGGAGTGGGACTTATTTCAATAATTATTTGCTGCTGAGAATGCAAGTAAATAAAAATTAGAATCAATAGATTGATATTGAAAACAAGAATCCTAGCAGGATTTTTTCTATAAAAAATGTTTGTTCAAATTCCAAGCATAATAATTTGCCCAAAATTCTAAAAAGTTAACTAGTGATCTACAAGAAAAACTAGATTTTTGTGAAACATTCAAGATTGTGTCTTCTATGGTCTAAGATTTTGTAGGCAAGGGCATATTTCATCAGCAATTTTAGAACTTGATATAATTAAGTCGTTGGTTCTCTTTAAGTCTGCAGCCTTGAAATTGCCCTTAGTTGACTTGTACTCTGGGCATATTGGGTTTGCAAAGAGTATACAACTGAGGAAGCCGAGGCAGGACTGTAAAAAAGCAGCAGCAGCTCCTTGTGCAATATTCCTCTGACATATTTTACACTGTTACCACGGAGATGATGATTGTCCTTGTATCATTATCCATCTGTCAGCAGTAAGAGTAAATTTGCAGTGTGATATTGTTCAGCAAATGAAGAATTTCTACTGAATACTTTAAACTGCTATATTTATTTATATTGTTTAAAACAAAGTAATGCATTTCATTATATTCCAAATATATTTTAAAAATGTATAACAATTGTTTTGGTGTGCTTTTGTTTTCAGATTGGAAGATTTAAATGAAGATTGTATCTCAAGAACTTGCTTAATATTTAAGTATCCTGCCTCACACTTTTAGATCTTATCTTTTTTAATTTTGAAAATTTAACAACACAGAAGAGGGAAATGATCGTAAGATATATTCTATGTATCTTAAATAAGTTATATCAAGTGGATGCTGTGCTTAGAATCTACTTTTCCATATACTAAAGAAACTATTGACTTACTCAAAGTATTGTTGTATACAATATGGATCAACAAGAAATTAATGATAACAGTATTTCCCATAAAAGCTACTAGCTAGATCCTAACCATTTAACTGAATTTAATTTTAAATGGTATTATAATTAGTATCTTGAATGACTTCAAGATCATGGATCTTCTGGTTTAATGTTATCTTTTGCATGGATTGTTGCAATATTAATATGCATTACTTTGCATGATTATGATAATGTTTTATTCAATGAGATTGTTGGTCAAAATGTTCTATGGTTGTCTTAGAATAGATATAGAAAAGTAGGCTCAGAAATTTTGACTAGAAAATGGTAAATGTATCTCATTTCACTTGCATTAAAAACAGTTTTGTCATGGCTGAAATAAAACAAATCTAACATACTGAATTATTTTCTCTTTGGAAATGACTGGGATTAATGTGAATAGAGGCCCTAATATAGTAAGATGTCCATTAAAAATTGGTGAACCTTAATTCAGATCGTATGCCCTAAACAACTGAGTTTGGTTTTTTTCCCATTTTGGAGTAGTTCTTTTTTAAATTTACAATTTTAATATTAAAACAGGAATATTATTATTATCCAAACCCAGAAAGTTTCTAATTGCAAATGCTGTAAACATTCCCATGATCATGTTAATGAATGCATAATTTTTTCTTCAGGTTTTGAATTTCAAGCAAAATTACATACTGATGTTTAAGGGGTATATTTTTGAAAGAAAGAGGATATAAAAATCCTGTATTAACAATCACAACTGAACCGGAATTTTCTGGTTCCATAATTGTACAATAACTTACGCCCATATATATTTGGTCCCATATAATTAAACAAGTAAGTCATATAGAAAATTAAGGCCAAAGAATACAAATTAAAGAAACTACATTATTTTTTAACATTGCATTCCAGGTGATATGAATACCTTAGTTCATTAGTGTGTATAATGATTTTATATTATACATTGTCAGAAGGTTTCAGAGATTTTAAATGTTGTTATTTGCTCTATCAGACAGGTGGCTGTTGTTAAGAAGCTAAAATAAATGTAAATGTCCTTTTTATTTATTGGTGTATTTTAATTGTATAAAAGGAATTGTCCAAACCAACAAGACAATACCGCATGACTGACACATCACATGACTGACACATAAAATTAAGCTTGTATTAGCTTTACTGTAGTTTGAATAAAGCATACAATTGACTGAATTCACAGAACACACAAAGATAAAATATACTATGTGTAGGCACCATATGTGGACTATCAATGAAATCAATTTTTTTTGTATCATGATTTGAAAATAAAATATCTGCAAAGCAATAGCAAGTAGCACCAAATTTAGAAAATTGGATTATTTTTCTTAGAAAAATTAAACACATTACATTGAAATATTAACTGTACTCTTACAAAAAGTGAGATAAAATCCACAGAAGTAGAAATGTGACAGAACTAATAATAAAAATAAAATTTTAAACATGGGGAAAATTTTGTTCATTTTTTATATATCTATTCTTTCAGGTGGCAAATCAGAATGATTGAAAGAATATGTTATTTGTTCTAAACTCACCTTGTTAATGTGATGGTTGAATTATAGAAAAGCACTAATATAAGCATGGTTTATAATCCATAACTAAATAAAGCAGAAGAAAAGCCATTATAAAATATGTTATGTTTAGTCTTACAAGAAAACTAAAACAAATCAGTTTAGGGACATCTTTTATTATGGGCATAAAATTCCAACAGCAGAGAAATATTTTAATAAAAGAAACTTAGATATCAGCCCAAATATCCTCAAAGGAACTATTTAAGAATATGAATAATAACACAGTATAGCAGACACTGTAAAGGAAAATTATTCCTTAGTGACGTAGTAACTTTTATTCCACATAAGCTGGTCTTGTAAAATATTTTAGGAACAATAAATTCATAAAGTAGAAGGAAAATAATTGGATATTGAAAAAACAGAGTTGCTCAAATAACTAGCAATTCCTTTGTAGATACTATTAAGACCTCATTTAAAAATGGAGGTAAATGTAAATTAAGCCAAAAAGAAGAGTGCCATACTGTGATGTATTGTTTACTGCAATATATATGAAGCCACCGAATATTAAATTCTTTGTGACTGCAAAATCTATGTACCCCTATATAATTGTACTACTATCCCATACAAGTGTCCCATTTTCACATGTAGAGTTGTAATTGCAGGAATGTTCTTATCTGGATGGCAAACCTCAGGTAATGAATGTTTACAAAGCAAATACAACTCAGGCAAACAAAGTCACTAATGTAAAGGAGGATTAGAGAGAGGAAGTAAACATATGTTAGACTTTAACCAGAGATAATTAATTGTGTTAATTACTATGCTAAACAGTAACGAAAGTTAAGCAATAACCAAAGTTAACCAATGTTAGAGGATTACTAAAAATGTGTATAAATGCGAGACTAGACTCCAATAAAGTTCATCATGATTGATTTGATCATGATCAAACACCTCGACTGCCTCATCATTACAACAAGTGGCGCCTGAACAGGGACTCTCTTACTTCGTCCGGCAAGGATTTGGTGCACCTTCAACCCTTTGTGGTTTCTTCAACCTTTAGGTTTCTGTAAGTATGGGGTCTTCGCTTTCTGAGGAACAAAGGAAGCATGTAGATGAATTAGGCTATTTGTTGAAGAAAAATAATACTGAGGTACCACAGAAAAATCTCTTAAGGCTGGTCCAGGAGATTGCAGCTCAGTGCTTATGGTATCCAAAAGAGGGGTCTTTAAAATTAACTGATTGGGAACGTATAGGGAAAACATTGCATACTGAACCTCGAGCAAAAATAGAAATTTTGCACGTGTGGCATTTATGTAGAAATGCAATTGAAAAATTTGGTCACAATAAACTTTCTCTTTTAACACTTCCACCTTCATGTTATACTAATATTGTCATTTATCCTCCTTCACCTGAATATATGTCTTTCATTCCCTCAGCTCCTGCAGATAGAGGGCAAAAGCCTCCTGACTCTATTGTTCAGTCTTCTTTTCAGAAAGTGGTTGAGACTTGTCAAAAGGATGCCTCTGTCTCAGGAACAAAACTTGCAGACTTACTGTCTGTTTGTCCAGTACAATATCGTCCTGGTCAAGGGCCACAGCTTGGACTGCAAGTAGCAGAATGGGAGGGTCTGCCTTATCAGATCTTAAGAGAGTTTAAAAAGGAAGTTACAGACTATGGGATTAGTGATAATTTTACAAGAGGACTTGTAGAAGGAATAAAAAATGGTTATACAATGATTCCTGAAGATTGGAAGCAAATATTACCTGACTCCTCCAGCAGTCTCTCTCACTCCTCCACAGCCAGTAGCGCTGGGATCAATTTAATCACTCAAGAGGAAATTGAGTTTAAATTTCCCTTGGAAGTTAAAATAGTTCCATCTCAATTTAAAAGACCCCTTCCTTCAGGATTAGTTGGCTTAATTTTGCCTCGTTCTTCTGCACACAAAAAGGGCTATTTTGTTGTGCCTGGGGTAATAGATTCAGATTACACTGGTATCTTCATGATTCAGATTTGGGTGAATCTTCCTCAAGTTCTTCCTTGTAATTCTTCTGTTGTTCAATTGTTTCTTCTATATGAAAATCCATCTGGTATAGGTAATCGTGTGGATGCAGGATTTGGATCAACTTCTTTATCTGTAGGCTTACTTCATCAGCTGAACTCCTCTCTCTTCCTTAATAAACAACCATTTCAAGGGTTATTGGATACTGGAGCCGATGTTACTGTCATCTCTTTACAGTGGCCAGTACAGTGGCCAAAAAGAACAGTTTCTTCATTGTGGGGAATAGGAGGTTCTACAGCTGCTTGGCAGAGTGTTCAAGAAATTAATGTTACAACATCTGCTGGTAAGTTCTTTTTCCTACAACCATACATTCTAGATATTCATACTAATATTTGGAGCCGTGATATCCTTTCTCTTCTTAATGCTCATTTGATTCTTGATGATGGCTCTTCCTCTTAAATGGCTCTGTTCTACGCTGGTTTGGGTGGAACAATGACCATTATCAAGGGAAAAACTTGCTGCTTTACAACAATTGGTTCAAGAACAATTGGCTGCTGGTCATATAGAACCTTCTAGTCTTTGGAATACTCCTGTTTTTGTTATAAAAAAGAAAAATGGGAAATGGCATTTCCTTCATGATTTAAGAGAAGTTTTTAATAATAGCATGCCCACAAAATGATATCATTGGCGAGTGTTGCCTCAGGGAATGCTTAATTCCCCTACACTTTGTCAATATTTCATGGATAATGCTCTTCAACCCTTTAGGAATAAATTTCCTTCCTATTTAGTCTATCATTATATGGATGATATATTGATAGCAGCCCCAGATTTTGATGAATCTAAGTTGTTAAAAGAGTTAATGGATATTATGGCACAACAGAGATTGTATATAGCCTCAGACAAAATTCAAAAGGTAGAACCTTATACCTACTTAGGACATAGAATGTTGCACAATTTCTCCATTCCAATTCTTCCTGAATTACAAGTACAGAAATCATATACCTTAGTACAATGGCAAAATTACTTGGCATTATAAATTGGGCACGCCATTCTTCTACATTACAACTGGTGATATGTTGCCCTTATTTCAGTCTTTGAAGGGAGCACAATCACCAGGAGATCTAGTTGTATTAACTGATCTTCAAAGAACATGCCTTCAAGAAATATTGAATAAGTTTAAGCATCGATATGTGGACAGGATAACATTCTTAACAATAGGACTTTGTTTAGCTATTCTTCCTACTGCACCCTTACCCACGGGATGTCTTTATTCTAATGCCTCTCCACAAGCAGTCAACATTCATTAATGGGTTAATTTGTCAGCTACTCCGCCTAGAAACATTTATCCTTATCAATCAGCATTAGAGGATTTGATTATTAAAGGTCGTAAACAAGCCTTACATCTTACAGGACAGGATCTCATTAGCATAGCTTTCACTGCATAAAAGTTGAACATGAGCATTTGATGATGATTTCAGAATCATATCAGATAGCCTTTTCTCAATATGTGGGAAACTTCTTGTATTCTTTACCCAAGGATCCTAGAATAGTGGTTACTACTACTTTAAATCCGCCTTTGCTTCCATTTTTGTGCGAAATCCTATTTCTAAAGCTCTTACAGTTTTTACTGATGGCTCACCTACAAGGTGTGGTCGTCTGGCAGATTCAACAACAATGGTATTCTAAATTTACTGCCATGCAGACTTCAGCTCAACGTGCTGAGCTGGCTGCTGTGATTTTGGCTTTACAATTGTTCAATGACCAACCTATTAACTTGATTGTTGATACTCAATATGTGTATTTAGCTATGCAATCTCTTCCTTTTCTTATTGTGCTATCTCTCTGGATAAGAATTTGTTATCCTTGTTTTTATCTTTAAAGAATAGTTTGGAAACTCGCTTGTATTCTTTGTATGTAGAACACATTTGGAGTCATACTCCCTTTACTAATGCCTTGACTGAAGGAAATCGGAAGGCAGATGAATCCTTAAAGGATGTTGCGTCTTTGTTTGTTGATCCTGTTGATACCATTCTTATTTTCATCAAAATGCCAAATCGCTTGCAAAGCAATTTAAAATTTCATTATCTCAAGCCCGGGATATTGTCCGTGCTTGTCCAGCTTGTCAGCAACTGGCAGTTCCCTTTCCAGTGGGTGTCAACCCACGAGGAACCCAAACTAATCAAATTTGGCAAATGGATGTAACTCAATTTTCAACCTTTAAACCATACTGTTATCTTCACACGTCTATTGACACTCATTCACATTTCCTTTGGGTTACTGTTTCAAAACATGAATGTACTTCAGATGTTATTTCTCATTGCCTATCCTCTTTTGCTGTAATGGGTCGGCCTTCTCAGTTGAAAACTGATAATGGCCCAGCTTATATTAGTAAGGAATTTCAAACCTTTTGTCAGACATGGAATATTACTTTAGTGCACGGAATTCCTTACAATTCTCAGGGTCAAGCTATAGTTGAGTGAGCTCATCGTACTTGTAAGGCATTGTTTCAGAAACAATTACAAACTGAGTCTGGCCCTTACCATCTGTGAAAGATTCAAAATCTCATTGCTGTAGCATTATATACTTGGAATTATTTAACCTTTTTTAGATTCTCTTGCAGACTCACCTGTTAATTTGCATTTTCGAACTAGTGAATCTTTAGCAAGGCCTTTGGTAAAGTATCGCCAAGCTCCAGATCCAACCTGGAAAGGCCCTACACTGCTGATCACCTGGGGTTGTGGTTACGCTGCTGTGGAAGATCCTTCTACTGGACAAGCAGTGTGGGTTCCAGCGCGCTGTGTTCGTCCATATCATGGCATGGCATCAGGGCTTTCACAACCCGATTCCAGATTTCAATCTTCATCTGAACACAGAAGTCCGGCTTCCAAGGTAGAAGCGCCCACAACCCATCACTTGGGGCTAGGTTAAATCTACTACATATCAAGCTCAACAACAACTGCAACAGGCCTCATTACCTCAGACTCCTGAAAATCTTGTTGCTGCTGTTTTTGCTATTATTACTGCTAATTCTGTTACAATTTTACTTTGTATTTTCTCGTTTATGGTTAATGGTGTTTCTGCTCAAAATGACACTTCTGTGGTTTGTCTTAACCCTAATTTGTGGGTTCGTCATGCCCAATACATGTTTATGACCCATGGCACAAATATTACTTTATACTATGAGCCCCCAATGGCATTTGGTCAAATTTCTTTTACCACTAACTTGATCATGTCTTCTACATTTATTGTCTCACAACTACAATCTATTTCACACTCCTGGCTATTTTCTAACCCCACTATGCAATTGAATTATGTCCGTTGGCGTTACTTGAAAGTTAGTCAATTTACAAGGGGTCTGTGTTTCTGTTGTCACGCTAAACACACTTGGCTTCATAATTGGTCTGATTATGATGCTACTCACAGACATGATATTATTCCGATTAAAATCGGAATTCCGATTTTTTGGGGAATCGCCCAGGCAGAGCCCGGGCGGGCGGCGCGAGCGGCGGGCGGCGCGAGCTGAGCCCGGGTGGGCGGTGGGGGGTCTCTTTTGGCCTGCCCCGATTTTTTTTCCAGAGGGGAATATCATGCCTGTACTCAGCACATATTAAAAAAGCTAGGGAATTATAGTTATTGTTCTAACTACTATTGGTTGTCAGGTACCTTTAATTCTTCTTTATATGGACTTAATATAGCTCCTGATATGTATCCTGACAATTTTCCTACTTTTAATGCCTCTGATCAATCTAATACAGGATCGATATGCGCTGGTTGGCAGATTAAAGATCCTAATATGTGGTTCTTTTTTGATAAATATGCCACCAATGTTCATCCTCAGAATCAATGTGCAGCTATAGGTTATTTTACTCTACCTGTTCAAATAGGTACGCTCCCATCAACTCAACAGAGGCGTTCCTCTCGGGCATACATGTAATGATGAAGTCATTATTGACACACAATTGTCTTCTGGTTCTACATTTGGCCGTGCATTGGCAGGGGCCGTTACAGGAGTCATTACTCTAGGCTCTTATCCTGGCATAATTGCTCAAGAAAACAGACGATCTATTCTTGGTCTCACCTGCAGACTTGAAAAATCCATCAATGCTACTGCTGCTATTATTCGTGATTTGCAGCATGAAATAGAAGACTTAAATCAAGATGTCTTACAGCAGCGTTTTGCCATAGACTACCTTTTAGCCCGTCAGGGAGGGTTCTGTAAGTTAGTTGGACACCGTGGATGTACTGTGCATTTTCATTCTTTGAATAAAACTATTGAGGATGAGCTTGCCAATTTACAATAATACATTCAAAATAATATCCATGCTCAGTACTCACCTTTTGAGTGGCTAACCAATTGGCTCCCTGATTGGTCTTGGCTCAGACAGTTTTTCTTTTATGCTATAATTATTATTATTGTACTAATTGTAACCTGTTGTTTTATTCAATGTATTCCAAATTTATTCGCATTGTTTCATCCTCCTTCCCCCTCTCTTACTCCTTTACAATTGCGATGCATTCATAAATCTTTGAATCCTCCATTTAAAATAAAAAACGAGGATATGTAGAGTTGTAATTGCAGGAATGTTCTTATCTGGATGGCAAACCTCAGGTAATGAATGTTTACAAAGCAAATACAACAGGCAAACAAAATCACTAATGTAAAGGAGGATTAGAGAGAGGAAGTAAACATATGTTAGACTTTAACTAGAGATAATTAATTGTGTTAATTATTATGCTAAACAGTAACGAAAGTTAAGCAATAACCAAAGTTAACCAATGTTAGAGGATTACTAAAAATGTGTATAAATGCGAGACTAGACTCCAATAAAGTTCATCATGATTCATTTGATCATGATCAAACACCTTGACTGCCTCGTCATTACAACATTCACAGATACTGTAAAGATTACCTTCCATAAAAAACATGATCCTATAAAGTTTAACTTTTTGTCAGTGGGGTGTGAAAGAGTGAGTGAAAGCAGAGTTCCTGAATTCTTGTATCAGATTCTATAACTGGTTATTCTTCATTCATAAATTGGACTTCTGTGCTAGCACATTTTTCCTCTATACTGAATAGTAGAATTAGACCAAAGGGAAAATTGTTACAGCTGTCAGATTTGTATAGAATTCAAATTAGTTAATTCAAAATTGTGTATGTTGGATAATTGGGTGTTCAAGGAGTCCTCTACAGTGTTGATGCAACTGAAGCTCCTTCTTTAAGCACTTGGGCAACCACAATTTTGCGACAATTATTATGAAAGTAATTATGCATACATAACCACATCATTTAATGAGCAGTCCTGACAGAATATTGTCACTGTGAGCACTTACACATGCAGACAATTTGGGAAAGCCTTCAAAGTTTCAGCCTCAAGCCTAGGCACTATCTCTTTTAAAGAGGATCATGCTGCTGGAACCAGTATAGTACAGCTGCACTGGACACCTATGCATCTTTTTGGAAAATATGAAATTCAACTAACTACTGGAGATATGGTTCTCAATGGTAATCTTATGACATAATAACTCCTTTTTGGCAAGGAAGTATTTTGCATACTTTGTTTTGGAACACTCAATTGTTTTGAATTACATATTTATGATTTACATATTAAAACTGGAAACCTAGAAGTAAAAGCAAATGGACTTTGGTTGCATATTGTTATAGTAACAAGAATGTTACTACAGGTAGCTCTCAACTTGCAATCAGTCACATAGTAACTGTTCGAAGAGAATTTCCCCAATAAGACCTAATTCTGACTACCACCACAACACCCCCTTTGTGGTCATATGATATTTTGCATAGTCAACAACTGGCCTGCATTTGTTTGTATCATCCTACAGTCACATGACTGCAATTAATATTTTGCTAAAAAACTGGTTCACTTAATACCACATAGTTTACTTAATGATTGAGGATATTCTTAACCATGGAAATTCACTTAACAACCGCTGCAAAAAATGTTCATAAAATCTGGTTGATTATGTGATGATTGTTTTATGACCATTATGTGGGCAGCTCTAGGATTACCTGTATAAGAGTAAAAGATGCTATTCTCTATCAGCTCTACAACAATCAGAACTTTTTTCATATTTAAACAATCATTCCATTCCTAAGGGGTCTTGATTGGAAAATTACTAAGAAATCTGATCTCTGAATGTTTAATTTTATAATTACATAATTAGATAAAATAGAAACTAGTATATAATAAAAAATATATTTTGTAAGATGGATTGAGTAGCCTGTGAAGAGGTTGTCCTCTTTTCTTTTCCTGATCAAGAAAAAAAATAGCTGATATGAAATATAAGCCTGGAGCATGGATTATATTGAATGGTAAACATTCTTCGTTAATCTCATATTTATTATTTTCTTAAATCATGGTTGGACCTGCTGGCTGAGGATAAGTTAGAGCAATTAATTTCCCCTTCTGGCACCAAGTCCTGCTATGCTGCCTTATTATTGTGGTAGGGTATTCCTGGAAGAGATGAACAAAGAACAATGGGAGTGTATGTCAAGAATATATACTCACAGCAAGATCATCCAAGATCATTCCAGATGCCAGAAAAAGCAAGGATTTTTATTCAGCAGCAGCAGTATAGGAGGATGCTGAAGGCAGATGAAAACATTAGAATAGAACAGAATAACAAGTTGGAAATGACCTTGGAGTCCAACCCCCTGTTTAGGCAGGAAACCCTATGCCGTTTCAGACAAATGTCTACTCCTGATTCAACCGTCCATCTGTATTTAAAAGACACAGGCCGCTCTTGAAAACAGCAAAGTCCACATTTTGGACAGAGTGGACTTGGTTTGAAAGGGGGTCAAAAGGCCATCTATGTTAAAACTGAACAGCTCTCTCTCAACAAAGGGGGAGGGATACAACATCATCTATCTTCAATCTACAAATAGTTCTTTCAACAGTTCCAAGAATGCTTTACACCCATTTGCACCATTCAGATAAACTTCCAGATGAGAAGCAAACGTCTTCAAAGAAAAAACAGAAAGTCCAGTTGCCTCTTGAAAAAGCACCTTTGGGACAATCAGGATCTGGATGACTGAGAATCTCCATAGACATCTGCAAATTTGAGGAGTTCCCCATCTATTCCCTCGCCCAAATCATTGATGAAGATGTTGAAGAGTGCTAGGCCTAAAACAGAGCCTTGGGGTACCCAACTGCATACTTCCCTCCATGTAGATGTAGTTCCATTTAGGACTATACATTGAGTGCAGTTGATCAGCCAGTTACAAACCATCAGGTGGTGATGCTGTCTAACCCACATTTTTCTATCTTATCAAGTACAGGTAGTCCCTGAGTTATGACAGTTCACTTAGCAACCATTCAAACTTACAACCTACCCCTCATCCCAAACTTATGACCTATCCTCTATTCCCAAAGTTATGAATGTTTCAGCATTGCAGCCATCATTCACACTTACAAATGACAGCATAAGCACTGCAATATTTGTCTGCCTATTCCCTGCTCCCCCTGGCTGGGTCTCCACAACCATTGGGCCTTGCAACAATCTAGCAAGCTGTTGGTTCCTTTGCAGAAAACAGGCCTAAAATAGTGAGAAACCATGCAAGATCAGTAGCACAAAATCTTGCACTATTGATCTTGCGTGATCTCACACTACAGTACTTTAGGCCTATGTTCTCTACAAACTGAGGCCTGCACAAGATCTGCTGCAAAAGGCTTTGCAAACAGAGGGAAAGCTACTCCATTTACAAAGCTTTTTGCCCTAAATATGGTACAGGCTTCTGTTCTCTGTGAATCAAGGCCTCTATACCAGATCTGGCCGAAGAGTGCATGCAAGCCAATGAGACTTTGGGGCAGTGAAATTGCATTGCTTCAAGCTTTCCATCAGCTTGCAAATGCCTTCTGCACCATCCCAATCTTGGCACACAGAGCCTTTGCAAGCCAATAAGAGGTTTGAAGCAACACAATTTCACTGCCCAAAGGCTCGTCAGCTTGCAAATGCTCCTCGCACCAAAACTGAGATGGTGTGAAAGGTGTTTGCAAGTTGATGGGAGACTTGAAGCAACACAATTTCACTGCCCCAAAGTCTTTCAAGAGCTCTTTGCACTGAAATTGCAAGCATCCAAAGAAACCATGGCTGAAAGACTGGAAAGGAGACGGATCTTCACAAGCTAAGTGACCCGGTGTGGCAGGATGGTGGGAGAGACAATTTAAGAGACTCCAGGGGAGGGAGGATGAGGTATCCCAGTGGGTCAGAGGATGCCTTGGGTGTCTGAAGCAAGTAGCCTGTCTCATCGTTAGGGTCCATGGCCTTCCCTACTCTGAAATACCTCATGTGCACTTAACCCCTGCATTTGATTAGCAAATGCATGGGCAAAAGCAGGGAATGATCACAGTCAAATTATGCAATTCATTCCTATGAATCCTCAAGTTATGAATGTAATGGGCAGGCTCCATTACATCTGTAACTCGAGGACTACCTGTAGTAGGTTGAGGTTTAATTTATCGAATGCCTTGTTGAAGTCCAAGTAAATTATATCTACAAGCTTCCTCTGGTCCACTTTTCTCACTTTGTCAAAGAATGCAATAACATTTGTCTGGCATGATCTGTTTTTGACAAACCCATGTCGGCATTTGGTTATGATTTCGTTTGCTTCTAGGAGTTTGCTAGTCAAGAAGCAACAGTAAGAACTGGACACAGAAGCATTGATTGGTTCAAAATTGGGAAAGGAGTTTGGCAAGGCTGCATACTGTCATCCTGCCTATTTAACTTATTTTCAGAGCAAATCATGAGAAAGGCGGAGCTAGATGAATCAAAAGTTGGAATTAAGATTGCCGGGACAAATATCAACATTCTCCCTTGTAAGGCTGCAATAGGTCAGGCATGGGTTGCTCTTGTCCTAGCTGATTGGACTGAGTCTGTCAAAAACTGATTAGCTTAGCTCTGCTTACCGTGGCTGGCCTCTCCCAGCTTTCAACTCAGTGCTCAGCCAGGACGTACGCAATTGATTGCCTCTCCTCCTTTGCTTGGGCAAAGGCAGTTTTACTTTTTTAAGAGAGAAAAGGAATAAAAAATAAAAAAACGCAGCTCTGACTTTGTCAGAGCTACAAAACAGCTGATTGCTGCTCCAGCAGTACAGAGCAGCTGGCAAAGGCTGCGGGGCTGACTTTCAGATCTCCATGGTGAAGAGACCGCAGAGCCAGGGGGCCATTTTGTGGCAGCAGGTGGCATCAGCCCACATTTTTATAGCGGACAGCTTCAGTTTGCATGTTTCAAGGCCACAGGCCATTGTTAGGGCCTCCACGGTGAAGGGGAGGACTGCATGGCCGGCAGTGGCCATTTTGAATAAGCAGGTGAATCGGTCCACTTTTTCAGTCCACTCCAGTGCCAAGGGACCAGTGCTAGGCCATCGGCCTCTGGAAGCAGCTGGTCCAGAAGACTACGAAAGGTGAGGCACTATTTCTTAAAAGTTCTGATGGTCCCTTTTTCTGAGATAGACCAGACCCTCTAGGCCTCAAGGCCGGGTCTGGTCTATAACTTAGGTCCTATTAGTCCCCAATGGGTTTTAGTCCCAGTAGGAAGTGTCAAAACATCCTACTGAAGTTGTATAGGGCTGAAGAGGATTGGCTGGAGCTAAGGGGTAAGAAGAAAGGAAATTCCCTACCTTAATTCCCTACGTGTACTTCTCCTCCTTGCACAGGGCTGTTATCTGCTAAAGGCCTCCTACATTCAAGATGGCGGACGCCCCTAGAGGCAGCAGGGCCTCCAGAGCAGGAAAATTCCACAGTGCAACTTCCTCCACTCTGATTCCAAGGAGCAAGCAAGGGAAGCAGGCCTTGCTAACAAAGAAGGCATCTAAGGTGGAGGAGAAGGATGCTTCTATTTGGCAGAAGGCCCCAGAGAAGCAAATTGCCAAGGTACAAAAAGCCTCAAAGATCAGATCTCCAGACAAAGAGACCTCTCCTGCTTCTCATCATAGTGCAGTTGGTCCTCAGGAACAGGAACCGGGTCCTTCTTCCAGGGCCATGGCTTCGGTTTGGTCCCCAAATGCAGGTAAAAGTGACACCAAACAACATCCTATTGCTAAGGGAAGGCCTTATGGAGATCCACAAGGAGGCTTCAGGCCGGAACCTTGACAGGAGCAAGCGGGCAGTAGGCCTGGGATGGAGGCCACGTTTACACCTGCTGCAGTACTCAGACGTGCTGAGTCTTCTGAATTGGAGATCCCGGGTAATATGCAGCTATTGATAGATAGAACTATCAGAAAGGGAATTGCTGAAGGCATTCAATGGTTTATCCATCACTCTTCAGAAGTATCAGAGGCGTCTGTGCTTCCATCTCGTGAACAGGTGGCATCAGAATGGGGTTCCTTGGTTCAGGAAAATGATTCTCCAGCTGCTTCTGCTTATGCTCCATCTGTTTATGCTGCTTCCTCCTTGGTAGGGAAAACAGATAAACATGAGTCTGACCTGTCAGATGATGAAGGTCTAACTCTGGAAATTCCAGTTTTTTCAGGCCTGTTCCACCCTACGTTATTCAAGTACTTGCTCTTCAAGGCTCAGAATACAGCCAACCTGAGAGATGCAGATGACAAAGAGTCTGGCGATCAGCCTCCCACGAAATCAGATACTCGCTTTGATGAGCCTACCATGAAGAAGGAAGTGGTACCATTCCCCAAGTTTTTTTTGAAGGTGGTACAGAAACAGCTAGAATCGCCTGCTTCGGGCCCCAATCTATTGTCTTCCGACTGCAGGTTCTTCAGTGTGGGACCAGACGTCACCAAGAGCCTCCAAGTGCCCATCGTAGATGCCCCTGTAGCATCCTTGGCTTCTACTTCTACGACTCCTTCTGACCCAGAAGTCGTCCTCAAAGCTGAGGAAAAAAGGATCGAACAGTCTTTGCAGAGATCTCAACAGGAAGCTGCTTGGGCCGTTAAAGCATCCACAGTGGCTTTGTTCTTCGCAAGAATATCTCTCAGATGGCTCAAACAAGTACAGGACAGGGTCCCAGTTTCAGATATCCGAACTCATCAGGATCTTAATAAGATAGTAGCTGCAGCAGAGTTCACAGCAGATGCCACTCTACAAAGCCAGGTTTGCCACCAAAGCCATTGCTGCTTCTGTCGCAGCCAGGCGCATGTGTTGGCTGCAAAATTGGCAGACTGAAGGCAGGAGAAAATGGAAGCTGGCATCGACTCTGGTCCAAGGTGACAAGCTATTTGGGGAAGCCTTAGATCCGTTCTTTGTGGAGTCCAAGGACAAGAGGAAAGTGCTTCCGTCAGCCTGCCCCATACTTTAGACACCCATCCTTCAGGGCAGAACTGGGACCCAGCTTCCATCAGTCTGCCAAGTCTCCTTATCAACAGCCTGAACCACCGTCAGATCGAGCAGGCAAGGGCAGACAACAGTTCTCAGGCAAGCGGCCCTTTCGAGGAGGAGGAAGTCGCCCATACCATCGCCAATGTTCAAGATAATAAGAAAAGATATAGGTGAATACTGGGCACTAAGAGGTAGGCAGGGGGGTGGACGGGCGCCGTCGTAAAGGAGGGGGATTAACAGTCAAGTTAAAGCTTTGGGGGTTGGGGGGGCATTCACACTTCCCATGTTTTAGCCATGTTTGCTGACAAATGGGGGGAGATTACATCAGACACCTGGGTTTTAAATACCGTAAGATTGGGTCTTTCGTTAGAATTCTACTCCACTCCTCTGAGGTTTTTTATCCCCTGTCCTATTTCAAGGGACAGGGTGAGAAGGGGGCTCATGGAATCAGCCATCCAGCATTTGCTGGAGTTTAGAGCCATCCAAAAGGTCCCCACAGACCAACATTTTTTTTCAGACTTTTTGTTATCCCCAAGGTCTCATTTGTGTGTGTGTGTGTGTGTGTGTGTGTGTGTAGAGCAATTATCAATTTGCAAAGCTCAATAAATTCATAGTTTACAGGCGTTTTAAAATGCATTCTCTCCAGACTATCCTGGAGAGCATTAGGCAGGGGACTTCCATACATCTATTGATTTGTCAGAAGCTTATTTACATATTCCCATTTGTCATTCCCACAGGTGTTACCTACGTTTTTGCTATCAGGGAAATCATTTCCAATATAGGGCTCTCCCTTTTGGGTTATCTTCAGCCCCTAGAGTTTTCACAAAGGTATTGGCTACCTTGGCCATGCATCTGCGTACACTTCTGGTGTGTCTGCAATGTTACTTAGACAATATATTGATCTTATCCTCATCTTTTCAAGGGGCAAGGAGGGACCTGCAGACTACTATTTCGGTTTTGCAGGATATCAGTTTCTCAATAAATGTTAAAAAGTGTCAGTTTACCCCCTCCACTTATCTGCTTCATATGGAAGCTACTATTGACAGGTTTTCCTTTCCCAGGAACGGCAGGACAGCCTGCAGTTACTAGCTAAAGGTATCCGGAGAGCGGGTTCCACTCCATTGGCTCACCTCTCTCAACTATTAGGTAAGATGGTGTCATGTATAGGCATTGTTTCCTGGGCCAGGCTCCATTCCAGAGCCCTCCAGTGATTCCTCTTACCTCATCAAAAATTAGATAAGAGTCACTCCTTGATGAAGGTCAGGGTGCCCAAGAAGGTGTTTCATTGGTGGCTCTCCTAAGCCATCTCCAAGGGTCTGTCCTTCAGGTAGGAGGACAGACTCATCCTCACTACTGATGCCAGTTTATCGGGTTGGGGAGCTCATCTGGCTTCACATACGGCTCAAGGCATATGGTCAACTGAGGAATGGGCGCACAATATTAATTGGCTGGAACTCAGAGCTGTTTGTTTGGCTCTCAGGAAATTTAGTCAACAGGTTACTGGCATACATGTCTTATCATGACGGACAATGTAGCCACCAAAGCCCACATTAACAGGCAGGGAGGTATCAGGTCCCAACCCCTTATATCAGAAGCTGAGGCTTTGGGTATATGGACAGAAAGACATCTATCCATCCAGGCTAAACATATTCCTGACAGTGATAACAGACTGGCTCAGCAGAGCTACTATTGACCAGATTGAATGGAGGCTGCATCCTTTCCTTTTTCTCCAAATGACTCAGAGATTCGGACTTCCTGTAGTGGATTTGTTTGCCACTCCATTAAATGCACAATTACCAAGATTTTTTACTAGGCTTATTACCCCAGGGGCTGAAGGAACCAACGCTCTCCGCAGCAGGTATCCTCAGGGGTTGTTGTATGCTTCCCTTCCTTGCCTCTGCTGTTGGCCGTGGTGCGTAAGGTATTGGCAAATTTATTTTGGTGGCTCCTTATTGGCCTCATCACCCTTGGTTCGCAAATTTAATGGGTTTCCCAATAGTTCATCCTTGGCAGATTCCTAAGGAAGATACCTCTCTCCCCCAGGAGTCCCTGATTCATCCAGAGCCCCAGTGGCTACAGCTGACAGTTTGGCGATTGAGTGGAGCATTTTAAAATGCACCCAACTATCCAACAGAGTTATCAGAACCATTCAGGCCTCCAGGAGACCTTCCACCATCCGCATCTATGACGTTACTTGGCAAGCTTTTTACCTTTGGTGTTCAAAATCAAAGATTCAGCCTCTAGAGGCTTCAGTAACACAGATTTTGGAATTTTTACAGGCGAGTTTGGATAGAGGCCTTTCTCCCAATACCCTTCGGCAGCTCTATCATTGGTGCTAACTTGCAGCAAGTTGGAGTCCTTAGCGCACCATCCTACAGTCCACAGGTTCCTCAAAGGTGCTTCTAATCTTTGCCCTCCAGTGGTCCACAGGTACCCTACGTGGGACCTGTTAAAGGTGTTGCAGTCCCTGACTAAGGCTCCATTTGAACCTCTCAAATTGGCTAGTTTGCATCTCCTGACAGTTAAGGTAGCCTTCTTGGTGGCTATCATTTCAGCCAGGAGAGTAGCTGAGTTGGTGGCTCTTTCAGTTTATCCAGACATATATATATATATCCTCACCGGGTGGTTTTGAGGGTGGATCCAGCATTCATTCCTAAAGTCAATACCTTGTTCCACAGAGCACAAGAATTGGTTCTTCCAGATTTCTGTCCCAAACCGTGACTTGGAAAAATCTGGGCACACCCTAGATGTGCGTAGGACCTTGAAGATTTATATCAAAAGGACCTCCGAACTCCGCAGAACGGAATCCCTATTTTGTTTTTTCCAACCTGCTACATTGGGGGGGTAAGGTAACTCCATGTATAGTCAGCAGATGGATCAAGTCATGTATCTCCAGGGTGTACTTGAGTCACTCGCTCCTGGTACCCAAGGGTATTATGGTTCATTCTACTCGCAGTGCTGCTTCAACAGCAGCCTGGGCAATGCAGGCTTCAATTGAAGAGGTCTGCAAGACAGCCACTTGGACATTCCCATCTCATTTCATCTGGCACTACCGTCTGGACTCTTTCACTTCAGTAGATGCTGTGTTTGGCAGAAGGGTTCTGCAAAGAGTCATCAGAGAGAAATGGGGACCAGGACCAGACATGAACCCTCCTGATGACAATCCATCTTTGGTATGTGCCATGCCTGACCTATCGCAACCTTACAAGGGAAAACGGGCATTGTCTTACCTGAACGCCATTTCTCCTTGTAGGCTAGATAGGTCAGCCCCACCCTGATTGATCTGCTCTGGGATGTGGGCCGATGGGGGGAGGGGGGGCTGATAACCTGGTCTTGATTTTTGTTTCAGAGGCAGTCCTGTCTCTCATGATGTCTTCACCAAAAGCTGGGAGTGGCCACCCAAAATGGGCGGAGCTAAGCTAATCAACCTTTGACAGATTCAGTCTGATCAGCTAGGATAGGGGTCCCCAACCACCGGTCCGCGGACCGGTACTGGTCCGCGGAACAAGTCCTACCGGGCCGCTGGTTTGCTGGCGCCGCCATCTTTTTGATGAAAAAGTGCTTCCGTGAGCTTTTCCGGGTGAAAGCTCACCGGAAGCACTTTTTCATCAAAAAGATGGTGGCGCTCAGCGCTCGGTGAGCTTTTCCGGGTGAAAGCCATTTCTACCCAGAAAGCTCACCGAGGCGTAGCGCCGCCATCTTTTTGATGAAAAAGTGCTTCCGGTGAGGTCACCGGAAGCACTTTTTCATCAAAAAGATGGCGGCGCCCAGCTGATGCCGGTACCGGGCCACGGCGCCCAGCTGATGCCGGTATCGGGCCGCGGCATAAAAAAGGTTGGGGATCACTGAGCTAGGACACTGAGCAACCCATGCCTGACCTGTAGATCTTCAGTTCTCCCTCTGGTCTGTTCCAGCAGGGGGCGCCCAGCCGCAACCTGATTGGTCACCAGTTTGATAGCTCAGTATAAAAGGAGCTGTCAAAAGGGCCAACAGTTGTTGCCTCATAGCTGAGCTGAGCAGTCACATTTAAAGCGTGCAAAAGTTTAAATAATGCCTGAGCAACCTTGACTAGCCGCCTTGCCTCTGTTTGTGTGTTTGTCTCCCAGAACGAAGCACTGGCGACGAAGGTGGGATTCAACCACCTCCTGAGGCAATACGCAAGTTTAAAGACCTCCGCATTGAGGCACAAAAGAGCAAGTCACTCTGAGGGGCTAAACGTTACTTATACCAACCGGCCAGTCTCAAGAAAACAGTGGTTCTCTGGAACTTGTCAGAATGGCAGCTGAATGAATTCATTCATGCTATTCGATGCAGCCACAGAAACCTGGGAGTCATACATAGAGAGATTTGATTGTTTCCTGGAGGTGAACGATCTGGTAGACTTAATAAGCAGCCAGTGAAGAGCGCTGTTCTTTTTTTAAAAAAAAAACAATTTTATTAGTTTTTAAAGACAAACAAAACAAACAAAACATAAAAACATCCAGCTTTCTTTCATAAATATACAAACAGTGTGTCGGTTGGTTTACCAGTTTTTGTGCATTCATTTCATAGTCTCAATTACAGTTACATTACATAATAACTCATATTATCAATCAAAAATTATATACCCTAGTATCACTATTAAACAATCATTTGACTATGATTTTATTAATTCATACTTTGTGAGATAACTATAATTTACTTAATTTATTTTATAACAAATCATATAATCATACCAAATCTATCCTGAAGACATTTTATAAATGTGATATCAAATAAAAAAGAAAAAAAATATCTCTTTATATATTCATTGTTATCTAAAATTCTAAATATTCTATTATTGTATTTTATCTTCCAACCATTGATAGAAAAGGTCCCAAATTTTATAAAAAAATTTATCCTCTTGTTCTCTAATTTCAAATGTCAATCTACTCATTTCAGCACATTCCAATATTTTCTTAATAATTTCTTCCTGCAATGGTATTTTCTCATTTTTCCAGTTTTTAGCAAATACAATCCTAGCCGCTGTTAATACATTTACAATCAGGTATTTCAAATCTTTATTATATGTATCAGGTAAGATTCCCAATAAAAAGATCTCTGGTTTCAAATCTGTGCTTCTTTGTCATTTCTTCCAACCACATGCGAATTTTAGTCCAGTATTTTCTAGCATCCTCGCAAGTCCACCACATATGGTAATATGAGCCAGGTATCTGATGACATTTCCAGCATTTTTCAGATTTATTCTTGAACATTCTTGCTATTCTTGTCGGGGGAAAGTGCCACCTGTAAAACATCTTATACAAATTTTCTTTATAAGCTGTTGACATAGTCATTTTATAATTTTGAGACCACAATTTTTGCCATTTCTCTAAATCAATCCCATATCCAAAATTCTTCCCCCAAGCAATCATAGTTTCTTTGACTTGTTCTTCCTCTAATTTAATTTCCAGTAAATAACCGTATAATTTTTTAATCACCTTTTCATCAGTACCTGTCAAGATCTTATCTAAATCAGTCAATTTATCATAAAATCCCTCTGTTTTAAAATCTTCATCATACCTTGAATGTATTTGCGCATATGAAAACCAATTCATCTTTATACCTTGTTCCTCTAAGTTTTGCATCGATTTAAGTTCACCCTTTTCATCCAGTATTTCCCCATATCTAACTGTTTGTTCCTTCTTATAAATTATAGGATAGGAAAATGCTTCAATGGTCGATAACCAAACTGGAATTTTCAAATAACATTGTCTTTTGATCTTCTCCCAATTTAACCACAAAGACTCCCATATATAATGTCTTCTAAAATAGCCCTGCAAAACCCACCAAGGAAAACTTTAGGAAGTTCCCTAGGCAAGGGGAAGATTGTTTCACAATCCAAAGGGATAACTATTCAATAAACCCAAGGATAATAAACCCCAGCAAACCAAATTATCCATTAAGAAAAAAAATTAACAGTTAAAATAGGACTAAACTGGCAAATGGAGGTTGACAGTCTTTGGTATCTTGGAGCACTATCAAAAGATTGGTGCCCAAGATGTCAAATTGGTGCCCAAGATGTCAAAGAAAAGATTGAGACCCTGTTCCCTCAAACTTAAGGATTATCAAGGAATACCATTCCCATTTTGGGAAGCAGTAAGGTAGCAGTAGAATTCAAACAATTTAAAGGTCGCCTCCAACTAATAGTAGTTGAGAGGGTATTGCCCAGCCTTCTGGGCTTAGATTGGTTTGGCTCCCTTGGTCTTGCCATAAGTGCAGTTCATGCCACCAATGGCTAAGGGACAGACACCATAGACACTCTAGCAAAGGATTTTGCTAGTGTTTTCAACAGTGAATTGGGCAAATACATTGGAAAACCAATTTCATTAAATTTAGACCCAAAAGTCACTTCAAGACGACTAAAAGCACGGCGAGTGCCCTTCGCACTCCACCCAAAAATTGATTTTGAGCTCGATAAGCTTATTGCTCAAGGGGTACTTGAACCGGTGGATCATGCCCCATGGGAGACCCCCATAGTGACACTAATCAAGGCTGATGGGTCAGTTAGGGTGTGTGCAGATTACAAGGCCACCATGAATTTAGCACTCCAACAAGTGTAACATCTGTTGCACTCACTGGGTAATGGCAAGATCTTTGCTAAGCTTGATATGGTTCAAGCTTACCAACAGCTCCCGGTGGACTCAGCCACCGTAGAGGCTCAGACAATAGTTATTCACAGAGGTATGGTGGATTGACATTTGAAATGAGACACAGGGAACTGTCTCTGAGAAAATGCCAACCCTGAGTGAACTCAGGTAGCAGTATTTATTGAGAAAAAACACAAGCAAAAATACAGTCTGCATATTCAGAAAACAATGACCTCAACAGGAGATTACTTCACCAGCATGAGAACACACAATCTTGGAAAGTCCCAGATGTTACCTTGCTAGGATGAGATCATACAGCCACAGAAAGTCTCATGGGAAAGTTTGGAAAGTCCCATGAGAAAGCACAACTGTGTACCTTGAACTTTCACCCATTTTCCTGTTCCTTCTAAACTGGCAGAATCAAAACAGGATGAGGCACTCTGAGCAAAGATACTCCTACCCCCACCAAGAATGCCCACATCTCCCTAGACTTACTGCTAGTATTCAAAGGCCTTACAGAAAATGATAAAATGATTAATAAAATATATTACCACATTCCCTCCTTTTTATTTATTCAAAGATAGGGGGTGTTTTAGTGGCATAGTACACAGTTCCCTCACGATCTGATCCCACACGCCGGAAGACTGAGGTACACATTTGTAATAGATTAGGAATACATTGAATAAAACAACATAATAAGATACATATAGCAATAATAATAACAACCCCTTGCAATAAGGAGCGAAACCATGATCCATCAGGAAGCCAGGACCACAGACTGTCCCAGAATGATGCATTAAACCCATCGGCTCCAGATTGATGCTGAGCAATACGATCTTCCATGTCCTGAACAGTTTTTGTAATGTTTGGCTCATAATTATGTATAAAAACACAACAATGCGAATGAATTAAAGCACAAACTCCTCCTTGAGCAGCTAACATAATATCTAAAGCATATCGATTTTGCAAAGTAACTGTACGAATTTCAGACATTTCTACATTAATCATCTTAATATTCTTTATAGTATCATTAAACATAGCAACAGTAAAATTATTTAAAATATGAATATCCCTATAGTTCATAGCAATTCCCAAAGGTGGGATAAGACCTCGAGAAATTTGTGTCCATAGATTACCTCCCATGGTTAGACCCGAATCCAATTCCGACGATTTCGGATCCGAACATCAGGAGGTAATGTATCTAACTTATAGATAACCGGAATGACAAACCCCAAAGTACATGTCCCTGACCAATTTGCAGGGATTTGTCGATATGCCCACAGTCCGCATAAAAACCAAAACCCTTCCAGCTGTACATAACCTTGTTGACTTGCCGCTTGCATCAGCTGTTTCATGTCTAGATATTGATACTGGCCAAATGCGTCAGACTCATTTTTCCCATTTACCCAAGTTATGTTGTTCTCTGAACCATTTGTCCACTTAATAGTGTAATTGCAGACACTATGATTCCCCAAGAATTGCGAGTTTGTAATGTTTTGGAAACATAAATGTGCTGGAGACTGCAGTGCAGTCTTCACCTTGACCGTGAAGTTCATGGCATATGAAATGTTATGCTTTCCGGTCTGCAAAGTAGACCGATTAAATGGAACTCCATGTAGAGTCAGTCCTTCTCCCACTCTCCCAGGAAGGTGCATACACAACCAACAATTGGTGATGTTCAAGTTTTTGGCAGTTGTGTGCAAATCTTTAATGTAATTATTATCTGTCCACAAATCATCGCCCAAATCTCCGGCACGCTGAACATGCTGTCGCTGCTCTCTCTGCACCCGAGCAGCCCAGGACAGATTAGGCAGAATCAGCAGGATCAGGAACCACAGATGCGCCATCCTGCTGTTCCGAAACTTCCTTCACAGGTGCCTGCGAATGATCAGGTCGAACACACCGACCAGGAACCCAACGAATTTGACCAAGATGTTCAACTGCTGCATAACCACGTCCCCACGTTATCAGCTCAGCAGGAACCCATGCCGGATCTGGAAGGAACCGCACCAACACCCGAGGTCTCACCGCATCTGTAGAAGGAGAAGAAAAATGCCTGCTGGCCGCGCTCGCAGGGGGGTTACCAGACAAATTTAAAAAATTTAAAGTATATAAAGCTAGATTTAATTGATCTTGAATCGCCGGAAGCCCCAGGAGCTTCCCTCCTTTTTTATTTAATTTAGTCAACATGGTCTTGAGCGTGGAATTATGATGTTCTACAATAGCTTGCCCAGTAGAATTGTATGGAATCCCAAATTTATGTTCCACAGACCATTGTTTGCAAAACTGATCAAAACCGGTGCTCCGATAAGCCGCACCATTATCAGTTTTTAAAGTTTTAGGTGTACCAGCAACTGAAAAAGTCTTAATGCAATGATTGATGACATGTTTAACCATCTCACCTCTTTGAGGGGTAGCCATTAAAAATCCTGAGTAAGTATCCACAGTTACATGTATATATTTCCAGGGCGCAAATGGTGGATATTGAGTAACATCCATTTGCCAAATCATTGAAGGTTTCAACCCTCTGGGGTTAACTCCCATAGGGATAGTTGTACCCTGCTTTGAACAAGTTGGACATTGTTGAATTATGGCAGCAGCTTCTGCAGTAGTAAGTTTGAATTGCTGTGCCAATGCTTTAGCGTTTTGATGAAAATAACTATGACTGTCCCATGGCTGGACAGTGAGAACTGAAGTTACAGCACTGTCAGCTTTGGCATTACCTTGTGATAAAATTCCAGGCAAATTACTATGACTACGAATGTGAGCAACAAAACACACATTCACACGCTGCTCCAAACATCCTTGTAACAGCAAAAGCAATCTTAAAATATCAGGTGATATTCCAGGAGACAAATAAGAACCTGCTACAAAGGGTAACAAATTATACACATACAATGAATCCACTATTAAATTAAAATCCTGATTGTGAAAATTTTGAAAAGCCAAAACTACAGCAGCAAGTTCTGCCTGCTGGGCAGACTTCTGCTCTGAAGTCACTTTTTTATGCTAAATTCCAGATTTATCTTTCCAAACACAAGCACCAAAATTTTTCCCTCCATCAGTAAAAACTGTAGGAGCATCTGATATGCCCAATGGTATCCTTTCTTACATTTTGGACATACTGATTTAGGACGAACACCCTGTCCCATTGATCTCTTATTCTGCTGACTCTGACCTCCTCCAGGAGCCCGACATTGCGCTTTAAAATGTCCAGGCTTCCCACAATTGAAACAATTCCCCTTTTGAGCATGTCCTGTTTGTAAAGCCAGAGCTAAAGTTTCCATGTTAAAAGACTGACTCCCTACCTTTCTACATGCATTAATCAAATCCGCGATTTCTCGCTCTCCACTTGCTATAAGTGGATTTAAAATCTTTTTGCAATCTGTGTTAGCTTGTTCTACTGCTAACTTAAAAAGCAACTCTTTCTGGGCAAATTGATTATCAATTTGTCTTTCAATAGTCAATTTCAGTCTGCTAATGAAATTTTCATAGGGTTCATTGTTCCCTTGTTTGATGTTAGTAAAGGTCTTCTCACCACCTTCGCCGTCAGGGAGAGCCCCTACGGCTTGAAAAATTAATTGTGGGAGAAGAACGAACCCTTCCTCAGGCATACCATCTCTCTGTTGTTCCACTGTTGTAAAATTACCAGCTCCGTAAAGCTGATCTGGGGTAACATTTGCTGTTCCCCTCTGGACTGCCAGCTGTCTCCATTTCTGATCTAACACCAAATATTGAGCTGGAGTTAAAATCATATTCAACAGAGCTTTCCAGTCAGCCGGAATCATTTTATTTCCATAACCAACTGCTTCTAACAATGCCTGAGTATATGGCGATCTAACACCATATTCTTTTGCTGCTTGCTTAACTTCCCTCAAAATCCTGAGAGGTAAAGGCTTCCACTCCCGCTGCGGATTTAATGCAGCATCTATGACAATTTCCACTGGATTAAGTTGAACTTCTACTCCAAACTCCACCAAATCATCTCCTGATAATTCCCCTCTATTCTTTGCTTCTTGAATAGCTGCAGTAACTGCATCCACCTGAACCCTTAAAGGTAAACTCTTATCCTCTGACAAAGTATTTCTAGTTGCAGACAGTCCCCCAGATTTATCTGGAGGTGCCGTCAGCGGCAACAAACGTACCGCATGGTAAAGCGGCAAACCTTCTTCGGGGGTGCTAGGAGCGGTTGTTCATAAGTAGCTAACGCATCCATAATCACCCTCCAGGTTAACAAAATTGAAGAAGGGGCACGAGGTTCCTCGTGCAAAAATTTCCCTATCTTTTTCCAGGACTCTACTTTAATACTACCTCCCTCCGGATATGACTTAATATTTTTCCAAACATACTGTAGTAAGTCCTCAATTTCTTTCTTTCCTACAGCACAACCCCTACTGCCAATTCCAAACCCAAAACTATTCCCAATGATCCCTCTCAATTCCCTGATGTGCTCTTTCTGAGCCTTCGAGAGATCTCCCCCATACTCACGAAAGAATCTATCTTCGTCCAGCGAAGAAGATGAGGGCCCAGTCGGCGTCCGCGACGATGAGTATAGGATGCGGGAAACGTATAGCTTTCCAAGCTATCACGTCGGGGTCACCATTTATGGTGGATTGACATTTGAAATGAGACACAGGGAACTGTCTCTGAGAAAATGCCAACCCTGAGTGAACTCAGGTAGCAGTATTTATTGAGAAAAAACACAAGCAAAAATACAGTCTGCATATTCAGAAAACAATGACCTCAACAGGAGATTACTTCACCAGCATGAGAACACACAATCTTGGAAAGTCCCAGATGTTACCTTGCTAGGATGAGATCATACAGCCACAGAAAGTCTCATGGGAAAGTTTGGAAAGTCCCATGAGAAAGCACAACTGTGTACCTTGAACTTTCACCCATTTTCCTGTTCCTTCTAAACTGGCAGAATCAAAACAGGATGAGGCACTCTGAGCAAAGATACTCCTACCCCCACCAAGAATGCCCACATCTCCCTAGACTTACTGCTAGTATTCAAAGGCCTTACAGAAAATGATAAAATGATTAATAAAATATATTACCACAAGAGGTGCATTCAAATGTAATAGGTTACAGTTTGGCATAAGTGCAGCCCCAGGGATCTTTCAGAACATGATCTTACATGGTATCCCTGAAGTTGTTCCATACTTTGATGACATAATAGTATCAGCTAACAATGAGACCACACTTTTAAACAGCCTAAGGGAAGTGTTTAAAAGATTTCAGGCCACAGGCCTCAAGCTTAAGAAAAGCAAGTGCCATTTAGGGGTCTCTAAAGTAAAGTTCCTAGGATTCCTGATCGATGCTGCTGGATCACATCCTATGACAGCAATGGTTCAGGCAATCAAGAACGCACGCATACCAACCAACAAAACCGAATTGCAAGCTTTCCTGGGCCTACTAAACTTTTATATTATAAAATCCGGCTATATTATCCTGCACAAAGCCTCAGTAGCAGAGCCTCTGCACAGACTCTTAGATAAGAAATTTCCCTGGATATGGCAAATGCATTCAGAGCTGTTAAGGACTTGCTTACTTCAGACTGTGCTTATCCAGTTCAATGAATGTTTGCTCCTGGTTCTGGCTTGTGATACTTCTCCCTATGGAGTAGGGGCGGTTTTGAGCCTAAATGCATAATGGTTCTGAGGCCCCTTTAGCTTTTTTCTCAAGGACTCTTACACCTGCAGAATGTAATTATAGTCAAATTGACAAGCTCTTGCAGTCATCATGTTCATTAAACGTTTTCACGAATACCTATATTCCTATATTGTGTATACCTATACACAAGTTTGAACTGATAACAGACCACAAACCCCTGCTGGGTATTTTTGCTGGGGACAAACAAACTCCTCAGATTTTCTCCCCATGCATGACAAGATGGGCAGTATTCTTGGCTGCATACTCTTACAATTTATCCTATTGCCCGGGCAAGCACCTCAGCCACGTGATGCCCTGAGCAAATGCCCTCTACCAGTTGCTGCAGAGGAACCTGAAGCCGAGGAGTCTATCCTCCTGATAGATCACCACCACCAGTTCCCAATGACTGCTGCAGACATTGCTGCACATTCAGCAAAAGATAAACAATTAATACAAGTGCTGGACTGGGTGAAAAAGGGGTGGCCACAAGGGCCTGTAAACGCTGACTTACGTCCATTCAAGATACGGCAGCAAGAACTGTCCACCAGCAGGGGGTGTTTGTTATGGGGAAGCAGGGTGGTGTTTCCCTCCACATTACACAAACCAATCCTGGAAGCACGTCACAAGGGTCACCCAGGTATAGTGCATATGAAGGCATTGGGCTGCAGTTACGTGTGGTGGCATGGGATGGACCAGGCCATCACAGAATGGGTGTCAGGGTGCCAGCAATGTTAGGAATCAAGACCCTTACCTCTCAGGGACACCAGTCAGGGAATGGGAAACTCTTAGAGGTCCCTGGTCCCGACTGCATATTGATTTTGCTGGGCCCTTTCAGGGTCAAACCTTTTTAATTGTGATTGATGCCTTCTCCAAATGGGTGGAAATGGGTGGAAATAATTCTGATGACCTCCACCATGGCTGAGGCTGTAAGCATAGCATTACAAAAGATATTTGCCACCCATGGGCTTCCTGACCTGGTAGTTTCAGATAATGGCCCACAATTTACGTCCAGAAGTTTTGAATTATTCCTTATAGGGCTGGGAATAAGGCATGCCTTAGTTGCCCCTAGTAATGTTTCTAGTAATGATTTGGCAGAACAAGGTATACGGTCAGCAAAGGAGGCCCTGGCAAAGGACCATGGCCAGCAAGAATAGCCCAATACCTATTTATCCAACATACAACTCCATGCCCTTCCACCAATTGCAGCCCAGCCGAATTATTAATGGGCCGACGGCTCAGAAAGGTCCTAGACAGGCTTCATCCCACATATATGCCAGAGAAGCCTCTGGATTCATCCAGCAATACCAGGGGGTTTAATGAAGGGGACCTAGTTTATGCTAGGAACTTCACAGGCAACTCCCTAGGGCTACCAGCCACCGTTACAAGGGTAACAGGGCCTTGCTTGTATATTGTTGAGCTGGAGTACGGCCAGTCATGAAGATGTCATATTCATAAATTAAGGGGGCAAGGGAATTATAGGCCTGAGGCCCCTTTGCCGAAGGAAGACAATCCCTCGCTAGCTGAAGCCGGGCCTACTGTGCCAGTAACACACCACCAAGCAAACCCAGCAGTCTCCAGCGAAGCCACCAATCCAGCAGGTCCCAGCAGAGGTCCCAGTGCAGATTCCTGAAGCTCCAGCCTCAACGATTCTGGCCGCTTCCAGAGAGCCAACGCTTGGCATATCAACAAGGATCCACCGCCGTCCAGCCTATCTCGAAGAATACGCATGCACTATCAAAATGGGAAGGAGTGCTATGGCTTCAGTTCTCCCTCTGGTCCGTTCCAGCAGGGTGCGCCCAGCCACAACCTGATTGGTCACTAGTTTGACAGCTCAGTATAAAAGGAGCTGTCAAACAGGACAACTGTTGCCTCATGGCTGAGCTGAGCAGTCACATTTAAAGTGCGTGAAGCTTTAAATAAAACCTGAGCAACCTTGACTAGCTGCCTCGCCTCTGTTTGTGTGTTCATCTCCCAGAATAAAGCAGTGGGAGGAGCTAAGCTAATCAGCCTTTGACAGACTCAGTCCAATCAGCTAGGACACTGAGCAACCCATGCCTGACCTATCTAGCCTACAAGGAGAAATGGTGTTCAGGTAAGACAGCACCCAACCTCAGATATGCAGATGATAACACTCTGAAGGCAGAAAGTATAGAGGAACTAAAGAGCTTGATGCGGGGGGAAAAATGGAGAGTGCAAAAGTTGGCTTAAAACTCAACATTAAGAAAACTAAGATCATGGCATCCAGCTCTCTTAATCTTTGGCAAATAGATGGAGAAGAAATGGAGGTAGTGACAGATTTTATTTTCTTGAGCTCCATGTTCACCGCAGTTGGGGACTACAGCCAAGAAATTAAAACACTTTGCTGGGAGGAAAGCTTTGGCAAATCTAGACAGCATACTAAAAAGCAGAGACATCAACCTGCCAACAAAAGTGTGTATAGTCAAGACTATGGTTTTCCCAGTTGCAATGTATGGCTGTGAAAGTTGGACCATAAGGAAGGCTAAGTGCCAAAGAACTGAGACCTTTGAACTATGGTGCTGGAGAAAACTCCTGCGAGTCCCTTGGACTGCAAGGCAATCAAACCGGTCAGTTCTAGAGAAGATCAACCCTGACTGCTCTTTAGAAGGCCAGGTCCTGAAGATGAAACTCAAATACTTCGACCACCTAATGAGAAGAAAGGACTCATTGGAGAAGAGCCTAATGCTGGGAAAAGTTGAGGGCAAAAGAAGAAGGGGACGACAGAGAATGAGGTGGCTTGGATGGAGTCACTGAAGCAGTAGGCGAGAGCTTAAATGGACTCCTGATGATGGTAGAGGACAGAAAGGCCTGGAGGAACGTTGTCCATGGGGTCACAATGGGTCGGATACGACTTTGCAACTAACAACAACAACAACGAGTTTGCTAATTTGTTGCTTGATTATGTTTTCCAGAATTTTCCCAAGTATTGAGGTCAGGCTGATAGGTCTGTAGTTTCCTGGATCTACCCCCCTCCCTTTTTTTTAAATGAATTTTTTAATTTTTATTTTAAAACAAATCCATCTTTCAGTTATACAGTGTGTCGACTGGGTACATATATCTTGTGCAAGTATTTATATTTTGTATACATTTCTTACTAAGACTGCATTCATATTACAAACCTCTCAACCTTATATATCTTATCATTATGATAATATCATTTAACTTCTTATTTTATTTTCCAACCATTTATAAAATAAATCCCATATCATATAATATTCTGCTTCTTCTTGTTCTTTAATTGCCAATGTTGATCTACTCATTTCTGCACATTTCAATATTTTCATAATCACCTCTTCCTCTATCGGAATCTTTTCATTTTTCCAGTTTTGAGCAAATACAATTCTAACTGCTGTTAATATATGTATTATTAAATATGCTTTTTCTTTACTATAGCAGCTTAGTATATTATACATACTAAGCTATATTATACATACTAAGCTGCTTAGACCCAGTTTCAAAGTTACAGTTGCTGCAGTGCCCTGTGGTTGTTCATCCTTACAACTGACCACAGAGATGTTGTAATGTCCCCCAACCCCCATCGGCTTCCCAGATCTATTTCCTCCCCCACTTTGGCTGAACCCAACCATTCAGTCCCCCAGGGGAGCTTAAAGCTGGGCAGCAGAAACTATCAGTGGGCGGAGGAGTTGTTACAGCTTCTAGGCCTCAGCCTGCTTCCCATAGAGCCATTCAAAAAACCAGGCAGAACAGAGGGCTTTACCAGCACACAGAGGGCTTTTACAGCTTGTAGGCCACGGCCTACTTCCTGCTCAACTACCCAACAGACTTGCAGGACTTGATCAGACAGCTCTAGGGCCCAGCAACATCCAATTTACCTTTTTGGGTGTTTTTTTTAATCCCTGTGCATTTAAATTAATAAATTATTTTATTTGATTAGAAGCTACAGCTGTTGTGACTGCCATTTTTCTCTGTACATTTAAGTATTAACAATCTACAGAATAGTATATGTACTTCATTTCTACCTAATGTCACTTTTTATGTATTTCTATTATTATATATGTTTACAAGAACATACACTTTATAACTGAGAATAATCTTATACAAAATTAACTTAAAATAATGGTAACCTTACTGAAATATGCATAGAAATTTTTCCAAAAAGAAACTGTAAAACGGTTTCATATATGCATTGATGGTTTGGTGGTAGAATTCTCACCAACAATGTGGCAGGCCCAGGTTTGATTCCCAGTCAATGCAACTCTAGTTTTGTGGAGGAGTGAATTGCAGTTTATAAACAACTCCCTAAGTTTACATTCCAGACATCAGAAAAATATTTTGCCTAAATTAGGACAAAGTTTTTGCAATCATATAAACAATGTATTTGAAATAAGTCTGTAACATGAAGACAAAAGTAAAAACTTGAACGCATTGAAAGACTTTGAAGACTTATTTCAAAGCACTCGTTAATTGGCAAAAAAAAAAAAAAAAATCTTTGGAGATGCCGGGGATTGAACCCGGGACCTCACACATGCGAAGCGCGCGCTCTACCACTGAGCTACATCCCCCGGCTGCGTTTGTCAAGTGAAATTTTTGCATTCCACACATTACAGAGTCTTAGTACTAAGGATAGCAATTCTATCACTGGTATTTTTCTCGCTTTCTTTATAAAAGATATCAACTTCTATGCCAATCTTATTTGAAACCGATAAGACATACCAAAAAAACCAAAACAACTGAACAAAGAAAATTAAATTCTCTCTTTAAAATTCCCAAAAGTTTTCAGCATAGTAACTATTAGTCATTTTTGCTTTTTCTGACAAGCATCATTTGTTCAAATATGCGATATATTACCCATCACTTACAATTTCTTCATCCATTTTCCAGTTTTTAATAAACATTTATTGAGGCATACAATTCTGCTTGTTCTAGTTTTTTATCATTTATATATACACTCCATTGTTCTTTTTTTGTATATATGTGTAGGACTTTAAATCCATTTTGACTCCTCGCAATAGCCTGGATTAATCCCTACAGGTTTTACTGGTGAGAGTTTCCTCCTCAAAGTAAATTTGCCATTTTCTTCTCTTGCGGCTGAGTCGGTTATTGAGCACAAGAATACCCATCTGGCTTTGTACCTCAACAAGATTGCCAGTTTCCTAGTTTTTAGCCAAATTTTATGCTAAATCGCATACTATATTTAATAACCAATTTTCAATGATGTAATTCAAGTCTATTCACTTTAACCTATTTAAATTTACTGCAGTTTTCAATTTGGAGACCATGCATTCCCATGCTCAGCATAAACTACTGCAGTTACAAGATTTTGTAATCATCCTTTGTAGCTTTTCAATGATAATTCTGACACCTTTCCAAACATTATTAAAATATTAATTTTTATATAATCATTCTACTGTGTAGGCAACAATGAATGTAATATACATATTTATTCATACCCATTAAGTTTTTTCTTTTATTTAACTGGACCATAAATATTTAAAAATAAATAAATATTCAAACCCTATTCATCAATTCAAACGATGTCATATAATATTCTAACAAATATGCAAAAGCTAAAGCATCTTGCTACACAAGGATATTTTTTTAATGAAAAATAATATTGGATGAAGCATCACTATGGAGAAATGCTTGAATCAGGGAAGATGTTTTGAATAGGATTGCTTGAGAAAATACAGGATCAAACACAATATTTAAATATCTTGACAGACTAGAACACTGGGCCATATCTAACAAAATTAAATTCAATGTAGAGAAAAGTAAAGTCCTACACTTAGGCAAGAAAAACCAAAAGTACACATGTAGACTGGGTGAAACCAGGCTCAATAATAGTAACTGTGAGAGGGATCTTGGAGTCTTAGTAGACAACCAGCTAAATATGAGCCAGCAGTGTGCAGCAGCAGCCAAAAAAGCTAATGCAATCCTAAATTGCATTAACAGAGGGATACAATCAAGATCAAGTGAGGAACTAATACCACTCTATAAAGCCTTAGTAAGACCACACCTGGAGTACTGCATCCAGTTTTGTTCACATTATAAAAAAGATGTTGAGACTCTAGAAAAAGTGCAGAGAAGAGCAACCAGGATGATTAGGGGACTGGAGACTAAAACATATGAAGAACAGTTACAGGAACTGGGCTTGGCTAGTCTAGGAAAGAGAAGGACCGAGGGAGACATGATAGCAGTCTTCCAATATTTGAAGGGCTGCCACAGAGAGGAAGGGGTCAAGCTATTTTCTAAAGTGCCTGTAGGCCAGACAAGGAATAATGGATGGAAACTGAACAAGGAGAGATTTAACCTGGAAATAAGGAGAAACTTTCTGACAATGAGAACAATCAACCAATGGAAAAGCTTGCCCTCAGAAGTTGTGGGAGCGCCATCACTTGAGACCTTCAAGAAGAGATTGGACTGCCATTTGTCAGAAATGGTGTAGGATCTCCCGCTTGGGCAGGGGGTTGATCTAGATTACCTATAAGGTCCCTTCCAACTCTGATTATCTGTTACCTGTTATAGCCTCTACTGAGGATTATTCAGCACTATTTCATCAACCATGTCATGGAAGTAAAGTATGTAGGATGGCTTTCTATCACACAACGGTATCACAATCATCACCAGAATAGCTGTATTAAGAACGAGTAACAGAGTAGGATTGTTTTTAAACTATGACTGTTCTCTTTTTAGTTCATTTAAATATATGTCATATATATATATGTATGTATGTATGTATGTATGTATGTATGTATGTATGTATGTATGTATGTATGTATATATAAAAGCGAAATACCACTCACACATCATCACAAAATCTCCAGAACTGTAAAGCCTACAAACTTGAAATTTGGCTTGTATGTTCCTCTTAGCTTCTAGGTGCTCACTAAGAAAGGATTTTTCGAAATGACCATCAGAGCATTAGTAGTTCATATATTATTATTAACACGCTCTGATGCTAAGGAGTTCTACTCCCCTTCCCCACCTGAAAAGAAATCTGTTCCAAATGCAAAACACAGAGGAGTTTCAGTTTCACAGCACCAAGCAGTTTTAGTATAGAATAGTTGAGCTAAGCCACGCCCAGGCTCCTTGCTGTCTCCTCCTTGCTCACACAGCAAATACTGTTTCAGTTTCCAAACAGGATGCTCGCCAGATGAATACCGATGGATGCTGTTAGGCAGAGGCACAATTCCCCCCCCCTTATTTTCCTCCCCATAAACTAAGCCCATCCACATACCGTGTTTCTCCAACAATACGGCCTCCACCAATAGGAAGGCCCAGCATGATTTCTAGGCATGAGGTGAAATTAAGCCCCACCCCCAAAATTTAGGCCTATTTAAATCATGCGTTTCCCCGCCATTTCTCACATCGTTCGTTAGAACTACACGAGGTAAGAGAAATGGGGGGGAAGGGCGGGGGTGGGGGTGGGGAGAAAACTTGCCTTTAGGAGTGCACTGCAGGTAGACTAGGCTAGAATACCCTGATCTACCGATAGAACATCCGCCAATAGAAGCTCCCGAAGGCAGAGTCCCCAGCCGCTTCAGGGCATGTCATGGCTGCTCGTGTCCCCTCACCTTTAGGCAGTCTCTTTTGGGCAATGGAAGCTCCCCAAGTGCAGTCACCAGCCACTTCAATCGGCCGGTAGAAGCAGCCTCAGGGCGAGCGCACACACACACTCCCCTCGCTGCAAGGCTGCTTCTATCAGCCGAAGTGGCTGGTGACTGCACTTGGGGAGCTTCCATTGCCCGAAAGAGACTGCTTAAAGGCGAGGGGACATGGGCAGCCACGCCACGCCCTGAAGCGGCTGGGGATTCTGCCTTTGGGGAGCTTTTGTCGGCCGATAGAAGCAGCCTCGCGGCGAGGGGAGTGTGTGTGTGTGTGTGTGTGTGTGTGTGTGTGTGTGTGTGCTTGCCCCGATGCCGCTTCTACTAGCCGATCGATGTGGCTGGTGACTGCACTTGGGGAGCTTCCATTGCCCTAGACTGCCTAAAGGCGAGGGGACATGGGCAGCCATGCTACGCCCCGAAGCAGCTGGGGACTCTGCCTTCGGGGAGCTTTCGTCAGCCGATAGAAGCGGCCTCGCGGTGAGGTATGTGTGTATGGGCCGCTCTAGGTGGGGGAGGAAATTAAGTCATCTCCGAAAAGACGGCCTAGCCGTTTTTTCAGGGGTCAAAAAAAAATAAGGCCCGGACTTATTTTGTGAGAAACATGGTAGTTTCGTAGAGAAGCACGGGTATCAAGGTAGTAAGTCATATATCAGAAATTTATTTGTGAAATACTGGTTCATAGTCTAATCTGTTCTTCTGAGGTTTTTCTCTCTCATCAAATCTTTGCCAGCTCTTTCTAGATAATTTCTCTCACTTTTCAGGTGACTGAATTCTGAATTTTAAAAAGGAAAAAATGTCCATTCTAGGAGGAACTACTGAAATAACTAGAAAGAACACTAAAAGCTTTGACAAGAGCTGACAATCAATGAGCAGAGAAAAATGGGAAGGAGGGGAAAGCACCAAAGTAATTTTAAATTTCCCTGATTTTATTAATTTTATTCACATAAATGTAATTATTTTATTTGGTTTGCTTCTCTGCAAATAACCAGGAAGTAAGATGTGTTTCTGCAAATTGGTATACGTGATAACAATTTTTCTCTTTTGGAGCCTTAAAATGTCATTATACCTGTTATAGTTGTAGTTTGATTAATCAGTCTTTGCTTTCTTCATGTTCTTTAGATTCCATCAGGAATTCAAGATTGATGCTTTCAATAAAACTGTTAGCAACAGCAGTTCAGAGGGAATAGCTTTGGACCTGTAATATAGGATTCCTTATCTTAGAACAGGGGTTCAAATTCGCATTGTCATGGCAGCATCACGTGACATATCAAGACTTTCCCCCCCTTTGCTAAACAGGCAGGGGCGAGGCCAGCACATGATGCATCTGGCCCGCGGGCCTTGAGTTCGACACCCATCTTAGATTTTGCTTTACCAGTTGGCATTTATTCTTTTGCATTTCGATTGGTTTCATTTTATATCCTGCATTTATCTATGCTGAGTGATCATTTGTATGATGATCAAACAGTCCATTATAATACCAAATGTCCAGGTATCAATTTACCCAAAAATAGGAGGCTCTCAGAATATCACAGAAAGAACAGAAAATTAACTATGCTTCTATTATAAATGCTGGTTCCATTTATTTAAAAGCTTTTCTTGTCCTCGCTAGAAGTTTATCAACACCCAAGTACTTTGCAAGGCTTCTTGTTCTAGTACCAATCAGGAGAAGCCTATTAATCTGTTGTTTTCTTTAGGACATAGTGTCAGCTCTTATCTTTTTCATAATATTTCAGTAAGGCTTTCATAATATTTAAGTAACACATTTAATCAGTGTTTCAACAAGGGGCAGCCTCTGGTTGATTCTAGAAAGCCAAGTAGCTTGGATCTAATTAATACTTGGAGAGGTTCTATTTCAGATAAAGACAAAGTCTGAATAGTGGACATGGAAATACCTGAAGAAAGCAGAAGTGAAAGAACTATTTTTAAAAAACACAAAAGAAGACCTGAACAGAGTTAGAAGGACTACGGCAAAAGAAAGCAAAAATTAGTATCCACAGTTGCTAATTGGCTCTTTGCATGCAGCCCCAAAACACCATTGGCATTGACAAAACCATTATTAGTCAATTGAAAAAGGCAGCTTTGTTTAGTAGTTAAGGCATCAGGCTAGAAACCAGGACATTGTGACTTCTAGTCCTTCTTTAGACCTTGAGTTATTTATAAAAACAATAAAAATGAAATATAAATAAATGAATAAAATTACTTGAACAGCTTACAACTTGCAATTTGCTCAGGTGAGAGTGATAAAACAATTTTAATCTGGCAATTGATCAGGGGTTATTTCAATGGTCTGGTAGAGACTAGAGCCAAGCCAGCTGAGTAACTTTGGACCAGTTTCTCTCTCAGCTCAACCTACCTCAAAGGGTTGTTGTGGGGTAAATAGGAGGAAGATGTTAGCCACGTTTGTGCGAGTTATTTGAAAAAATAAGATACAAATAAATAAGATATAGTGAGTTGTTACTGTAAAGGTGTTCATGAGTGATATTTAATTCCCTAATGCTTACTTGCAAAGTTATTTTTATAACTAATAAGTTCATATGTTCTCTGCAGCACACATGATTTTTTTTACCAATTTGGTCTGGTGCTCAACCTATTCACAACATATGGGCTAGCTTTAGCAATCAGTGCTTTGATATTGCTTATTTAGATTAGCATATTGACCATGGTAGGAATTGTCTTTGACTCAGTCATTTCAATGGGTAGAAAATTTATCAGCAAAACAATGGAACCAGCTAGGAACACATCATTCTAATCCATATTGCATTATTCTGCCTACCTGTTTATTTTTATGTGTAAATCAATGTATTCAAAGTGTTTAGGGACTATTTGTTTTTAGTGGTGATCCTCCACTTACAAAACCCACTTTTCCAAGAAGTCTGCTTAGTGTTTGCTCTAATCTAGAACTAGGCAAACCATTTTATTCTCCAAACATTTTACAGGTAGCCCTTGATTTAAGGTAGAAACTTCATTAGGTCAATTGATTGTATCAAATATATAAAACTGATAACAAAAATACATAGAAACACAAAATAGGATATATTCATAATAAGTTTATTTATGATTGGTTACTTAGCAAGCATTCAAAGTTACAATGGACTGATCTTGGAATAGGTACAACCTGGTTCCAAAGTTTGAACGGTCAAGCCTCCTCCATAGTCATGGGATCAAACTTCAGGCACTCAGCTCCTTTGCGGTATTTAAGGCTATCTGCAGGATCTAGGGGTCACCTGATCACCTTTTATAATAGTTTTGCCAAAAACTGGAAGTTAATTTTGGTTGTTGGTAAAACTGCACCCATGGCGAACTAGTGATGCACCTAACAACTGTGGGATTTCTTAATGACCATTACAACATTCAATTATTAAGGGCAGATTCTATTATGGTTGTATACTGAGGACTATTTGCATGTTTTTCTTCTTAATTCTTTGGTACAGCAAGCTTTTGGTATTAGCCATCTAACAATATTTAAATAAGCAGAAGTGAATAAAGTCAGAGAAACTCAAGTAAATGCTATGAATGATATGACAGATAAAGACAATATTTTAAAGAAATAATTTGGTAAACTAGATACATAAAAGACATTTTCCTAATACCAGTATCTTTACAGGCTGTTATCATTAATCTCCCTTCATTTGGGAGGTTTTGTATTACAGACAATGCTAAATAACACATCTACATCCCAGTTACAACTGAAATTGAAGAGTAGGAAAAATGCCAACGGACTGGTTTTTCAACCAAGATATATCCTAATTAATCTATTAAATTCTTATTCTCACAGAACAACTTTTGGGGATATGCTTGTCTCTCATTCAACTGAGATGATACACTCAGCAATAGATGAACCAGTCTATATTCTAATGTTTTCTCCTTCATTATAGTGCTCTACTATTTTTAAAAAGTTTAAAAGAATGAACATCAATTTTGGGGAGCTAGTGTTACAGGTTATTGTATTATACAGGAAAAAAAAACTGTTCATTCCTAAGTAACATTGTTGCTCAAAAACAATGTTCCTACATGATGGTTATTCAACTTTTCATAAACAGTTATAGTTATCCAAACCTACATTTTCTGCAATTCCTCGAGATCTGTATTTATATTAAAAGACAAAAGCCTCAATCCTGAATATTCCAGTAATCTTTCCATCCAAAATTCTGCAATAAGCCTGTGAAATAATAAAAGCCAGTAGTTACATGACTCTATTCTGCTGTCTAATAACATTAACGCATATGTTCTTCTTACCAAGGCTACTTCAAGGCCTTAATACTATTTAGAAGTATTTAACTAAAACGAACCCATCTGCTCAACTGACGTGGATCAGCCTAAGCGGCCACGGCTCACCCACCCTATGACTATTCCTGTTCCTCACAGTCAGACCAATCCAACAGCGAGAAGTGTCTTCCCCTTCGGCCTAATCGTACCCCTCCACGCCCCCATTTTCTTTGTCCGCTTTTCTTTTGCTCCACCCCAGGATTTTGTTTGCCTTTCCAAATGAGTGGCAAGTCTTGATTGGTAGTTTCCAGGAGAGCCAATCCGTGAGGAGCACCTCAGTGGAATTTTGAAGTTTTAAAAAAAAATTCGCACATGCTGAGCATACAGTGACACACTTCATTGGGCTTTCTTTTGTGTGTCCGCCATACTTTCTTCTTGCAGACAGAAGATTCGCCGTAAGCACAGGGGACGCTCCGCTTTCAGAAACTGATTTCCCCCCCTCCTCCGCCGCTGAAAATCACTTCTTAAAAACACAACTTTCATTCTTTTCAACATACGTCTCTCTTGGATTGGTTGACTATTCAGGAGTCTCACTGCTTTCCTAGCCAATCAGGGAGCACGACTTCCTGTAAATTCGCCTTCTGGGAAGAAGAGGCTTTCTTTTCTTAAGAGAAGAGGCAAAAGGGAGGCGTGTTGCTGAAAAGAATTGGATGCCAACGAGGACGTTGTTGCTGCAATGAACGTCAGAAGAGCATGCCTGCTAACACTTATCCTAGCATTGGCGCAGCTTGCTTTACTAGCCAGGTGCCAAGAGGAGGAGGAAGAAGAGGGAGGTAAGCGTTTATGTCGAGAAAAAAAAACATAAAACCTTTCTCTAGGCTTAGAATCACTTCACTGAGTTATTCCCTCTTCCAGCTAATGAAATATTTCATCCATTTTTTGTTCCCATAGCCTTTCTAGAGAATGCACATGAAAAAAAAACTAGCTTTTTATTTTAAAGGTAGAAAGCATTTTTTAATGTAAAAGATCTCAAATTCAGTCATTGACACTCACAAGCAGGAAAAGCAGTTATAAAGCATGCCAGATAGTTATTAGTAAATGGTGACTGTCCTTGTGTTTGTATGTGAATGCAGAGGGACAAAACAAGGTGAGAGAGCACATCTATATGCCTAACTGCCTCAGCTTTTGCATGCTGTGGAAACAAAATTTTCTGCTACACAATAAGCAAGTTTATGCTAGGATGTGCTGGTTATTTGTTGTGGCATACAAATTAGATCTCTTGGGATGGTATGTTTGTTTTCTTTAAATTATGTTGATTTAGCCATATGTAATTAAATCTGCCTAACCCTGCAATTAGTTCACTTTGCACAGGCAAATTGTAATCTGAGATAGAATGTGTATTGATTTAAAGTAATAAACATTTTCCCCCTAATTCATTCCAACATTGTGTTTAATTTCATCTGTTGAAGGAGGCAAAATAAATCTCTTTATTGTGATTTATGAAGTATTATTTAAGAACTTCTGAAAAATGTCACTTTGTAAATACCTGTCAAGATACGTTGTGGCTAAGGTAGACTGGAGTTTTTTCCTTTCACATATTAATGATAAATTGAATTTAGCAATGTGGAATATGGTTTTGAATTTTGAAGAGATTGTTTAAGTCTGAAACAGGTGGTTTTGACTATTTTGGAAGGATTTAAAATTAGTTTAAAATCTGTTGAGCTCATAATTTTTCCAGAAAGGCTGAACACCCTGTTTTAACAGCTTGAATTTGCGAATCTTTGGAAACTTTGTTCAATGGCATTATCTGAAGGCATATTTGTTAATGAAGCATTTCATCAATAATTTAGCCTTTCTGATGTATTGATTTACAGTTCCTAAAGAAGTCTCAGCTATTAATACTAATTGTGGAAGTTGTAGGTTAAAACATATAAAATGACAGATTCCCTACTTTAGAAAGTGACCAACATTTTTGATATGCAGTTTGTTGAATGTTGACCCTGGTTTCATAATTTCCTCCCCAAAAACATATTTTGCACTTATTTTGTACTAGACTTCACATAAAAATGCATAATTTGCCAAATGCTAGATAAAATTAAGGCTTTCCAGATCCTTAATAAGTTCCAAGGTAGCAACAATCAGGAGCTGCTTCAGCATTAGGAATTCAGAAGCTGTGCAAGACTGCATGAAGAGCACCACTGTATAATTGAAGTATTGAAGAACTATGGTTGGGAAAAATATTTGACATTTGTTTGCATAGTCACTTATGATCCATTCTAAACATTTGGGTATTGTTGGAATAGGTTGGTAGCAGTGCATTTCATGTGCATTGTAATGCAGAACTTATAGATACAAGAAATCTGTATTCCTTTAAATTAGATTCTGTTGCCAGTGAGGAAACTGATGATGATGAAGAAGACAATTCAGAAGTAGAAGAAGAGAATGGTGTTTTAGTGTTGAATGATGCAAACTTTGATAGTTTTGTTGAAGGCAAAGATACTGTACTTCTGGAGTTTTATGCTCCCTGGTAAGTATGATGCTTTTGTTTCTTCATTTTCATCTTTGAAACCAATTTAGGTTTATTAGTAGCCCTTCCCTTAAGACCATAGTAGCAATTGGAACTTACATTGCTAAGTGATATGGTTAAATGAGTTAACACCCAATTTTAAAACCTTGTTTTGCTATGATTAAAAAAAAATCACAGCAGTTATTAAACGAATCACATATTTGTTAAGCAAATCTAGTTTCCCCATTGACTTTGTGGGATGCCACCTGGGATGGTTATAAATAATGATCACCATGACCCTGCGATGCTGCAACAATAAAAAAATACATGCTGCTTGTGAGGTATCCGAATTTTGATCTCATAACCACAAGGACGCTGCAATAGTAAGTATAAGGACTGGTCATAAATGACTATTTTCAGCACTAGGATAACTATATGTGGTAAGTGAATATCTGTATTGCTGTTTAAAATACCTTGGCTTACATGTGGACTGGTGAGAGTCAGTAGGCCTCTGGGTACATTTCAGAGAATGAACTTTGATGTTTAAAATCCTAAGTGACTTAATTCTGAAACTGAACTGGCTTATTAAACTAGAACCAGCAAATCCAGAATATTCCTCTTCAAATTGTTATGAATTCCAGCTTATGAGAGGTGAGACTAGTAGGGACTTCTGTCCTATGAAAAAAATCTCATCCAAAAGTCAGATTGACAACATGTTAGGTTTTGTTTTTATATATTTATTGCCTGAGTCTGCAAAGATGTATAAAAAGTATTAGAAAATAAATTCTAAAATTAGAAATAAATAAAACTGTAACATATATTCGGGTGAATGGTTTCATTTATGCTGGACCCACAACATTGTAGTCAATGATCCTTAGTTTTCTAATTACTTCTATCACCAACCTCATTATTTCCTTCTATGTGATCAGAGTGCAATCTAGCTAGACGTAGTATTAAGATAAAATTGCTTCTGTCTTCAATCTAAAATTTCTAAATTTTGTGTAGAAGCAACAAACTCCTGTCAAGTTTATTCTTTCATTTTCTTTAGGTGTGGGCACTGTAAGCAGTTTGCTCCAGAATATGAAAAAATAGCCAAAACTTTAAAAGAAAATGATCCACCTATTCCTGTTGCCAAAATAGATGCTACATCAGCCTCTAGTTTGTCAAGTCGTTTTGATGTTAGTGGTTACCCAACCATCAAAATTCTGAAGAAAGGACAACCCGTAGATTATGATGGTTCAAGAACAGAAACTGGTAGGTAGTAGCTTATTTAGACACCAAATAAAATTTATTCCAAATGCACAAGATTTCCTTGATTAAAAAAAACTAAAAGAAGGCAATGTATTATTTGATTTGTTATAGGGGTAGATTTGCTAGAAGATGCACAAGGAATCAGAACATTTTTGCTGTGCTTCTGGGAATTGTGTAAAAAGACATACTTCTTTAGTGTCCCAGAGGAAGATATACAAACTATAGTTGCACTAAGTAATCTTTATTGTCTCTTGGACAAAACCTGGAATTAGGATGCTCCTGGTGCTTTGCTGCCTCATTAGGTGTACAAAGGATTTCTATAGCATAACCTGTATTTGCTGAAAACTTTCCATTATAGTACCAGCCAAGTAGTCACTTATGGATTAGTTTTACAAGCAATTCTGGGAAGAGTATTTTATTTTTTCCATACAATTATATTGTACTTTTGAAAATCTAGAATGAGATATTGGTTCAGGATAAGAATTTATTTGCATGCTTTCTTTCCTATCATGCACTTTGTATTTGAGCAGGACCTATGAGTCAGTTTTCCAACCATCTCAAAATGGTGACTGCAAAGATGATAACAGCAATAAATGTCTAAATGATATTTTTTATGGTTTGATTTCTGCTTGGTGAAAGTCAGTTGTTTCACATTTTGCCTGATTCAAAAACTGATGGCAAAACAGCTTCATAAATAGATGCAAGTTTGATTCTCATTATCAGTTTCATCTTTGTTGAAGTATTTCTTCAGCTAGAAATCTGACCTAATTAAAATGCCCCATACTTTGCTGCAATAAGATTCATTTCCAATTTATCTGTAGTGTACAGTTGTCTTTTTCTGATAATTACACTTGTTAAACTGATACAAATTTTACTAATTAAAAATAAAAATGAGTCTCTTCATATTGTGTTTTTAGAAATTGTGGCAAAAGTAAAAGAAGTTTCACAACCTGAGTGGGTCCCCCCTCCTGAAGCTACATTGGTTTTAACAAAAGAGAACTTTGATGAAACAGTGAATGAAGCAGACATAATTCTGGTTGAATTCTATGCTCCATGGTAAGAAAAAACAGAATATTTTATCATGCATGTCATAACACACACACACACCCCTTTGGCAGAACATCAAAAGCTACACAAGTTTGTTCTTCATAGATACCATTTTCATGGTCATTTATGTCACGGTAAGTAGTTCATTTAAATTTTAAAATCCTGCAGTTTTTTTTTTAAATCTGACTTATACATTGAAAACCTTAAAGCAGCTAATATTTCAAAGCTCTATTGTTAGACCTGCCCAGGCAGCCCCTTCAGGAAAACAAGACTCTTGGATCCATTGAATTGAATCAAAAAGGATTTTTACTGAGGGAAACTGGTTGCAGTAAAGTCAAGCAGAATCTGAAGTTTCCATGCAAAAGAAAAGCAATTTTTTCAGTTTCCAGATCCTAACACACACACACCCCGGCCAGTCCACCAACAGCCAATGTGATGTGAGAAGATGTTTTAAGAATTCTGAAGTGCTAAGACACATAACAGTTCTCTGGTCTTCAGTTGGTAGGGTTGGAGATCCCCTGCCACTTTTGGGAGACGGGGTGAACTCAACTTCATCCCTTTCAGCACCAATTCTGAGGATTGCTGTGGCAGTTTTAGCACCTTTCCCGGTAGGGTCAGGGGTGGTTTTCTTGGCAGGTCACCCAGTTTTGCACTCTGTTGCTCTGTGTCCTTCTTGCCTGCACTTGAAGCAAGCAGTTGAATGAGACTGGATTCGGTGGCTTTGCCAGTTTTCTTTTCTTTTTTTCATCCGTGCCCTGGCCAATACTTGTTGCGACCTTGGTTGATTTCCACTTCGGACAGGACACACGAGTCGTGCAGGGTTTGTGGGGGGCTCTGCAGATGCAGGAGTTCTAAATGTCATCATTCATCCCATCCTTGAAACAACTGTTGAGACTCGTTGAACTTGCATACCAAGTCATGGAATTCTTCAGTCTTTTCCTCTACGGCCTGGTGGATGATTTTGATGCGATCCCTCCAAGGAATTGCCGCTCGCTGGATGGTCACACTTCACAATGAAATGCAGCCAGCCATGTCCTCAAATTGGCACCAGAGCACTGCCACAAAGCAATTGAAATCCCTTAGTTCAGGGGCATTTTCATTGTGAAGTGTGACCATCCAGCAAGACTATTCCTTGGAGCGCCAGGGGACAGTCATCACCTTGGCACCTTCAGTAGGTATTTTGGACCGTATTCCTACATATGGGTCAGGACGTGGGCCAAGAACCCCAGTTGCTGGGAGTCTCCATCAAACTTCATCACCTTCACCTGGGCAGCTCTGGCCGGAGTTGTAGTCCTGATGGTACCCCTCAGTGCTGCTCCTGTGCCTACAGCCACAGTGGCAGGGTTCCGAAGTACCTGGTGTGGTGGCAATGCCCTAACATCCTTGTCTTCCACTTGAGTCTTCTAGACCTTGGTTACAGTGGTCTTGGCAAGGGGCTCCTGAGCCTTGAGGGTGTGGAAGGCATTCATCATGTGATTGCTTCATCAGCTGATTAGCATGGGCGGTTCTCCACCTTCCTCCTCAACTTTGAGCTCTTCCAGGTCTGGTTGCCGTTCCTGTTGTGGGGTTCTGCAGCTGCCATATTCCCCTGGCCCTCCTCAGTCCTTCCCGACATCTATGAATCACTGGGTCTCAGGGAGTCCCCCAGGCCTCCAAGCTCCATACATTCAGAAAGGTCCAGTCTGGGAGGATTTTTGGAGAAGGCTCTCCTCTCCCAGCATTCGGCTTCCTCCTGGTCTCTGCTTTGACATTGTGTACGTGATCTCCATGGTCCCCATAGTAGAGTGGTAGCTTTCTCTGTGTTGACCACTATTGCAGATTCCGCTTAATGTCAGGGCTGCCCCAGTCGCCTCCGCCCACTCCAGAAAGTAAGACACTTGAATCTATTGAATCAAAAAGGATTTTACTGAAAGAAACTGGTTGCAGTAAAGTCAAGTAGAATTGAAGTTTCCATGCAAAAGAAAAGCAATTCTTTCCAATCCTAATCCCCCTGGCCAGTCCACCAGCAGCCAATGTGATATTGAGAAGATGTTTTGAGAATGCAGAGGTGTTAGACACATAACAATTCATACTTAGGGCGTGATGGCCTTGGAACCTGGCAAAAACTGGCTGGGAAGCAGAGGTGGTATTCAGCAGGTTCTGACCAGTTCTGGAGAACCGGTAGCAGAAATTTTGAGTAGTTCAGAGAACCAGCAAATACCACCTCTGACTGGAGATTTTATAGTATCCTTCCCCTGACTGGAGATTTTACAGTATGCTTCCCCTGCCACGCCCACCAAGCTACGCCCACAGAACTGGTAGTAAAAAAAATTGAATCCCACCACTGCTGGGAAGGTGTCCGTCTTATCTCTAAAAACAGTCATCCTTTCTAATTCTCAAATGTACAGCAGTAGTGGAAAAATCCCAAGTATGCCAACCCTCCTTCTTGCCCAGCATAATGGCAGGACATCAGAATATGATGGTGAACCTGAATCTACAATATCTTCTGCTTTTTGTAACGATCAACTTATGGGCTTGCTATGAAAATTCAAAGTTATTTTGGTCAATTAAATGTTGATGCAAATTATATATATGGTATTTAGCTTTGTTCGGGTATTTTCCCACGTCATTATAGTTGTGCTTTTAAAGCACAACTATAATGACGTGGGAAAATACCCGAACAAAGCTGAATACCATACATGTAAGTACCCGCGAAAACTTAAGAAAACAAATTATATATATATGTCGCATTCCTCCCTGGAAACCATGCTGTTATCTGAATTTAGTATTGAAAAATAGCCCATTGAGGATAAATTCATATTTTTCATATCAGTTGCACATCTACTTGAGCATGAAGCTCTCTTAAATCTGCTGCATATCTACTTCCAGTGAAGATATGGCGGACACCTGATATGCCCAGAGAATCTCCTCTCTCCGGACTGTCATTTTTCCAGCTTAACAACAGAAGGAACAGGCTTTCCTTTTGTTTATCTGACTCTCCTGGATTAGGGAGAGTCCTAGAATCATCCCTCAAGATCTTCCGATAACCAACAATCTGCAAGCAGCTTTAGAAGCCATGCTTCAAAACAGCCGGTGAGCTGAAGCTGGGGTGGCGGGGCTGAAATAATTTCATTGTTGCCTAAAATAGCAGTTTCAGAATTTATTTTTCAAACAGACAATAAGCTGTGCCCTTCATTTCTTGATCAATTAATGAGATTACATATTAGCTAAAAGAAGTTCTCTTTAGTCACAGCTTATTACTCCTTTTTGAAGCTCTGTGCCATTAAATGACAAGGAAGAGGGTTTCTGGAGGCAGCTAAAATAAGGAAGCATGGAGTATTTTTTTTCTTTTGAAATTTTATGGAAAAATATAAGGATAAAAGTTGTGGTCTTGATTTACTATTTTTAAAATAATCTGTAGCCCTGTGATGTTTTGATTTGGGTGGTTGAAATATTCCAATTTTCATGAACTCTTGATTGGCTTGAAAAAGGAATAAATAAATTTCATTCTTTGACCACTAAAGGGAGCTACAAAGATGTTTAACTCTGAACTGGACATTATTGTCAAAGAAATATTTGAAAGGTCCATACAGAAAATCATTTATACCAGCGGTCACCAACTTGTGGGCCTTGGCCCACTGGTGGTCCGTGAGAAAATTTTGGTGGTCCGCAGAGAAATGTCACCCCCAGAGCACCCACCAAAGCAATTAATCCAGGCTATGCGGGAACAAAAGGCTGTGCCGAACACATCGCCCACAGGAACCCTCCCCATGAACTCACTCCTTACCATGCCATCAAGCTTGCCTGCTAAGTTGCTATTTTTCCTTTTTCCCCCCCGACCATCAGCTGTTCTGCTGTGCCAGGAGATTTAGATTAGCTAGAAAGCAGGAAATCGTTACATTTCTTGCTTTCTAGCTAGTCTTTAGATCTTCTTAGGACTGAAGCTTCTATTATTCAGTGCAGACTCACTGCAAGCAAATTTTATGTGACAGACTCAGGTAGCCATTGGCAGATAGCTAGATCTCTGAATGATTCTGTGAGCAACTCAATCTGCCTGCTTGCTTTGCCTGATTTTGGGTAAAAGTTGCTCTTTTTTTAATAAAAAATTCAATATTTACATACATGGTGTGTTGTGAGTTAATTTTGTGAGTTTGCTTGCTAGCTAATTTTATGGGTTTGCTTGCAAGCAAATTTTATGTGACAGGCTCAGTTAGTCGATCTCACAGATCTCTGAATAAATCTGTGATTCTGTAAGCAACTCATTCTGCCTGCCTGCTTTGCCTGATTTTGGGTAAAAGTTGCTCTTTTTTATAAAAAAAAATCAATATTTATATAAATATTTACATACAAGCCATGCCCAGCCAGTCACATAAGAGGGGAGGGAAAGAGAGGTTAGATCAGATTCTCCCTCCCTTCCTCCCTCCCAGCCACCCACCGACCCACCAATGTCAGCAAGCCACCATCAGTCAAAATTCATATTAGTGGTCCCCAGGATTTAAAATTATGAGTTTGGTGCTCCCTGAAGTCCAAAAGGTTGGGGACCCCTGATTTATACAATAAATTAGTTAGGGACTAAAGATACCATACAGATATTTTAAAAGAACAAGAGTCACAGTTAGGTGTAGAAAATTATCAACCCATTGTGACAATTCCACAAATACTGGACAATTCAAATAACTTAATTGTACCTTTAGAATATAAATCTGACACCAGCTTCTATTACAATGATGGTTCGAAAATAACCCTCCCAGTGCAACTGAAACAAGTGCCAAGTAAATTCACAATTTTTAAGAGATCAAGTTTGGGATTTTTGCTTCATGGATACTAAGAAGGTTGAGAATCTTTGGAGAGAAAAAAGATGTGATAGATATCTCAGAGAAGACTTTATTCTACAAGGTAATGCTTTAAGTTGATTTACAATGTTTTACAGAACAACTTTGGGACTCCTTTTTCATGGATATTAATTAGTCTAGGAATTTCTTGACGAAAACAGACTTGATAGACACCCCTGAGAAGAAAAAGATTCATTCTATAAGGTGGAGGGAGTGATTTAAATTTAATGATGTAATTAGGATGGATTTTTATGAGTTTGATATATGTATTGAAAGAAAACTATGTATAAAATAAGTTTGTAAGTGCATGTTTTATGTCCTTTTGTGTAACCCTGAGTAATTTCCAAATACTATTGATTAAATGAAAATAAGTGAAGAAAAAGATGTATTCCAGGATGATATACTTGAGGGAGAGATTTGAATCCATTATATATATATATAATTGAATAAAAATTCAAATTTTGGGTTCTGGGCTTAAAATGAAATTATTTTTCCTTTATATATAATAGTTGAATAATTTTAAATTTTGTAAACTAGAAAAGGTGTTTTCTTCTTTTAGGATTAAACAAATGAAATAATATAAGGAATTCTCTTAATATAAATTATGATAAAGAGCAATGAGTAAATAGAAGCATATATTATTTCCCACAGCAAGAAGAGGCAGAGATGGTTAAATTGATTCTTTTATCCAAAGAAAAGAATATATTTAACTTTGTTTCTATTTGGAAATTGCTTCTGGATTTTGTGCTTGCAATAAAAAAAAATGTTGGTTTTATTTTTGGTAATTAGAAAGGTTTGTTGTTATAGAAATGGCTAGTATATACTGTTGTGTAAAAGTAAAAAGTTGAGGTTGTAATGTAACGTTCAGCCCTTCATTCAGGGGTATAGCTTACATAAATGTATGGTCACGCATATTTCATCAAATACCATGTATAATATAAATATTATACAAGTTATGGTTTCTTCAGGGCAGATATGAAATAACATGGCAACAACAGGCAACATACCACTTCCATAAATACTGTGTATATTTACACCCACGACCAATTACAAACTGCTATATAAATAATAATTTCTAACACTATTATATCGAAATATACATTTAAATAACTTTTACCTAAAAAGATAACAGTAACATTTTTCTTTTTAAAAATGGACAAAATCTTGTTTTAACTTTTACCTGAAATGCTTTTTTTCCTTTTCATTGTGCTTAGAAAATTCACAGAAAAGTTTTGGAAACTTTTTTAATAGAATTTTTCTCTCTTTAATTTCTTTCTGTCTTTCTTCTGATATAGGTGTGGGCATTGCAAAAGATTAGCTCCAGAATATGAAAAAGCAGCTAAGGAGCTTAGCAAGCGTATTCCTCCTATCCCTCTAGCAAAAGTTGATGCTATTGCTGAAACAGAACTTGCAAAGAGATTTGATGTGTCTGGATACCCTTCTCTTAAGATCTTCCGCAAGGGCAAATCTTTTGTCTATAATGGACCGAGAGAAAAGTATGGTATGGTGAACTTTGTTTTTTCAGTCATAAGATGATACTAAATGAATGCTTTTCTAGACAATGATGAGAGACTATGTTTGTTTTCAGGGATTGTTGATTACATGATAGAACAGAGTGGCCCTCCATCCAAACAAATCCAGGCCATTAAACAAGTACAAGAATTTCTGAAAGATGGAGATGATGTCATTATTATTGGTGTTTTTAAGGAAAGCAAAGATCCAGCTTATCAAATCTATCAAGATGCAGGTACATTTTTATTGTAAAGTTGAAAATATTGTTCAGTGTTAGGACATAGAAATTACTTTATAAAGGTTTCTATGAATGCAGAGTAATAGAAAAATATTCTACAAACTGTAAATATGAAAATTAAATACTACCATGCAGTCTTCATCTTTTATAATTGCAGTGCCACGTTAAGTCTCAAAGGACTGTCACTTCAGTTAATAACCTGTTGCTATTTTACTAAAATGGGGCAACATAATTTTCCTGTTTTTTTTTTCCAAAGGAAAACGTAATACTGTACACATATTGGAAAAAAATGAGATAAAGGAGAAGGCAAGAAACACACAGAACTAGGTGTGAATTTAAACAAATGCAGATAATGTGAAATATGAGGATTTATTCAATTACAGATAGTCTTCAATCTGCAACAATTCATTTAGTGACCGTTCAAAGTTATAACAGCACTGAAAAAAGTGATTTATGACCATTTTTCAGTTACATCTTTTGTATGATCATGTGATCAAAATTCAGATGCTTGACAACTGGTTCATATTTATGATGGTTGCAGTGTCCTTGGATCATGTGATCACTTTTTGCAACCTTCTGACAAGCAAAGTCAATGGAGAAACCAGATTCACTTAGCAGCATGTTGCTAACTTCACAACTACATTGATTCATTTAACAACTCTGGCAAGAAGTGCTGCAAAATGGGAAAAACTCACTTAACAAATGTCTCCATTAGCAACAAAGAATTTGGGCTCAATTGTGGTCATTAAGTCAATGACTTCCTGTATCCTACCTTGTTATAAACAACTCAAGGTAGCAAACATATCTAATACCCCTTCCTCCTCCTATTTGCTCACAACAGCAATTCTGTGATAAGCTAAAAGGGAATGACTGGCCCAAGGCTACTTAACTGGTTTTCAGCCTAAAGTGAGACTAGAATTTGCATTCTCCTGGTTTCTTGCTTGGTGCCTTAAACATCAGATCAAACTGGTTCTCAATTATTTTTATTTTTAAAAAGTTAAATATTATTTATTAATATTTTAATTAATTATTTTACTTGTCCTAATTAAAGCTTTGATGATGTCATAATGTGGAACTTCAGACCTGCATTGGTAAACCTCATGCAGAACAGAAATTAAAATAAGATAAATGTAGAAAAAAGTTTTATTGTAGTATTTCTCTGTATTGTCAATCTTTTAATAAACCCCGGGAAAAAGAAATTATGTGCAAAGTATTCAGATTTTTCAAACTTCAGAATCTTCTTAATTTTTCTGTAATGCTTTGGGTTTACCTTTTCAGCTAACAGCTTGAGAGAAGATTACAAATTCTACCATACTTTTAGCAGTGAAATATCAAACTTCCTGAAAGTACATTCTGGGAAACTGGTGATCATGCAGCCTGAAAAATTTCAATCAAAATATGAGGCCTCAGTATATATTTTGGATATAAAAGTGAGTAGCTATTATAAGTCTATATTAGAACCAGATCTGCCTTACTCCTTTCACAAATTGTTTTGTATTCCCTGATTTGTGATATTCCAGATTAATTTTTAGAACTATAGAAGTATTTCTTTCAGCTGACCAAGCCTGCAAATAATGCAGGCTTACTGTTTCATGTTGGTCTTTCTTGTGTTTGGGAAGCTGAATGCAAATATCTAATGGGATTGTATACCTGTAATCATAAACTTAAATTATAACACACTGATATGCATGCATATAAACATACCCCAAAGTTAACAAATCATGAAATCCAGAATATTCAATGTGGTCAGTACAAACCATAAAATATTTTATGGCCTTTAATGCTCAATTTTGGCATGGATTTTAATTAAACTTTAATTAATTAAAGTATGCTTTCAGAAAAGGTTGAAAGCCCTCTTATTTTCAGTCGCTTTTTCTTGAATTACATTTCTGACTAATTTAAGTTTAACTCTATATTTGGATGGGGTAGGTTTCTTTCCAACTGCTCTCTTTCTACAAAAAAAAAGACTGTTTAAAAAGATTTATAGATAATGATAGATATTTTAAAAGTTTAGTATTGTATGGCAATTGAAGTTCAAGGAAAGATTTCTATGGATTGAAAGAAGGGACCCTTGGGGCTAAATCTTCTTTGAAGATTTTTCAGTTAACACTTTTTTCATTCAGCTTTTGTAAATGAATAACCACATAAAATATAAAGTTTTTCAGTTCTCTGTTAGGATTTGTGTATGAATATTCTCCATAATGAAGCCTCTTGTAAGAGTTTTTGTTGCTGTAAAACAGGAATCTACTGATGTTGCAGAAGTGAAAAACCATGTGGTGAAACATGCCCTTCCTCTTGTTGGTCATCGCAAGACTGCTAATGATGCTAAGAGATATGCTAAGAAGCCCTTAGTAATTGTTTATTATACGGTAGACTTCAGCTTTGACTATCGTGTTGGTAGGTATAACTATAAAGTAATTTTCTTAAAAGATTTAGTGTAATATCATTACTAATCTATAAATGATCTGTTTGGTACTTCCAGCTACCCAGTATTGGCGAAATAAAGTTTTAGAGGTGGCTAAGGACTTTCCAGAATATACTTTTGCAATTGCTGATGAAGAAGACTACTCTTCAGAAATAAAAGATTTGGGATTAGTTGACAGTGGAGAAGATGTTAATGTCGCTATATTTGATGAAGCCGGAAAAAAATATGCCATGGAACCAGAAGAATTTGATTCTGATATACTTAGAGAATTTGTTTTGTCGTTCAAAAAAGGTAAACGGTCTTGGATTTAGGTATACAGTTGAGTACCTGCACACTAAAAGCTGCAGAGGAAACAAAGATGGGACAAAGATTTCCAATCTTTTTTCCCCCTGCAGCTTCTGTATGCCCAGGCTAAAAAGGAAGTCCAGAATCTGCAAGAGGGAAAATGAAGGTGCAACAAAGCTCTTCCCAGCTTTATTTTCCTTACAGCTTCTAGAGCACCTAGGCTAGATAGAAAGGCATTTTGGAAGAACAATAACCTTCTCCATTGACAACCTAGGCCTGGCAAACCTATGGCACGCTTGCCAGAACTGGCATGCAGAGCCACTTCTGCCAGCATACAAGAGGTTGCCCGGAAGAGCCCCACTGCACATGTGCACGCCCTCCCCCCTGCCAGCCAGCTAATTGTGTGGTATCTGCTGTGCATGCACAGGGGAGATGTGCATTGGCACGCATGTGGCATGCGGGGGGATTGCACACCCATGCGCAGTGGTGTGCACACATGCACGGGGTGGAGGGAATCACGCATGCATTGCATCATGGGTGCAGGCACGCAAGCGCATTTTTGGCACATAATGTGGAAAAGGTTAGCCATCACTGTCCTAGGCTTTATTGCTAGATAATGTTTGTAGGCTGCTTGAAAAATGGGCCTTATTTCTTGGATCAGGCTATCTCGCCTAGGAATGGACCAGTTTGCTATTTTCCCCCAATGCAATCTGTGGCATTTTCAGGAGATCTACAGTAAAAGCTAAGTGAGTGATTGGTGGAAGTGGTTGGAAAGGACTGTGTGGAACCGGTGGGTGGCAAAGCAAGCTGAATACCTGTGGAAACCCAGCAGGGCAGGATGGAGGGAGAAATAGTTAGCAGGAGGACACTGCAGGAGTCATACCTTTGAAACTGAATTGTAAGTAGCTATTGGAGGATTGTGTCCTAACTTTGAATGATTGCTAAGTGACTGGTCATGAGTTGAGGAACACCTGTATGTTCTGATGATAAGGTAAAAGTGTTTTGTATTTGATTTAAAGAGCCAGTAAAAATACTAACGTGGGGACTGTAATTTTGTAAGTAGGAATATCATGGGTATGGTGTTGGTATAACAATGCTTTTCTATTTCTTTTGTAGGTAAACTAAAGCCCATTGTGAAATCCCAGCCAATACCAAAAAATAACAAAGGTCCAGTAAAGATTGTAGTTGGTAAAACTTTTGAATCCATAGTAATGGATCCAAATTCAGATGTTCTTATAGAGTTCTACGCTCCCTGGTGTGGGCATTGCAAGAAACTAGAGCCCATCTATATGGAATTGGGTAAAAAATACAAAAAACAGAAAAATTTAATAATTGCTAAAATGGATGCAACTGCTAACGATGTCACAAATGACAGTTATAAAGTAGAAGGTTTCCCCACCATCTATTTTGCTCCTAGCAATAGCAAGAAGAATCCAATTAAATTTGAAACTGGGGAAAGAGATTTGGAGAACTTGAGCAAATTTGTTGAAGAACATGCAACCAAATTAAGCACAACAAAAGATGAACTTTAAATATAATGTTTTTCAGATTTAAGATAAAGTCAGTGCAAACTTACTGAAAGAATGTGAACAGCATCTGGAACAAAGGGAGTTTGAGGTGGAAAAACATTGCAGTATGAGATTTTTGTATTGTAAAGCAAATCTGAACACTGCACTTTTTGATGTGAAATTTTATTAGTTTAACAGTTTTGATCTAAGATAAATACATTTTTTTGTGACTCATATTCTCAATTCTTTTCTTTCTACTTGAAAACAAAGAAACTTTCCCAACTAAATCAATGTTTCTTCTAATTCCACATGATTTCTTAATGGAAAGACGGTGATATATACATATGCACATGGCCAAACACACAGCAATATATGAACTTATTTCTGTCCTAATCCTATACTTTCTGTATCTATGCAAAACAAATTTTAGATGGCAATAGTGTCTGTGCTTTATTTTAACAAATGATCACCTATATTCATAATTGTGAGATTTATTTTTAACAATTGTTACAAGATAAAAACAATTCTAAGGTTACAAGATGTTTGTTCATAATTATTGCTTAATCACAGTAAAGTACCACTACTTTATAACTTATCAGATGTTTGAGTGAAATTCATATATTGCAGGCCATATTCAAAAGGAAATATTTAAAATATGGGAAACCAGTGCATACTCTCCAGTGCACATGTATATTCATGGGCTATTTTTTCACCTTTATAAATCAACTCTTTAGCATCCTGTAAAATTTGTCACAATTTGTTGAGTTTTATTGTTAGAAAATTAAAACCTACATTTTGTGATCAAAAGTTCTGTGATGGCACATTAAGTCACAGTAGCAATTCTATTCTTGTAATCTTAACAGAGTAACAGAATATCAGAGTTGAAAGGGACTTTGGGAGTCTAATTCAACCCCTGTTCAAGCAGGAGACCCTATACCATTTCAGATAAATGGCTGTCAAGCCTCTTAGCAATAGTGCTGTCACTTAGACTTATATACCGCTTCACAGTGCTTTTCAGCCCTCTCTAAGTGGTTTCCAGAGTCAGCATATTGCCCCCAACAATTTGGGTCCTCATTTTACCCACCTCGGAAGGATGGAAGGCTAAGTCAATCTTGAGCCTGTAGGATTTGAACTGCCAAATAGCAGGTAGCCAGCAGAAATAGCCTGCTGTACTGCACTCTAACCACTGCATCATGGCTCTTCTTGAATGGGGAGCACCCACAACTTCTGAAGGCGAGCCATTCCACTGGGTAATTGTTCTCACTACTCATCTTCATATAAAAAATAAGTAATCTGATGTATTTTTAGAAAAAAATAAAACAGGAAATATAAAGAACAAAATTAAATTTTAGCAAGCACTTTTAAAAATGGAAAAAAATACAACAAAAACATTCCTGATACATAACTTTGCATGCTTGATAAAATATTGTCTGAAGCAGCATATTATAATGTAATCATCCAAAATATCACAACATAATCAGAAAGCTTTTATGTTCTTCAACAATCTACACCTGGTTGAAAATCAAACAGAAATTGGAGTGAGGGACAGACAATATATTGGGTTTTTTCACCTTCAGCTATGCATCAAAGGCTACAAAATGCTCTGAAGGATTTCTTATCAAAGTGAAGTGATTCCTTTTTATCTTTACATTTTATCTTCAGTTTTCATTTTTTAACCTACTGTATTTTGTATAAATGAATCCCATATTTCATTATATTTGTCTATAGAAAGTTTACGTTTATAGGCAGTCCGCTTATATCAAGTGCAAACAGATCCTCAACCCATTGAGGAAAAGGGCCATATCTTCATCTTTATAATGCTACAATTTCAGTCTTTTGACCATAGTAAGGGTGGAGAAAATCCATGTCCTGTTGTTAAATTCCAAGTACTATGTACTATGTAGTTCAAAAGGATATTGTCATCTGAAAATTTTAACTTTTGTTGTACAGTCATATTTATATAATTTCCTATTTTCTCCCACTAGTACTCTTAACATTACATTGGTACAGAGATTCTTATAGAAATCTATGTTTTAAATAAGAATTATCCTTATATCTCCAACAAAATGCTATTTTTGACAACCCTTTTCTGAACAAGCATAACAGAATCCAATAAATTCTGAATATTATAAATAATAGCTGAATTTGTTAAGAATTGAAGACAAGAAAACCTGAAGAACACTAAGATGATTGAACAAACTATTTTTTTTTATAAACAAATTTTATTAGTTTTTAAAGACAAACAAAACAAAGCATAAGAACATAAAACCTCTTTTCTAAAAACTACTTATAAATTTTAACAAGGCAAATAAAACATTGTTTTATGCAGCATTAACACATTTCCATATAAACACATACATATCTTTTTCAAATTTCTCGTTATTTCTCCCTTTACTTTTATTCAATTATATTTCTTTTCTATATTTGTCTATCTTATATGTTTTTATTCATTATACTTATACTTTCATCTGACTTGTTTACAATTATTCTCTTCTAAGATTCCTCCAAGGTTTTATTAATCCTCAATCAAACATAAACACACAAAACATAGAAACATAAAACTTCTTTTTGGAAAGTGGCTTAATCCCGGGTTACATCTTTTTGTACAGACCTAAATCAAATTCATGCTCATCTTGTATACCATTACTTATCTTATTTACCATTCTATATTTTCTATATAACTTCTCCCCTCTTTTCACTCTCTTAATTCTATTTTATTTATTTCATCTTAATTTAAATCATTATTCTTGTATCTTTTGTCCGTTCTTTTCCAATTATCTATTTATCTCTTCTCTTTAACACAAAATTTATCCTGTAATCACTAATTGAGGCCTTTCTATCTTTCCCCAAAATTTAACACTTAAAATAATACATAATTTCCATTCTGATTCTGCTTAGTACGCTCTACATACTACATTTTAAAATAAGAAAACAACAAACCTATAATATAGTTAAATATATAATTTCCATTCTGATTCTGCTTAATACATTTTAGATGCTACCTTTTAAAATAAGAAAATAAGAAAATGACAAGTTTATAATGACATTAAAACAATAGCAAATTAAACTCTATCATTAAGTCTTAGACATTTTACACATTCCCTTTAATATTTTATTAAATATTAAAATCTATCATTAAATCTTAAGCATTTTGATATTTTAACATTTTATTAAATCTTATGATATTCCAATTTTCTATTTCAAATACAAATACTACAATACAATCTTGTGTACTTTTTGCAGAATCTCTTTTTAATTGTACTTTACCCTTTGTCTCTTAAAAAAATCTGCTTTTTCCCATCTTGTTTCAAGCCTTTATGACTTCTTTTCCCTTTTTCCCTTCCTTTCTTATCCAATCTGGCCTTTTACCCCCCTCTCTTAACCTCCGCCTTTTTAAACTCCCCTCTCTGTTGTATTCCTTTTTTCTGTTGCTTTCTGACGTATCGATTTTTCAACCTTATTTTTCTCTTTCTTGGTTGTTTTTTTGAGTCTTAAATTCTCCATTTTCCTTCCCCTCTTCCTCCCTTCTTTCTTGGCTAAAGCTATTTGTCCATTAAAGATGGCTTCTTCTTCTTGTTGTTGTATTTGCTGGTAGGTAGAAATCGCCATTTCTAAGAAGTGAAAAACAGATCCAAAAGAGCCCTTGCCTTCTTGTTCCTCTTCTTTTAATTTTTCAAATTCTATTTTTAATTCATCCACAGATAATGCCATTGTAAGGTTTTTTCTTCTTCTCCATTTTTTTTTAAAAACAACCCAAATATTTTTAATCTTAAAGTAGTTTCCAAAGGTCCCGAAGTCATCAAGCAATCCAAACAAACACAAAATGTTTCATTTAGCACCTTCTTCTCTTTCACTTTCTCCTCCTGGGGCAATATCAATTACAAAGTTCCAAAATATATTTTTGAAGTCTTATTGCAGTTAATTCCTAATCTTATAAATTCCAAGCCGTCTCCTCCAGCAAGATCTTAATATAAGTTTTTTCTTTTTTACCTCTCCCTTCCCACTTATAGCAAAAAACTTTTGATTTTTACCTTCTGTGCCAAAGCAGGTTTTTCAATGTCCATTTGCTATCTCCGTAAGGAAGGAGAGTGAACTTTCCCTTTTCACACTTTCATTTGCCGCTTTCACAGTCTCCTTTGGAAATAATATATCATTCAAAAAAGATTTTTAGTTCCAGGGTATTTAGTTATATCTTAGAGTCCCGGTTCAGCCAAAGAACTTTCACTTTCTGACACTTCCTCCTGCACGATCTTGTCCGGCTGAAGGTTTCTTTGTGGCGGCCATTACTGACTGCCGCTCCACTGCCTAAGGAAAAAGGAGTCTAGCCGGCTGGGGAAAGGGGTTGCGATATCCCCAGACCCCTGCCCGGATCTCCTCTGTCTTCCGTTACCTCTACGGGGTAACGACAGCCTCCAAACCCGGCTGGATCGGAGGCACTTCAGCAGCGAGCGCAGCAGGAACCGCGCACAATCGCGGATTCCTGCCACCACCGAAGCCTGCAACCGGAAGTTGCAACAAACTAATTTTTGTGGTGCTCTGTGGAATCTTAGATGTCTGTTATATGGAAACCGGCTTGACTGTTTGAAGTAAGTTGTTTGATTGTAGACTAAAGAACAGTATCAGCCAATGTGATTCTTCATATTTCAATCTGATTATTTTTTTCAGGAAAATCCTGGTGCTGTCTCCACATTGGCAGGTGGCAGTATATAGTCTTACGTGATTTATAATACTAAGCCCTAAGTACTAATTACATGGGGACAAGCCTAGGAACTCCAGGCCTATTAGCTAGACTGGAATGTTAAAAAAATCCCTAAAAATCCAACAAGTTATATTCATAAAGCATCCAAGAAAACTGCAGACATCAGGAGCCAAGCTTAACTTGGGGACATATTCACCATGCTTTAGCTATAGAATTTTGGACTTCCAAATAGGCAAACTGAATTTTCTCATCTGGTTTGGACACACAACAAGGTAGTATTCTGTGTTTTTGATAGGTTTGATTATTCATAGGCCTTTTATATTTTGTGGGGAGAAAATAAAGTGAATGCCGGAGCTTAGTAAAACTTGATAGTTTATTCCAGTGCTAGTATGTTATTTCTACCCACAATCACTTTATTTTGGTTGAAAACAGTAATTTCCATTAGCATCATCGAAAAATGCTGTAATACTACAGGTAGTAGTGGGATCCAACTAATTTAATAACTGGTTTGTCTTAAAGACTGGATGGGTGTGGCTGGGGGGGATCATGTGACTGACTGGGCATGGCCAACTCGATGTCACTCATTGTAAGGTTGGGTGGTGTAGGCAGGCCAAAGCGGAGGTGGCCAGATCCTTAGACTTATCTTTGTGCAACAGCAATAGTGATTCTCTGACGCTTCATCTTTTGCTGGGTCTCGCTACCTGACAGCGTTTTTAAAAAGGTTTTGCAGCAGGAAACAGGCGGCTACTTCTGGCCTTTGTTGGTGCAGCTGGGCACATGACCCCACCCCGAGACATTGTCCTGCAGCTGCTGTCTCTCTTTTTCAATGCGAGAAGCCTATAGCAGCTGGTCTTTTTTAGCGCAAGAAGCTTGCAGCCGCTGGTTTTTTTCAGCATGAGAAGTGTGCATCTGCCGCTCTTTGCCAGCGCGAAGGGCCTCCTGCAGTATCCACCTCTTTGCCATCCGTAACTGAACTAGGAGTGGCAGCTGGAGGCTTCTCATGCCGGTGAAGACTGGCAGCTGCAGGCTTCTCTTGCCAGCAAAGACAGGCAGATGGAGGATTCTTGTGCTGGCAATGCGGTGGGAAGTGCAGGATTCTCGTGCCTGCAAAGAGATGGTGGATGCAAGCTTCTTGGTGGGGGGAGGGACACAGCAAGATTTGGCTGCCTTTCAGGCCTGCTCTGGGCTGCTGCCTGCTTGACCTCCACTCTGCCTCGGGTCCTATATCCAGCAACAAAGGGACAGGCTGCTTCCAGGCCAGGCCAGCCGGCGGATGGGCAAGCAGATAACCCTCAGGGGAGGCATTTTCTCTCAGGCCTTGCAACCAGAAGGCCCAGCGGAAGCCGAAGCTGGACCTGAAAGGCAACCTTATCTCCCCGTGTATCCTTCTCTCCCCTCAGATGGTCCTTCGGGTGAGCACAGCAAGTCCAGAGCGTATCTTCCTTCTCCGCTGTCAGCCTTACCTTCAATCCCATGGTGCTTGCACGGTTCCCACAGTGTTTCTTCAGTGGAAGAAGAAAAGGGGGAGGAGACTGATAAAGAAATCCTTTCTTGATGTAACTTGAATATATTTAATCTTATATCAAATTTGTATAACCCACGCATGATACAATGGAGGAAAAAAAGCCAGATGGCCAGAACCTATCACCTCTGAGAGGCACAGCCAGGAGATGAGAAGATCATAAAAATTCCACAGTAAGATGTGTCCTGGGAATCTGGAAAATTCATTCTAAAAAGTGGGGGGGATTAGGTATGCCCTGGGAAACTGTGAAAAAGATTGTTTCTACAGAAGGGGTGGGTGGGAAATTAACATACTGGCTTTTGTTTCACTAAATACACATCGAGATAAGGGGAGGGGTTCTAAACTCCCTTATCTATCCCTGTATGCCTGAGGGACCTCAGACACTGCTTTGAACTCCTTCATGAATTGTCTCATCTCAATAAAGGATTCCTTTTGATACATTTGGTTTTCAGAAGTTCATTCTTGTTAATTGAATGGGAAAAAGTTCTGTAGCCTGACATAAAGCAGCGTCTGCAATAGAGGTCAGCCCGGAGAGGAATTTTTTTAAAAAAAAAGAAAGAAAGAAAACCTTACACTCTACCGAGGGGGGCAAAAGAAGAAAAATGTCTGAATACAGCAAGGATCAAGGGGGAGCCGAATGCTGGGGAGAAACATTGACACTTACCCAGCCAGATACTGACTCGGTGCATCCCATCAAAGACAACAAGGCTGCCTGCGAAACCTCCACCAAGCCCTGGTCTATAGGTGTAGGGAAAAGAGACAGCTGGGATGGAAGAACCAGAGGAATAACCCTCACCCAGGGCAATCGTAAACCCGGGTGGAAATTGGAGCTGGAGGCCCTATCAAATCAGGAAGAATGGGACGAGGAGCCACCGGCCGACGATCGAATTAGGTGGTACATAAATCACCTCATAAGAGAAGCCCCTGGAGAACCTCGAGGTGAGGGATGCACCAGGATGACAACGCAGGAGAGTGAGGGAACCAGAAAATGAGAGAACGCAAGCCGCCACCCCGGATCCAGCGGAGATTGAGTGGGCAGAGGGATAAGCCAAAGAACCAGCAGCCATACCAGGTACCCGACCCCTAAAGTCCCCGGATCAGGGGATTAACCCTGGCCAACCCAGAGACATACAACTGCAGAGGAAGATCCCACCCCTGGGAGTAAAATTCGATGGGGACCCCCAGAAACTGGGATTTTTCCTGGTGCAAGTGCTCACCTACATGTAAGAATATGGGCGGAATTTCCCAACCCTGAGTACGAGTCGTCACCCTGGCACTTGAAGGGGCAGCAGCCAGATGGATGGTGACGCTCCACAATGTAAACACCCCTGAATTAAGGAACTTTGATCTCTTCATGATGGCCTTACGCCCCTCGCTGATAGAAAAGCCTGAGACCGCATCAGAGTCATAAAACAAGGCCGTCGCCCGGTAGCAGAATACACCGAGGAATTTTGTGACTTGGCCGGCTGGGTAACCTGGCCAGAAGATATCCTAGTCTGTTGCTTCAAAGATGGACTAAATGATGACCTATATGCTGCCTGCCTGGCCCGTGGGGCCCCAAACCTCTTGCACGAATGGTACATGATGGCAGAGGAGGTGGAGATAGACATGATCGAAACTGGTACTGCACCGGCAAGTTTTGGAAAAGATCCCCACCCCAGGGGAAATGGGAAGTTTTCAAACCCCAATCCACCATGACTCCAAGAACGTCTGGTTGCTTTAAGTGTGGAAAGGAGGGACACCGTGCAGCAGAATGCCGTTCAAAGACCCCTGCAAGAAAGCTAGACCACCCATCGGGGGAAACCCGGAACATCCAGCCCTCGAGGAAAGGAGACTGGCCTGAGAGGCAGAGTAGATGTTGGATTCCGATCCCCCCCAAACCCTGAGGAAGAATCCCAAATGCTCCAAGGGGACCTGAGCCAATCCGAAAGTGATCCAGAAGATGACCCGCTGGTAAGCAATCCAATTGAACCAATCACCCTACCCCTGAGACTGTTTATCCCAAGCTAAGGGAAGGGGGAGGAAGTTGCAGCGTTGCTGGATTTGGGATGCACTCGATGCCTAATAAACCCCTCCTTTGCAGGAATTCAACTGAAAGAAATGGAAAATCCCATCGCTTTCTGCAAATTAGATGGAACTATAGCGGGAGGGGGGGGAGCCAGCTAGGTTTACCACAGAACCATTGAAAATAAGATTAGGGAACCATAGTGATATGCTCACATTCATTGTAGCCCCAGGAATGGAAGAGCTGCTAGTCCTAGGTCTCACATGGCTGCGGAATCCAAAAATAAATTGGAGGAGAGGAACCATACAATTCCAGAGAGATATGTAATATTTACAAATAGCTCAGAGGAAAGGATAAAGAAAGAAACAGAGAACAGAGAGTCAGCCATGACCAGACAGTTGGCTGAACCCATTCACATCCCCAATGAGTACCAGGATCTGGCCCAAGTATTTAGCAAGGAAGCTTGTGATGAACTCCCACCCCATCAAAATCCTACCAGGGGCTAAACTCCCCAAACCACAAATGTACTGCATGTCTCCCAGTGAACTAAAAGAACTCAGAGCATTTATTGACAAAAATTTTAAAAGGGGTTTCATCGAACCTGCCCGACCAAAAATAGCTGCCCCAGTGTTACTCCGCAAAAAGAAAAATGGTTCCGTACGCTTGTGTGTTAATTACAAAAAATTAAACACAATTTGCATAGAGCATATGTATCCACTTCCCCTCATGAAGGACATGTTAACCCACCTCTTGAAAGGAAAAAAAATTCAAAGGTATACCTACTAGAGGCATATTACTGCATAAGAATAAAGGAAGGGGATGAGTGGAAGACAGCTTTTAACGCACCATTGGGATGCTACCAATTTAAAGTGCTCCCCTTTGGACTGCAAGGAGCACCTGCCATGTTTATGTAATTGATCAATGAAACCCTTCATGAATTTTTATATAAAGGAGTTCTAGTGTATCTTGATGATATTTTAATCTACACGGAAACGGTGAAAGAATACATCAAGCTACTCCGTGCAGTTCTCACAAAACTCTTAGACACTAAACTATATGCAAAACTCTCTAAAAGCGAATACCACCAAAAAAATGACTATTTGGGGTATAGAATATCCCACAAGGAAATATAGATGGACCCACAGAAAGTAAAAGTTGTATTGGACTGGGACCCACCGCACACCCACAAACAACTGCAAAGCTTCCTGGGGTTTGCAAACTTTTATCACCAATTCATTCCAGCTTTTGCAAACATCACCCTCCCTATCACGAACTTGCTAAAAATGAAGGGGGGGAGAAACCCAAACCAAGGCAACCCCTTATCTGGACAGTGGAATGCCAAGCAACATCCGAGAAACTCAAACATCTATTCTCAGCAGAACCGGTCCTTAAGCACCCATATCCTGAACAACCTTTTGTCATCCAAGCAGACACTAGTGATGTTGCAGTTGGAGCAGTCCTCCAAAAGAATGGAAGTGGACAATTACAACCATATGCTTATACATCCAAGAAACTGACGGAAACCGAGCAAAGATGGGCCATATGGGAGAAAGAGGTATATGTTGTGCAGTGGGCAATGCTCACATTTGGAAGGAAACCAAATCCCCTTTGAAGTATGGACTGATCACAAAAATCTGGAAGCCCTGAGAAATCCACGGAAACAAGCAAGGTGGGCTCAGTACTTTAAATGATTTAATTTCACTCTAATATTTTCCTGGGAGAAAAAACTTCTTAGCAGATGCACTGTCCAGAAAACCCCAATACAACAGCAAAAAGATTTAGGTTATAAAACCGATGATCCAACTGACCCAACTAGCAGCCAAAGTAATCACCCGGGCACAAGAGGAAAAAAAAAATCATCCCTGACTGAAGACACAACTACGTCAATATTTAAGGAGGCACTACTGGCTCCAGGCTAACAAAAATACTTGTTTACTCAAAGATGGACTGGCTTGGGTAGAAAACAAACTTTATGTCCCTGCAAGCCAAAGAATGGACCTCATGAAACACTGCCATGACTCCAAAACAGCGGGACGTTTTGGATTTGTAAAAACCCTGCACCTCATCAAAAGACAATTTTGGTGGCCGTCTCTCAAAAAGGACATTGAAAACTACTGTATGTTGCAAGCTGCCCCACCTGTGCTGCTGCAACGAGAAGACAAGGAAAATATCCTGGACTTTTACAAACAGTAGCAGACCCTTCTGCACCCTGGAAAGAGATCTCTGTGGACTTTATAGTGGAGCTTCCCGAAAGTGCTGGAAATACTGTCATTTGGGTTGTAACTGATCTTTTTTCCAAACAGGTTCACTTTATTCCATGCCAAAAGATCCCAACTGCCAAGGCATTGGCAAAGATGTTCTTAATACACATTTATCGCCTTCATGGAGCTCCCCAACGGATTATCTCAGGCGTGTTCAGTTCACATCCAAATTTGGCGGGCGTTTTTAAACCTATTAGGCTCCACCCAGGGGTTGTCGTCATCAAGTCACCCCCAAACTGACGGATCGACAGAGAGAGTGAACAGCGTATTAGAACAATATTTAAGATGTTTTATTAGTCGCCAACAGGACAATTGGACTGACCTTCCTTTTGCAGAGGTAGCATACAATAACTCAGTCCATAGTAGCATGGGGTTCACTCCATTCCAGGTAGCCACGGGCCAAGAATTCAACCCCATGCTGGAACTATCCACCAAAGAACATGAAATCCGTCCCCTTTAAGGAGTGGATAGATAATTTACAAGCCATGTGGCCAGTGGTAAGATTGTCTTTACAGGAAGCTAGAGCAGTTGTCAAAGCTCAAGCAGACAAAAAATGTTGCGACCCTAAACCTTTCAAGATTGGGGACCGTGTATATTTGTCCACAAAATTCTAAAAATCATTACAACCCTCTAAGAAATTAGGACCAAAATTAATTGGCCCATTTCCAATCTTCAGAATTATTAACCCCGTGATGGTAGAGCTTCAACTTCCAAAAACACTTAGGCAGATTCATCCAATATTTCACTGCAGCTTGCTCAAACTGGAGATCACTTCAAACCTCAGATCCCCCTTTCCCACACCTCCAACCCCCATCATGGTACATGGAGAACAACATTTTGAAATTAAAGATATCCTTGATTCACGCACTCACCATGGATCCACACAATATTTAATAGCTTGGAAACACCTTCCTTCCTCAGAAAATGAATGGGTAGCCAAATGACACATAAAAGCACCCACATTACTACAAAAGTTCCACCTAAAATACCCTGATAAACCATCCTGAATTGCAAATGTAATGCATGATTTTTTTGTTTTTTCCAGGTAGACCTATCTGATTTTTAAGGAGGACAGAATGTCAGATCTGTATATCTGTCATTTCTTCAGTGCAAGAAGAAAAAGGGGGGGAGACTGATAAAGAAATCCTTTCTTGATGTAACCTGAATATATTTAATCTTATATCGAATTTGTATAACCCACACATGATACAATGGAGGAAAAAAAGCCAGATGGCTGGAACCTATCACCTCTGAGAGGCACAGCCAGGAAATGAGAAGATCATAAAAATTCCACAGTGAGATGTGTCCCTGGAATCTCTGGAAAAGTTCGTTCTAAAAAGGGGGTGGGGGAAATTAGGTATGCCCTGGGAAACTGTGAAAAAGATTGTTTCTACAGAAGGGGTGGGTGGGGAATTAACATACTGGCTTTTGTTTCACTAAACACACATCGAGATAAGGGGAGGGGTTCTAAACTCCCTTATCTATCCCTGTATGCTTGAGGGACCTCAGATGCTGCTTTGAACTCCTACGTGAATTGTCTCATCTCAATAAAGGATTCCTTTTGATACATTTGGTTTTCAGAAGTTCATTCTAGCCTGACATACTTAAGATGGAATTAGAACTCGCAGTCTCCTGGTTTCTAGCTTGGTGCCTTAACCACTAGATCAAACTGCTTATTTCTCAGCACAGTTTCTGTTTGCCTCTTATTATCCCTCTCTAAAATCACTGCCAAATTTCTTTTTGATATTTTTATATACATAATTCTGGAACTGCCTTCATTATTTTCTGCTCAACTACTCTATACTAATCAGGAATAGTATTCGCCACAATCCTTAGGTGCCATACGTATTACAAGTTACCAATTATTTTTTCTCTACCTGGAATTTCAAAATTATGATTTTGCAGTAGCTGAAGTGAGCTGAACCATTTAAAGGCAGCTAAACCTTAGACAAAAGCATTTACACCCTTGGTGCGTTTGCAGCTACTTTATTGGAGAACTGAACAGATATAATTGTGGTAAATCAAAAGACTAGTCAAGGGCAGTAGTGGGAAAGGGAGAAAGAGAGAACAAAGAGATCAATCTGTAACTGACGATGAACAATCAATTGAAATTGAAATTATCCACTACTCTCGGACCAGTCAGGATTTGATTTAAGGACACTTTCTATTTATATATCTTTTATTTCTTTATTTTTCAAGATATAGTGAAATTGTATTATAGTCAGTCCTTTAAAAAAAAAGATACAAAAATATGTTTAAATACAATTAATCAACCAACACAAGGTAAATGTATTTTGAATGTACATAAACTTGTATATGAATTCTCTGTTTCATACCCTCATGCATGATGGGAAACCAATATGCAAAAATGTGACAGTGAGATAGTCTCAGCTTTGAAACCACAAAGAACAGCTGTAGTGGATATGTGAATGAAGCAGTTAGGCTTTTTATACCTGCTACACATATATGTAAATTGATATAAATAAATAGCTGCTACCATATTTCTTGTTACGGCAGTTTAACTAATGGATAATATTGGCTATTTTGCTGACAAAATACTGTTCAAACTATAATTCTTTTGGTATATAATAACAGTATAGAATTCACCCTATTTCAGTGATGGCTAACCTTTTCCACGTTGCGTGCCAAAAGTGCACGTACGTGTGTGCGTGCGCTCACGTGCCTGCATTCATGATGCAATGCACGTGCAACTCCCCCCACCTCCTGCACATGGGCACACCACACCACCTGTGCATGCACCGCACACCACTGCACATGCGCACATGCTCCCACACCACACACCCCTGGACATGTGCATGCAAACCCCCCCACACGCCGCATGCCTCTGTGCTTGCACATACATCTCCCACATGCATGTCTCCCCCACACATGCACAGGAGATACCTAACAATCCGCTGGCTGGCGGGGGCACTCACCCATGTGCAGTGGCGACCTCTCATGTGCTGGAAGAAGTGGCTCTGTGTGCCACTTCCAGCATGCGTGCCATAGGTTCGCCATCATGGCCCAATTTCATTCTCCCTATGAGGATACAACAGACCTCATGCAAGATAAACCATTCTTTTGTTCTTGACTGATATATTTTTGTACTCTTGGTCTGTAAGCAGCTTTGAGGGAATGATTTATAGATTCAATCAAGTCTTCCCTTTGAATTTCAAGGCATCAGATTAGGTACCTTTTAAAGATTCAAAGTGAATTTAGTGGATCTCTTGGTTTTGCAATCTCCAACAGCATTGCAGACTCAGGCAACAGATTGCAGAAAGATAGATCTCTGAGTGAATCTGTGATTCTGTGAGCAAGTCAATCTGCCTGCCTGCTTTGCCTGATTTTGGGTAAAAGTTGCTCCTTTTTTATAAAAAATTCAATATTTACATAAATATTTACAATATTTACATACAAGCCACGCCCAGCCAATCACGTGACCAAGCCATGCTCACAAATTAGGCCATGCCCACAGAACCTGTTGTTAAGAAATTTGAATCCCACCCCTGGAAGAATCCTTTGTTTTACAATAATTGTTGGGTGCCTGCTTTACAGTACCAAAAAAATGGAACTCTAATAATAAAAAGGCAAAGGTTTTTATAGGAAGCTACGAAGTGAGAATGGATTTTTAAGGATCTGATTGGCTGGCATCTTTGGGGGGAAACTAGGCAAGTCCTTGACTAAGTATCTGGTGTTAATTCAATTGTTAGGCAAACCAACCTTTCAAAAGAGCAATCATACTGAGCAGGCCAATTCTGAAAGGAAATTGAATGTTAAAGTCATTAGGCACACTAAAGAGGGAAAGCTAAGGTTTTTCAAATTGTTACTCTATTACAAGTCTCTTATTAGGGTTGTGCTTTGAGCTGTTGAGGAGTATTTTATTTGGAGAGGATTTGGGGGAGGGGTTATCCGTGAGAGGAAGAGTCAGTTTGGTTTAATAGGATTAGGCAAAGTGGATTTGATCGTTATGTCTAAATAACAGGGAGGAAAAAAGTTGCAGTATCTATTTTGTTAGATTTATTTTCTCCACGATGCAGTTGAGTAAATAAAGATAATTACTTTTCTCTGCTATATACTATTAATTTTAACTATAAATGAAATAAATACAGTTTTGGTAAAATATGACAGCCAAAGTTGTACACTTTTAAAAATCATTTTTGTTGGAGATGTTGTTTTTTAATTTACATGCCACTCATCTCACTCTGCAGATTAATTCTAGGTTGATGCATCACAATGATACTAAAATTAGTGCACCAGAAAGGGTGAACATGTCAGCTAATGGGGAAATGTATGGTGATTTCAGAGTTCAAACCAAAAAGAAGCGGATTATCCATCTAAAAGACACATGTTAAGAAGTAGGATTTCAATCCATGAGTGAATTTTGAGATTAATATAAATTTTATTCTTAAAAGAAGAGGAAATTAAAGAAAGTATAAAATCAAAAGACTAGTCAAGTGAAGCAGTGGGAGTGGAGAAAGAACAAAGAAACCTGTAACTGCCTGTGATCAATTAATTATAAGCACCACTGCAATCGGACCAGCCAGAATAACCTTAGCTTCAAGTTAAATATAAAACTGTTTAAACCAAATATATCTAGGTCATGCTTAGAAGTTGTTAATCTAATTAACTTCTTTTTCAGGATATAATATTTATTTTATTTGTCGTATGACGATTCCTCGTTGTTATAAAAATAAAAAAGACTTATAAGAATTCTGTTACCAGAGGCAAGGAGAAAGAATTGTCTTCTGGGTAAATTCTATGCAAATGAATGGCTGCTTTCGGCAAACAGAAAAATCCAAATGGATGGAAGCCATCTACTTCAGACTTTACCTTCCTTGGATTTACACGTAATAAATGTGATAAATTTTGCTAAAAACATTGGCAACATTATAAAAACAACGTACTTAAGCCCTTAAAACAAAAATACCAGCAGATTGCACGCAATTTCTGGAGCATGAATTAAGTACAAAATAAGGCAGAAATCAGATAAAACAGCAGCAAATATACCTCCTTTGTTTTTCTGATCTTGCTTTACCAGTACAATAAATTACTTCATGCTTCGAAACGAGTGTGCAGTACGAGAGTTTATTACATTTGTAGACATCAAAGCGAAAACACAATTAAGCTTTCAACTTGCACAATCGTGCTACCGACCCTGTCTTATTGTTCCTATTTATTCGTACCTATTTCCTGTATTCATACTCATGTTTATGCTTAAACCTATTATCTTGTAAGCGATTGACAAATCAAATAAATACAATAAAAATAAATGTTGCTGTTTGATAAATTTTCCTTACCTTTTCCAGCACAATTCTCATTTATTAGGGCTAACATTAGTTAAAAATTGTTGTTGCATTTGTGGCAGATTGAGAATATTTTATATCAGTTTTCTGTCAAATTCAGAAAGAATAAAAAGAACTAAATAAAACAACAGACAACTTTTCTTCTTCACCAAACTCTTTCTTAAAATAGTTTTTGTATCTTTAAAACTAAAGTAACTGGTTAAAGTAACTGGGGGTGTGCATAAGTGCATCAACATGCCTACCGTCCCTGTCCTATTGTTTCTTTTATATTTTTTTATTTTTCTTGTATGTATCCATGTATTCATGACTATGTTTTTACTTATATCTATTATCTTGTAAGCAATTGACAAATAAATAAATAAATTTACCAGATGAACCTTTTGGGGCATGTCTGTTTTCCCCTTACAAGGCCACCCTACCAGATTTCTAACTGCCATGCTTGTCTCAGTAATGCCTAGAACCTTGTGATTCTACTGGTGCAATTTTCACTTAACAGTAAGAAAATGCCTTGTAGTCAATCGATCTGGGGGATTGTTTTCTATGCAAGCTTATTTTTATCATCAGAAACTGTTCTCTGAATCCTGCTTCCAGGAATGATTGAAATCATTTGATTTCATTTTTGTCCATCATATATTCATATTATTAAGGATCTGCTGATTCAGTTCTGTGGATTCTTGAATCTGTCATTTGTACCTCAGTAACTGTCTGGTTTGGCACAGCAACCAAACAGGACAGACTTTAACAGATAGTTAGGACTGCAGAAAAAAAACAGTTACAACCAGCCTGTTTTCCACTGAGGATCTGTACACTGCATGGACCAGAAAGAGGGCTGAGAAAATATCTACAGACCCTTCACGTCACCGTTTCAACTTTTCCCCCTCAGGAAAAGTTTTTGGTTTTTTTTTGCATGCCAAAACCATATGTAGTATTCAGCCAGTTCTGACAGGTTCTGAAGAACCGGTAGCGGAAATTTTGAGTAGTTCGGAGAACTGGTAAATACCACCTCTGATTGGCCCCACCCCCATCTATTCTCTGCCTCCCGAGTCCCAGATGATCAGCTGGGTCTTCTTTTGTTGCCCTGCACAGGAGAACGGAACTGGAAAGTAGGTTAGTGGGATGGGGAGGAAATGGGGATGTTACAGTATTCTTCCCCTAGAGTGGGATGGAAATGGAGATTTTACAGTATTCTTCCCCTGCCACACTCACCAAGCCACACTACACCCACCAAGCCACGCCCACAGAACCAGTAGTAAAAAAAGTTGAATACCACTACTGGCCAAAACAGTTAGGCACAAAGATAGTGTTTCCCCGTGCCACCACTCTGTGAATTCCCACAGCACTGACTTAGGCCTAAATATATTCACCATGTAGTAGGATGTATTGCTATTATCATTCTCATCTGTCTCATCTCATCTTTCTCATATTATCTTTCCTACTATCTTCTTCAGAGGTGGTATTCAGCAGGTTCTGACCAATTCTGGAGAACAGGTAGTGCAAATTCTGAGTAATTTGGAGAACTGGCAAATACCACTCTGATTGGAGATTTACAGTATCCTTCCTCTGCTATGCCCACCAAGTCATGCCCACAGAACCAGTAGTAAAAAAATGTGAATCCCACCACTGACCACCTTCTATTGGTATCTTAAGATTTATCACTTGTTTGTATCTTATGATTGCTTGTAATGATGATTTTTTTGTTTGTATGTACACTGAAAGCTTATGCACCAGAGAAAATTTCCTTCTGTCTAATCACACTTGGTCAATAAAGAATCCTGTCCTATTCTGTCCTATCCAACAAATTATATCAGAGAAAGAAACTACTGGGCTCAGAATTACTAACTAAGATAATTTTATTTGTTTGTTTGTTTGTTTGTTGAACATGTATTAGGTAACAAATATAAGTATAAACATGATTAATACATGAAATGGACATGAATAAAAGGGAACATTAGGACAGGGGTGGTAGGCATGTTGGTGCGCCCCTTACAGACCTCTTAGGAATGGAGTGAGGTCAACAGTAGACAGTCTAAGGTTAAAGTTTTGGGGTTTGGGGAAGAAACCAGAGAGTCAAGTAGTGTATTCCAGGCATTGACCACTTTGTTGCTAAAGTCGTATTTCCTGCAAATGAGTTTGGTGCAGTTTACCTTGAGTTTGTGCTCGTGTATTGTTGTGGTAGAAGCTGAAGTAGTCATTGACTGGTAGGACATTGCAATTATGTACTACATTTAGGTTAGACCGAAGGCAATGTCGTTCTAAGTTGTCTAAACTTAAAATTTCAAGTCTGGTGGCATAAGATATTCTGTGAATAGAGGAGTGGAGGACTCTTCTCATGAAATATTTCTGGACTCTTTCAATTGTATTAATGTCCAATATGCAATGCGGATTCCAGACAGATGAGCTGTATTTGAGAATTGGTCTAGCAAATGTTTTGTATGCTCTAGTTCAGGATTGCCAACCTTTTGGACCTCAGGGACCACCAAACTCATAATTTTAAATCCTGCAGATCAGAGACCCTGGGAAAATCCCCCAAAAAAGTCTGCAGGAAAATTCCCCGCCCCGTTTTCCTACCAATCAATCGTTCTTTATTTGGAATCGCAGGATACCGTCTCCAGCTTCGTTCTCAGGCAGAGAGGGAGAGAGAGAGAGAGAGACTTTGGCTTCATGCAAGGAAAGCAGCAGAAGCAGCAGAAGTCTTTCTTTCTATCCTCCAAACTCTGCCAGAAATCAGTCTTTGTGAGACTTGTTGCCTCCTGGGACAGGATTCATTTCTGGCAAAGTTTGGGAGAGAGAAAGAAAGACTTTTGCTGCTTTCCTTGTGTGCAGCCAAAAGCAGAAGAAGAAGCGGAAATAAGCAGCCCAGTGGCCAGGTTAGGTGTGTGGGGTGCGTGGGACAAGTTCCCCCCTCCACCTTTTTCCTCCTCCCCTCACTAACTTGTGCTGTTCGCAATGCAAGTGATACAAGCCTTGTGTTCCAGCGAAGCCTGGATTAATTGCTTTGGGGGTGACATTTCTCTGTGGACCACCAAAATTTTCTCGTGGACCACCAGTGGTCCCTGGTCCACTGGTTGGCGACCACTGCTCTAGTTAGTAGTACAATATAACTGGAGAAAAAGCTGCGCAGGAGTAGGTTAACAACTCTTAATGCCTTTTTGACTATGTTGTTACAGTGGGCTCTGGCACTTAGATCATTAGAGATGAGCACTCCAAGGTCCTTTACAGAGTGGGGGTCATCTACAAGATCATGTCCATTCATTCATGTCCATTGTATTTTATTTTCTGATTTTTTTTGCCAATATGTAAGACAGAGCGTTTGTTTGTTGAGATTTGAAGTTGCCACTTGTTTGACCATTCTGACACATAGTCGAGGTCTTTTTGAAGGGTAGCAGTGTTGTTGGTGGCGTTGAATAGTTTTACATCAGCAGGAAAAAGAACGCAATTGCTCTGGTTTACTCACGGGAATCCAGGTGGTTCCTGGTGCAGGCGGCAGCTTTAAATGTGATTTCTGGTGCAGGTGGTGGCTTTAAAGTGTGATAGTGCTCCAGGAGCAAGATAATACTCTGAAGCCTGATCAAAATTATGTGGGCAGGGTCAAGAAGAGTCTTTTCTGCTGTTCCTATGGAACACTATATCACCAGAAGCAAGAACTGTCTCCCACTTTTTTTGGTCTTCCAAAATGGCATTGATTGCCCTGGAGCCTCAAGGGGAGCACTTACAGATGAAGGTGGTTGATGGGGTAAGGAGATTTCATCCCTATGCTGCCCATCTCTTAGTCTGGGTGTTTTGTACAGTTTTAAATTTTAATTTGCATAGTTTTAATGTTTCCATTATTTTTCCTATTGGCTTTTTATCATCTGCAAACTGCCAGAGTCACCGTATTACAGGGGACATACTGTAGACAACATAAACATTTAATAAATAAATAAAACAACAGTACTGATTTATATAGACTTTTTTTTTTTTTTTGCGTAATTGCCAATCAAAGGATGGTAATAGTAGGCACCCTAAGTTTTTGGGAATTGCAGACTGAATAACAGATCTGAGGAAAGGTTAGGTTCTAAGTCTCAGAATAGTTCCCATTAGGGAAACTAGCTAAAGAATAATTTTAGGATGATTGGCAGAATAAAGGCAATTTATAGAAATCAGTGATTTCTATAGAAACCTATTTCAAAAACCCTCTTTAACGATTTAGTTACAAATTATCTGTTATTTTGTTCCTACGTTGATCAAATATCCGTGCTACTTTATAGTAGAAGAATAAAAATATAATTTAGAATTAGGGGGTGGTTAGCCTATTCATTTATTAAATTACCATTCAAAAATATTTTTAGAAATATTAGCAGATAAGACCAACATGATTGCTTATAGAATAAACTGGGGTTTATTAAAGGAAAGCAGGGAAAATTAGTTTGTATCAAAGACAATGTAGATCTTTTTTCAAGAATCTGTATCATGATCATCACACTTGGATAATAAACTGCATTAGCAGCAATGAGGAATAATGAATAATATTCCCTGGTTTAACTTGACATAATATCAAAGTGTCTATAAGGAGTAAATGGAGATTGGTGGCGTTTTGGTATGATAAATACATATTATTCGCATTTTGGAAAACATCAACATTTAAGTAGGAGTTTAATACATTACTTTAATCAAAACTACATTTGCTTTTTCAGTCTCTTTACTCTTTATATTCAATTGATATCCTCCCAAGCATATAAGTAGAGAACAAAACCCTGCAGTATTTTACAATGGGTTTCTCCCTAACTTTGTGAGTTTGGGTATCAAAAATTAATGTACTGTAAACTGCCTAATATACAGCTGGATTGAGACAATATAAATTCCATAAATAAATATGTAAATAAATAAAATAGATCAAAATACTTGTTCCAAATTAATAGCTATATATAATCAGACAAATACTTACTCGACTTAATTGGTTTGACTCAACTGTATGGATTAGTTCCAGGTCAGATTGCAAGAAATAAAACTAGAAGTAAAGCTCAGTAGATGCAGAAAAAGTAGTTTTTGGTGGGCACCAAAAGACTAGTCAAGGTTAGCAGTGGGATGGAACTTAGAAGGGTTAGTGAAACTAACAGTAATAATTTCTGGTAACCCACTGCTTTCGGACCAGCCAGAAAAAAACACTTGCCCAGTTTCTATATATAATTCTCATGTTGTGGTTTTGTTAAGTTAGGATGATTAATTTTTAAATTTAAAAAAAATCAGAAGAAAAACTGATGTGTGGTTTCAGTGTATATGAGAAACTAGAAATAGGTGACTGAATTAGCTTTGTCTTTTATAGCAAAATCAAGAAATAATACTATTGTATTTCAGAAACTGCATGATGGGAAATGTAAGTCAGTTAATGAAAAGCAGTTTCTCTTCTCCTGTATATTCAGAAAAGATGTTCTGGATAACAACTTTATAGCTTTGGAAAAGAAATAAAGTAAAAAATTATGACATTGTATAATGTATTTCAGAGATTTATTTTTCCAAACAATAGAAATAGACGCTGTATTTTCACACTTTAAAAAGTAGATAATTCTCCATTGCTAAAATATATAATGCTAAAAGGGTTATACTGAAATTACAGCAGATGGCAGTAATGCTTAAAGTTATCTCCATATCTATTCTGCTTTGTACTCTCAATTTTGGGAAAAGACAGGCAGTATTTCACCTGAGTTAAAAAAATCATTTTTTAAAATAGCACACCACTTTTATATCATTTAGCAATATTTTATTTAGCAATATCACAACTTTCATTTAATATCATTTTATTTAGCAATATCACAGTATTTTAATATCATTTATAAGTTTATTATATTTAGAAGTATCGCACAAGTTTATATCATTTAGGCAAAGTTATTGCTTAATAGCAGTAACTATGAGAAGGATCTTGGAGTCCTAGTGGACAACTTAAAGATGAGGTAGCAATGTGTGTCAGCAGCCAAAAAAGCCAATGCAATTCTAGGCTGCACCAACAGAGATAGAATCAAGATCACATGAGGTATTAGTACCAATTTATAAAGCTTTAGTAAGACCATACTTAGAATATTGTGTTCAGTATTATAAAAAAGATGTAGAGACTCTGGAAAGAGTGCAGGAAAGAACAACAAAAATGATTAAAGGGGTGGAGGTTAAAACATATGAAGAACATATGAAGTAGGAATAGAGTTTAGTGAAAAGAGAAACTAGGAGTGATCTGATAGCAGTGTTCCAATATATGAGGGGCTGCCACAAAGAAGAAGAGTCAACCTATTTTCCAAGATAAGGAAGGAAACTAATCAAGGAGAGAAGCAACCTAGAACTAAGGAGAAATTTTCTGACAGAACAATTAACCACTGGAACAGTTTGCCTCCAGAAGTTGTGGGTGCTCCGTGACTAGAGGCTTTAAGAAGAGACTGGATAATCATTTGTCTGAAATAGTGTAGAGAGTTTCCTGCTTGAGCAAGAAGTTGGGTTAAAAGACTCTGATGTCTCTTCCATCTCTCTTATTCTGTTATTTGAAACATCACTTGGATCAATGCCATTGAAGCTAGTTTGGTTTTTGAGACACGGACATGGCAAAATAATTTTCTTCACAGAATTAATTAAGTATTTTTGTTAGTGTCCTTTTCAGCATGTAACATCTTCTTCAGCTCCCCTAGTCTAGTTTATAGCATGCAAAGCTGAAAAACTGTTTTGAATTGTGAAGAGAATGTCCTAAAATTATGTCTGTCCCTTTAATAGCTGAATTCTCTCTGTGGTGATTGCATACTCTGGCTACATCCACCATTCATTCTGGAATATATTAGTTTAGCATGTATTTTGTGATTTGTGTGTATTGACAGCAAAAAAATGTTTCTATTGTCTGCATTTATTCTTCATTTTTTTGACATGTAAGTTTTTCCTACTTGCCTTATCCTTAGTCAAAGACCCAATCCTTCAGACACTATAAATTTGCTGTCCATTGATTGAAGGTAAGAAAGAGAAGGAGGAGAAGGACAACAATGGGAGAATACAATATAATCTAATGTATTTCCACATAAAGTCTCTTTCCCTCTCTCTTTTCAGAATTTTTGCAAATTTTCATTCACTTTAAATCTAGTCCTCTTAGTTTGCTTCAAGATTTCACTAAGGAGTTTTATGTGTGTAGAGTGCAAACCATAAAACATTGAGACTGTCTTATTCTTGCATTTGAGGGACTAAAAATTGATTTCTATTGAATTGTGATTTTGTTTCTAGCGATTAATAATTCTTTTCAATCCACATTCTTTTTTTAATCTATCATTCTCCAGTTCTCCAGTACACAAATTTATTATTAACCTGATGAGTTTATGGGAAAGAAAAGGACTACTCAATGAAACTAAATTTTGCTTACTGAACATTCTCATGGTGTTTACTTGATACAGAATTTCTTGTTCTTTGTTGGCTGTCCATCTCAGAAAAGCTGTCTTTGAATTCCAGGAATTGGGAAGGATAACTGAAATGTGGGATGTTGAATTAATCACAATTATTGGTTCATTGTTTTTAAATCATGCCTTTCTTTTACTTGACAGATGGAGCCACTGTCCATTGTACTCTAAATACTTTAAACTTTACAAGAACATTTCAAAGCTTTTGAAGCTTTTGGGGTATCTTGCTTTGTAGTTGAAAAGGTCTATTTTACACAGGCTGCGTTTTCTTTTTTAATCCTTGCCACCTTCCTTGGGAGCCTGAACACTTGAATTTACTGCCTTAATTTATGTTTGTTGTATTGCCAGAAACAAAGCTGTTAATATCTTCAGTGACTCAAAGTATGTTTTGCCATGTATAGAGATCTTTATGGAAGCTGAGAAGATTCTTTATCTCAGGCTCACAAGGGCATGGTCATTTCACTTTTGGATGCATTCTCCTTTTATTACTAAAGGCAATCACTTTGCTGATCAGGCTGCTAAATAAGCTGCTCAATTTCCTTGTGTCTTTGCACTTGTACTTCAGGTCTCTCTGCTATTGCTTATGAGAAGCCTCTTATACTTATTAGTCTGAAACTGCAATCTGCAATGTCACTATGTTGCTTTTCAGTATGGCTTCTTCTAGATGGTTCCTGATGGTTAACCAATTGCCTCATGTGCTTTTCTTTGAAATTTTAGTTCAGCAACTACATGTGAAAGGGCATTATAGTATCCAAATTATATAGACTGGCTTTATTCCTGGAGTTTATGTGAACATTTCCAGGAGTTTTTTCTAGTCCAAGAACTCATAAATGGAGGCCTTCCTGCCATTTCATCGCATCCATTGTTAAGGGGAATGAACTAACTGCCAAATGCTTTCTATCCTTACAGAAGCAGCACAGAGGGCTCTTGAAGGTAGTGGGAACTAGAGTTCCTCTAAGTGACCAGAGACATTCATTTCAGCCAGGAAAATTTTTGGTACTTAAAAATTCCATTCCAAGATGCTCAGTCCAAACTGGGAGGTCCATTCCAGATTTTTGCTCACTACCCAAATTCATTGTCCTTGGGGAAGGGAAAAATTACTGGATTCTTCACAGGTAGAGATTGTTAGACTCTTGGAACTTTCTTGATAATTTTAAAAAAATCTTTGTGAACATATTATTTTTAAGCAATCGTGATTTTGGACTTTTACTTCTTTTATAGTCTTTTTATATTGTGAATGGAATAGGCAGAGATAATAAAATTCTTATTCACTCCAAAAGGTATGCAAAAAAGAAAGAGGTTTCTGGATGAAACAGATTATCTCGACCTCTACCAGTCAGGATTCAGGCCTGGATTTGGGACAGAAATGGCATTGGTCGCACTTTTGGATGATCTCTGGCAAGATCAGGATGGGGGTAGTGCATCCATCCTTGTTCTACTTGACCTCTTGACAGCTTCTGATACCATTGACCATGAGATTCTTCTGTGGAAGCTTCAGGGGATGGGAATGAGAGGCCTTATGCTGTCTTGGTTCACTTCCTTCCTCTGCAGCTTCTCTCAGTCAGTGTTGATAGGAGGGGAGAGATCCAGCCCTCGCTCATTGCTTTACTGGGTTGTGCAGGGCTCAGTACCCTCTCTGCCCTGTTCAACATTTATATGAAGCTGCTGGGTAAGATCATCCATCACCATGGACTGAGGTATCACCAATATGCTGATGATATTCAGCTGTATGTTTCGGCCCATGGTAAGTTAAGTGTTGCTGTATCCTCCCTCTCACAGTGCCTGGAGGCTGTTAGGGGCTGGATGGGGAGCAACCGGTTGAAACTAAACCCTTGCGAGACCAAGTGGCTCTGAGTTTGGGGTTTGTTGGCTCAAAGAGAATTGCCACCTTTGGTCTTGTTTGGGGTAGCACTACCCCAAATAGATCCTGTGTGTAATCTAGAGGTTTTCTTGGACTCACGACTCCTGCTTGTGATGGTCTTGGCCAGGAGGGCCTTTGCACAACTGCAGATTATGCACCGATTATGCCCTTTCCTGGACCAACGGTCCCTACTCAGAGTCACTCATGCCCTAGTCACTTCCTGTCTTGATTATTGCAACATGCTCTACATGGGGCTGCCCTTGAAGAGCATCCAGAAGTTCCAGTTGGCGCAAAATTCAGCGGCCTGCATGGTTTTGTGCAGACCCCAGTATGCACATGTGTCACCTCTCCTGCAGGAGCTGCATTGGTTTCTGATTTGCTTCCAGGTGCAATTCAAGGTGCTGGTTGTCACCTTTAAAGCCCTTCATGGCTTGGGACCAGGTTATCTGAAGGAATGTCTCTTGCTGGTCACATCTACCCAACCCATTAGAGCGGGGAGGCAGAGAATGTTGCGGGTCCCATCCCTGAAGGAAATACACCTGGTGGGATCCAGAGGAAGGGCCTTCTCCGTGGTAGCTCCCTCTCTCTAGAATATCATTCTTATGTTATAGAACAGTTGTATATTTTCTGAATCAGACGGCTCCCTTCTTAGTCACTCATGCCCTAGTCATCATGTTGTGACTCTGCATATATACTACAATTTTATTTCTTTATTCTGGTGTTGTCTTACTCAGTGTTTTATATATATATATAACTGAGACAGTTAATATAAATATGCACATTTTTCATATGAACTTTAAAAAAAACCTCTTCTTTTCCCATTATTATTTGAGTACAGTATATTGAGATATTCTTCAGAATATATTTTCCCAGTGAACAACATGGCCTTGTATATTCTGATATTAGTTTCAGCAACATGTTAAAGAATGTAGACCAATGAACAGGGCAGACAATCTCAGGCTACTGATGTCTATGTCACATTCTGAGCCTAACTTTTGCCTTCTCTTGGTGCAGAAGCTTAATGGGATTACCCAATTTTAAAAGTCTTAGATGATACCATGACAGAAATCAATTTACTTAAAATGATTCCTGTCTTTCTCTTAAATGTCAAACTGTTTGTGAGTTGCATTTTACTAGTCATACTCAACAGTTTTGAACAGTGGAAATATTTCAAAGAATTGCTCTTCATCAGTTTTAACTAATCTACTTTCAGTTTGATTTTACCAAATTAGAAACTGAGAACTGCTTTTAACCACTTTCCCCATTTCTGCTTTTATCAGAATGAAACAACATACACCCACTCTTGGGGTTAAATACTAATTGTTACTGTTTCTTTGCAATGTTGCTACAGTGGTGAAAGATTCCCAATGAGAAATATCTAGATTAATTTCTGCACAATAACATTTTCCTACCTGTAATCTCACCGTATCTAAGTTTTTAGAAGAACTGCTGGCAGTTTATAGCAAATAATATAATTCCTGTTTAAAATGCAAATATATAGGCATGTTCATATTTCACAGATCACAAGATACTTCTTAGAGTATTGTTGGTATATAATTTTCAAAGATGATATATATGAATTGTGTATATGACAAATACACAGAAGACATTTTACTTACTGTTTGTTTAAATTTAAACATACTGTGAGAGTACAAACTCAGACTGAAACAAACATCTAATCCACTAAGTTCATATCTACCATTTTTTAAAAATGATTAATTTATTATAACAAATTGCTTTAGTAGTAGCTAAGTACCTAACATATATGACTTCATAGTCATTAGTTCTGAAATAGTGATGTATTCAAATCATACATATCATTTACAGAAATGATGAATATTTTTCCTTGCTTTTTTAAACATTCTTTTGTTATGTTAGCAATGTAAAATCATTTTTATTTACTTTCAAATACAGTTCTATGATGTGGATGAGGAGGAAAAAAACCCAAAATAACAAAATAAAATGAATATTGTTGGACATGGAGGTTAAATATACATATAACATTTAACTTTTTTCTCTAGAACTTTTTGAATTGTCCTGAATACATGCTCAATAAATTCAACATCAAACTGTGGAAGACAATTTAAAAAAAATAAAGTAATCTGCAGATATATGCTCCTCATTTAAATAAGAGCTTATTTACAGGTCAAATTTTAACAATTTAATAATATCTATGATACAAACTTAATATTACTGTATTTTTGTAACTTTCAATTTTATATTATATGTAAAATTACTTGTTTTTCATGTAAATTGCTGTTGTGGGCCAATATAATGTAACTGCTAGATGGCAATAGTTCTTCCTTACTTTTGCTGACCTCATTTACAGTTATACCACATATTTGCTGATAAGTGCTCCATTAAAAACTAAGTTCATTAGACTAGATAGCAAAGAAAATCCTTTGATCTACTCAGCAAAGAAAATCCTTTGATCTGTCAACATCTTTTAATTTTTAATCTGTTTTTTGGGAAAAATTGTCATTCTATTAAAACTATATTTTAATGGATGTGTTATACTTTTATATTTTGTTTGACACTCATAAAATATTGTATATTATCGCTAAAGACATACCCAAGGAAAGGAGAATTAAAATATTCCATATTGTTTATATCAATATTTAAATCCCTATTTTTGAACCAATTTTTTTTATTCATATTAAAATACAAACTCCCGAAAAGCAAAAAACAAAACAAAAGCGCATTAAAAAACAAAACAGATATATACATAAATTGTCCTTCCGAGTTGAATATTGAAGAATATAGACTGATGAACTGGGCAGAGAATCTCAGGTTACTGATGTCTAATGAACTCTTAATGAACACTCCACTTGTGAAGCAGGCACACAACTTATACATTTCTACAACATTGTTTACCCAATCCAGTTAGCCTGATCTACTATATGAAAACATAGTTAACAGAAAAATTAAACTTCAAAACACTTTGTTAATAGTCTATTATATTTCACTGGCAGAAAATCCACAATGTACAAAAAAGTCTGCTGTAAATTACAGAATAACAGAATTGGAAGGGACCTTAGAGGTGTTTTAGTCCAACCTGCTGCTTAAATTAGAGACCTCACACTGTCTTTCAGACAAGTGGCTGTCCAATTCTTCTTAAAAACCTCTAGTGATGGAGCACCCACAACTTCTAAAGGCAAACCATCCCACTAAGTAATAATTCTCACTGTCAGGAAATCTCTCCTTAGTTCTAGATTGCTTCTTTCCGTTGAATATTCAGCAGGGAGTAGATTCTGACGTCAGAATCCCCCCATTAGAGCAGGGATGGGATGCTACCGGTTCTGCCCGGTTCTATAGAAAAACATAATCACCGAACCAGTAGTAACGCCAGTTGAATCCCACTCCTGCATTAGAGCAATTTCCCCCGCAGGAAATTGAAGAGCTGAAGGTCACTGAAATATTGGACAGCTGGTGGCAGCTCAGCTGCTTCCATTGGGATCTTCAATAAAGAGTTACTTTATTGTTCCTGAGTGTCCTGTCTCTTCAGTCGACCCTGATCTAATACTGGCAATGAAGGATACTAGAAGAGAACAAAGGACAAAGAACTTTGCATGGCATCCGTAGCCATCTTTGCAGCGACCACAACCACAAAGTGTATCAGCCCGATCTAGGATGACCACCCACACAACGCCAGCTCCATTCGACGCAGCAAATGAGAAATGGTCCTCCTATATGGCCCAATTTAGGATGTTAATGGAAGCCAACAGTCTCCAGGATTTGGCAGATCCTAAGAAGAGAACACTTTTCCTTAGCTACTGCAGGCCACAAATGTACGAAATAGCAGAAACCCTAGTCTCACCCACAGATGTAGAGACTATAGAATGGACAATGTTGCAAGAGAAGCTTAAGGAACATTTTGAGCCCTCTGCATCACCACTGGCTTGTAGACATGAATTATATAGCAGAAACCAGCAAGCGGGAGAGACAATGAGTTTGTGGCAACTCTAAAAAAACTCGCAACTGACTGCAAATTTCCAAACGTGGAAGACATGATACGAGATAGGCTCATATTAGGAATGAGGGACTTAAATCTACAAAAATGGCTACTAGCAAGGCAGGATGTCCCATTTAAATTCACAGTCGAGGAAGCCCGAGCAGCTGAAACCTCCAATAGATCAGCTGCCAAAATTAGAGGCTCAAACAGTGTCCATTCATCCAGAGGAACAACCGCCAGCCAACCAGGGAGCCCAGAACATGACGAAAGTACCAAGGAGGAAGAGGACATCTACCGAGTAAAGGCCAACAGGAAGGTAGGACAGTCGGAAATGGGACAGATACCTCCTTGGTGTGCAGGCTGTGGGGAAAATCACCCCAGGGTGGCTTGTAGGTTTAAAGACACTATCTGTCAGCAATGTGATCACAAGGGTCACATAGCTGGGGCTTGCAGAGTGTGTCAGCCAACCTACCACCACCAGAGGCAACAGAGGTCCCCCATGTGTCCACATGACCCACAGATGGGTTTCTGGAAGGTGCCAAATTCAAAATTCAAGCAGAGAGAAGACCGAAATGAGGAAACTTGGTACCATGGTACCCTGATCAACTATCAAAAAAGCGGTTCTGGGTATCACCCAAAAATGACTACAGCTGCAAAAGACACTTTTAAAAGATTATCAGGGAAACTGCATCCCAGTGCTAGGAAGAGGTTTCTCCCAGATTAAATTTGAAGACTTTACGGACTCACTACCATTGACCATAGTGAACAAGGACCTACCCAGCCTGCTAGGAATTGAATGGTTAGAGGCCCTAGGACTTGGAATAACCAGCATCAACTGTCCAAAGAGATGTCTTCAGGATGCTAGAAGCCAAATTCAGGGACGTCTTCAATGGCAGCCTAGGCAAGTACACAGGGACCCTTATATCTTTCAATCTAGACCAGTGGTTCCCAAAGGTGGTGGTACTGCCCCCTGGGGGGGGTGGGATGCCTTAGGGGCATGCTAAGAGGCAAGGGGGCCAGCAGGGGGCACAAAGAGGTAGCAGGGGGGCATTCAAGGCGCAGGCCCCGCAGGATCACTGACTGCTGGCCATGCAGCCCATTGACTGTTTCATCGCTCCGTAGCCAGCCCCTCAAATGCAGAACCCGCGCATGGCGAGCCTTGCCAAGCCTGAGGTGGGAGGTGGCGGAAAGGGGGTGCCTTAGCTTGCAGTTTGCCCTCTCTGGTGGAAGCGGCGGAGGCGCACCAGAAGGCCCAAAAGCAAAATCCTCCCAAGGAGCACAGTGGAACATATGGGTGGTCTGGCATTAGGACCCCCTTCCTCAGAGGAGAGCAAGGGAACATGCAGCGTCCCCCTGGCCTCCACCTCTCCAGCCAGCCAGGCTTGCACGCAGTATGCGGGTGGGTGCAGCTGTGGCTCTCCAAGGTGCGTGGCTTGGTTTGGTTTGGCTCTACGTGGCTGGCCCGGACCTAGAACCTAGCCTCCCTCTACAGCCCGGTTCTTCCGACCGAGCCCTGTGCTTGCTTGCTTGCTTACTTTCCAAGTGATCGTTCCCTCCACTTCTGACGGTCTGGGCTGCTTCCACACGCCTTTCTCCTCCCAGGCAGAGCATAAAGATGGGCGGAGTGCTTCCCCGAAGTTGGGAATCTCTGAGCATGTGCAAAGCACCTTCCCTTGCTTGGCCCGATGGAAGTGGACCTTGGGTCAAAGCAAAGAGGGTCATGTTGGCTGCATCGCTGCCCTGGGGAGGTTGGCATTGCAAAATTGGATGCCAAAGAAAGAACTGGGGCAGAGGGCTGGAGAAAGGGCAGAGGGGCAGCTGCATTAGGGAGCAGGAAGATCTTAGCCATGGTTTATTGACTAAGCCGGAATCAAACAGCTAAACTTTAACCAGAATGGCTGGGTTGATATATTCAGCTCGTGTTTCTCAACCTTGGCAACTTGTGTGGACTTCAATTCCCACTCTGGCTTTGCTCTACTTTCCCAAAGTGCCACTGCTGTCGCAGTCTGTCTGTCTGTCTGTCTGTCTGTCCGTCCATCCATCCATCCATCCATCCATCCATCCATCCATACATACATACAGAAAGGTCTTCCTGCCTGCCTTTCTGTCTACCTACCTACCTACCTACCAATATAGATCTATCTATCTATCATCTATCTATCTATCTATCTATCTATCTATCTATCTATCTATCTATCTATCTATCTATCTATCTATCCATCCATCCATCCATCCATCCATCCATCCATCCATCCATCCATCCATCCATCCAAAAGGTCTGTCTGCCTGCCTGCCTGCCTACCTACCTACCAATCTACCTACCTACCTACCTGCCTACCTACCTAGCTAGCTAGTTAGCTACTGTTTCTCTCTGTGTCTTTCTCTCTCCCTCTATCCATCCATGTTTGAAGTGCCAGCCCCGCAGGCTCATTGGGAAAGTAGAGCAAAGCCAATCTGGGAGGGAGGGGGGGAGAGGGGAGAGAGAGAGAGAGAGAGAGAGAGAGAGAGAGACCTGATGCATCAGATTGAAATGAGGTCTAGTTTAGACTGAGGCATGGAAACATCTTTGGCTTTATTAAACATTTTGTGGACGAAACATGGTCAAGATTTGTTGAGGCTTTAAACAGGATCCATTGGACCAGATCTCCACTGTTTCTTGTCTTGCCTTCTGGTGCTTTGGAAAATAAATTAATGGCCTTTACTTTGTGGCAGTCCCTCATATATTGAAACACTGCTATCATGCCACCCCAGTCCTTCTTTTCATTAGATTAGACATACCCAATTCCTGCCACAGTTCTTCATAAGTTTTAGTCTCCAAGCCCTCAATCATCTTAGCTGCTTTTTTCTGCACTCTTTCCAGAGTCTCTATATCTTTTTATAATGTGGTGACTAAAACTGGATGCAGTATTCCAGGTGTGATCTTACTAAGATTTTATAAAGTGGTACTAATACTTGATGTGATCTTGATTCTATTCCTGTTTATGCAACCTAGGACTGCATTGGTTTTTTTGACTGCTGAAATGAGATTTGTTTGGCATGGGTTTTGAAAACCCATGTTTGCTTCTGCTTATAATTTTGCTCACAAAAAGGTGTTCGCAAATCTGTTTTATTATTATTTATTTTCTGGGATCTTCCCAGGTATTGTCAGAGTGATTGACCTGTACTTTCCTGAATCTGTTTCCCTCCCCCTTTTTTTGAAGATGGGAACCACATCAGCTCTTTTCTAGTTCTTTGGTTGTTCCCCAGTACTCTAGTGTATGGTTCAATTGTTCTGAGATCACATCTGCCAGGTCCTTCAGGACTCTGGAATGTAATCAGTCAGGTCCTGGAAATTTGAAATCATCCAGAACAAACAGGGGTTCTCTTACAGTTTTCTTGCTTATTTTTATTTCTGTCTTCTTGTTGTTGTTAGTATCTGTTAGTATATCTGACCCATTGCAACCCCATGGACAATGTTTCTTCAGGCTTTCCTGTCCTCTGAAGTCCATTTAAATTCATGCCTACTGCTTCAGTGATTCCATCCAGTCACCTCATTCTCTGTCGTCCCCTTCTTCTTTTGCCCTCAATCTTTCCCAGCATTAGGCTCTTCTCCAGTGAGTTCTTTCTTCTGATTAGGTTGCCAAAGTATTTGAGTTTCATCTTCAGGATCTGGACTTCTAAAGAACAATCAGAGTTGATCTCCTCTAGGACTGACCAGTTTGATCACCTTGCAGTCCAAGGGACTCGCAGGACTCTTCTTCAGTACCATAGTTTAAAGGCCACAATTCTTTGGTGCTCAGCCTTTCTTATGGTCCAACTTTCACAGCCATACATTGCAACTGGGAAAACCATAGTCTTGACCATACACACTTTTGTTGGCAGAGTGATGTCTCTGCCTTTTAGTATGCTGTCTAGATTTGCCATGACATTCCTCCCCAGGAACAAGTGTCTTTTAATTTCTTGGCTGTAGTCCCTATCTGCAGTGATCTTGGAGCCCAGGAAAATAAAGTCTGTCACTACTTCCATTTCTTCTCCGTCTATTTGCCAGGAATTGAGAGGACCTGATTCCATGATCTTAGTTTTCTTAATGTTGAGTTTCAAGCCAACTTTTGCACCCTCCTTCTTTACCCACATCAAGAGGGTCTTTAGTTCCTCTTCACTTTCTGCCATTAGAGTGGTATCATCTCAGAAATAAACTGCCAAGAGAAGTTCATATCAGATTTACTAAGAAAATAATAAAATCACAAATACTGCAGGTGGCAAGAGAAAAAACACTAAAGTACAAAGATAAAGAAATAGTGGTACTGAAACAGGTACCGAGAAGAGTGAGAGAGATAAGAAGAGAATATTTATTTTTGACCAAAGAGTTACTTAAAAGAGGAATAAATTACAGATGGCTGATACCCGAAGGTCTTATGTTTACCTGGCAGGAACAAAGACACAGAATTGATACAGTTGAAAAAGCGGAGTTATTTTATCTGGAATATTTTAGAGGAAGGGAGGAAGATACAAGAAAAGAAGAGTCGTTAATTGAATTTCAAAAGGAATGTACAGCAGCAATTGAAAAAGAGGAAGGAGCCCTAGGTGGTGTACCCGGCAAACAACGAGAACCAAGATCTACTAAAGCAACAAATCCTTCTTACAAAGTCTAAAATGAATGAGAAAAAATTGATTACAATTAATATGAATGGGCTTAATTCAGCTATTAAAAGAAGAAAAGTATTTCATAAGTTAGAGAAATTAAAATTTGATATAATCTGCCTACAATAAGTACATATTAAAAAACAACATGATCATATATTGAAACAACAAAAATTAGGGAAATTATTCACAGTGTGAACACATTGTAAAAAGACACGAGTGGTGTTATACATTAGAGATACAATCCCTGCGGAAGAAATATATACAGATGATGATGGAAGGATTTTGATGGTGGAGATAACGGACAATAATCTAAAGACACTTTTAGTAGCAATTTATGCTCCAAATGATAATCAAGAAGATTTTTACAGGAAATTACGTAAGAAAATAATTGAACTGGACTATGCTAATATCTGTCTGATGGGAGATCTTAATGGAATAATAAATAACAAATTGGATTATAAAACACTAAAAACAGCAAAGAAAACTAGAAAGACATTGCCAAAATCCTTCTTTCGAATGGTAGGTGAGATAAAAGATGCATGGAGAGAGAGAAATGCGGAAAATAAACAATATACCTTTTATTCAAATAGACATGCATCATGGTCTAGAATAGATGTGATATGGATATCAACAGAATTGCTTTCTAACATACAAGACATTGAAATAGAAGCAAGTACTTGGGCAGATCACAATCCAATAACACTTGTATGGAAAGGACAAAAAAGGAGATCTAGATGGACGTTAAATAATACAATATTAAAGGAAAAAGACTTTAAACAGAAAATTGAGAGAGAATTGACTTTTTTCTTTAAAGAAAATACAAAAGAGGATACATCATTACAGAACCTCTGGGATACGATGGAGGCTTATACAAGAGGTTTGATAATGGAGTATACAAGGAAAAAAAAATATAAAACAGAATTTTTTTTAAAAAAATATTGGATGATGACTACAAGAAGTTGGAAAAAGAACTACAGAAATTTCCACAAAAAAGGACATTAAAATTAAAAAGGACATAACTAAGCATAAAATGGGGCTAATGGAAAAAGAAGAAATAGCACAAAAAAATAGAAATGCTAAGCAGAACTATTTTGAAGATGCAAATAAACCAGGCAGATGGCTAGCATATAAATTGAGAAAGGAAAGAGACTCGAGAAGAATAAATCAATTGATAAACGAACAAGGACATGTATGCTATGGAAATGCGGAGAAGAAAAAATTATTCAAGATTACTATGGAAAACTGTACCATCAAGAGAATGTTCAGGAAGAAAGAATTCAACAATACTTACAGGAAGCAAATTTGCCCTAGATACCCAAAGATATTGAAACAATGTTAGAAAGTAATATAACAATGATGGAATTAACAGAAGCTTTAAAAAAGCAAAACATTGGGAAAGCACCAGGTCCGGATGGTTTGACAGTGGAATTTTATAAGACATTCCAGGAAACATTGAATCTTCACTTATTAGAAATTATGAATGAAGTTATTGTGTCGGCGCTTAAGCAGGCTCGGGAGTCAGTGACTGATTTTCAGCTCTTTATTAGTCCCGAGATCGACTCGGGCTCGGCTAGGGTGTGTGGCGGCTTATATAGAACTTGCCGGCCAAGCCGCAGCCAATGACACCGCTTTGAATCTCCCGCGATCGGTTTCCTCCAATCGCGGGGGATTCGCGGCGGGCCAATCAGTGCGGCTTGCTCGACCAATCGGATCGCCACGCGCCTTAGCCAATCAGAACGGTTATTTACAAGAATGCTAATGTACAATACAGAACAGTTATGACAAAGAAGAGAATACCCGAAACATGGTCAGAAGCATATATAACACTTGTACCGAAGGAGAACACAGACCCATAGCAAGTTAAAAATTACAGACCTATATCACTATTAAATTCAGATTATAAAATTTTTGCTTCAATTCTGGCAGAAAGACTGAAAAGATATTTAAACAATTTTATTCATCCTGATCAAAATGGATTTCTGCCGAAGAGACAGATTAAAGATAATATGAGAATAATTTTAGATACACTGGAATACTATGAGGCACATCCTGAAAAACAAATGGCTCTGATGTTTATAGATGCACAAAAAGCCTTTGATAATGTGAATTGGCATTTTATGCTGTTACAATTGGACCAAATGGGCTTTGGTAAAAAATTTACTCAAGCCATCGAAACGATATATCATAAACAAACTGCAAAGGTTATGATAAATGGAGAGTTAACAGACTTTATAGATATAAGAAAAGGGACTAGACAAGGCTGTCCACTGTTGCCTCTATTGTTTGTGTTAACACTGGAAGTGCTGAATAGGAACATCAAAGAAGAAAAAGAAATAAAAGGAATGAACATTAAAAAAGAAGAGTATAAATTACAAGCTTTTGCAGATGACCTGGTATTTATATTAGAAGATCCATTGGAGTCTGCACCTAAACAGATAGAAAAGATAGAAGAGTATGGGAAAGTAGCAGGTTTGAAAATAAATAAAGATAAAACAAAGATTTTAGCAAAGAACATGTTAGTAAGATGAAAGAAAGAATTGGAGGAAGTTTTGGGGATCCAGGTCACAAACAAGGTAAAGCATTTAGGGATACATATAACACCAAGATGTAGCACACTTAAGGAGGACAATTATCTCAAACTTAAACAACAGATTGCGACAGATTTGATAAAATGGGAAAATTTACAATTATCACTGATTGGGAGAATATTTACAATTAAGATGAATGTATTGCCCAGAATCTTATACTTATTCCAGACAATTCCAATCAGATTAGGGAAAGAATTTTTTGAAGATTTAAACAAAATAGTGCTAAAATACATTTGGCAGGGGAAGAAAGCGAGAATAAAACTTAAATTGTTACAAGATGCAAGAATAAGAGGAGGATTTGCTTTGCCTAATTGGGAATTATACTACCAAGCGACAAGTCTGATGTGGGTGAAGGAGTAAATAATATTAAGGAATACTAGACTTTTGAATTTAGAAGGACATGACCTGCTGTTAGGGTGGCATACCTTCCTCTGGTATAAGGGAACTAAAATGCAGGGGTATTTTAGAAGACATTATATTCCTAGAAGCATTGTTTCTAAACTGGGAGAAGATAAAAAAGCAATATTATTTAAAAATTCCACTATGGTTATCTACTATTGAAGCTTTTTCCTATCCAATAATATATAAAAAGGAACAAACAGTTAGATATGGTGAGATATTGAATGAAAAGGGTGAAATTAAATCTATGCAAGCATTGGAAGAACAAGGTGTAGAAATGAATTGGTTTTCATATTTGCAAATACAATCTAGATTTGATAAAGATGTTAAAACAGAAGGTATCTATGACAAGTTGACTGATTTAGATAAAATTTTGACAGGTACTGATGAAAAAGTAATCAAAAAACTTTATGGACATTTGCTAGAGTTTAAATTAGAGGAAGAACAAGTAAAAGAAACAATGATTGTGTGGGGGGAAAATTTCGGATATGGGATTGACTTAGATAAATGGCAAAAATTGTGGTCTCAAAATTATAAAATGACAATGTCAACTGCGTATAAAGAAAATTTGTATAAGATGTTTTACAGGCACTTACCCCCGATGAGAATTGCCGGGATGTTCAAGGATAAATCGGATAAATGTTGGAAATGTCATCAGATACCTGGTTCATATTACCACATGTGGTGGACGTGCTCGGATGCAAAAAGATATTGGACTATAATCCACACATGGTTGAAAAAAATGATAAAACAACACATAGACTTTAAACCTGAGATATTTTTATTGGGAATTATACCGGAAATATATTGTAAAGAATTGAAATATTTGATTGTAAATGTTTTAACAGTGGCTAGAATTGTATTTGCTAAGAACTGGAAAAATGAAAAATACCTATGCAGGAGAAAATTATTAAGAAAATCATGGACTTTGCCAAAATGAGTAAATTGACATTTGAAATTAGAGAACAAGAGGATAAACAATTTTATATGATATGGTATTCATTTTATCAATAGTTAGATAAAAAGACATGGTAAAGAAATGGACTACTAAGCCTTACAATAAAAGTTAATAGATTGATATAGAATACAATATAAAATATATAACCATTGGATGAATGTATAAGATTAAATCATAATGAAAATTGGAATATCTCATATAAAATGATGGAAAAATAGTCAAATGAATGTTTAATAATTGATATTATATAAGCACAAGCTAGATCGATAAGGTGAGAATTTATATAACTTGCGAGTAATGGTAAAAAAAGGATAGCACAAAAGATTGTAACCAACTGACACACTGTATGTATATAATTGAAAGATGGTTTTATGTTTTTATGTTTTGTTCGTATGTTTGTTGTAAAAAATAAAAACTTTGTTTTTTTAAAAAAAGAGTGGTATCATCTGCATATCTGAGATTGTTGATATTTCTCCCAGTAATCTTAATTCCAACTTTTGATTTATCTAGCTCCGCCTTTCTCATGATGTGCTCTGCATATAAGTTAAATAGGCAAGGCGACAGTATACAGCCTTGCTGAACTCCTTTCCCAATTTTGAACCAATCAGTGTCCAGTTCTCACTGTTGCTTCTTGACCTGCATATAGATTTCTCAAGAGACAAATAAGATGGTCTGGTACTCCCATCTTTTTAAGGACTTGCCACAATTTGTTGTGATCCACACAATCAAAGGCTTTAGCATAGTCAATGAAGCAGATGTTTTTTTGGAACTCCCTATCTTTCTCCATGATCCAGCATATGTTGGCATTGATCTCTAGTTCCTCTGCCTCTTCGAAATCTTGCCTATACTTCTGATAGTTCTTGATCTACATACTGCTGGGCCTATCTTGTAGGATTTTGAGCATAATTTTACTAGCATGTGAAATGAGTGCAATGGTGCGGTAGTTTGAACATTTTTTGGCATTGCCTTTCTTTGGAATTGGAATGTAAACTGACCTTTTCCAATCCTGTGGCCACTGTTGAGTTTTCCAAATTTGCTGGAAAATTGATTGTAGCATTTTTACTGCATTGTCTTTTAAGATTTTGAATAGTTCAGCCGGAATACTGTCACCTCCACTAGTTTTGTTGTTGCTCAGATTTCCTAAGGCCCATTTTACTTCAGATTCTAGGATGTCTGACTTGAGGTCAGTGACCATCCCATCGTGGTTATCAGGGATGTTAAGCTCGTTCTTGTATAGTTCTTCTGTATAATTTTGACACATTGCTTCTTAATCTCTTCTGCCTCTTCTGCCTTGATTCATGGATCTTACATTCCAGGTTCATATGGAGTATGGATCTTTACAGCATCAGACTTTCCTTTCACCACCAGATACATCCACAGCTGAGCATCCTTTCAGCTTTGGGCCAGTTACTTCAATCTTTCTGGCACTACTAGTACTAGCCAGTGGTGCAATTCAACCAGTGTAACAACTGCTTCAGTGAGCGTGGGCTTCACGTGCCCATGTGTGCTCCACATTTTAAAAAGCCATTTTCAGTTCTAAAACTTACCTTCTATTGCAGCCCCTATGAATAAAACAATTGTGTTGCGGCAAACCATTCTGCCGCACAAATCGGCTGTGCTCTAAAACAACAAAATAAAGCACAGGAAACAGCAGGGGCAAATAGGTGGGGCCAAATGCTCACTGGAACTACTGGTTCTCCCAAACCAGCAGCTAAAATTTTTTTCAGTACTTGTCTGACCAATTTGACATGTTCTTCTATGGTTTCGCTGAATATAAGAATGTCACCAAGTAGACAAGGACCTCTTTGTACAGGTGTGGATGTAACACTTCATTGATGAGTTGCATAAATACTGTGGAGCCCCCTGGAGTCCGACAGGCATGACTCGGAATTGGAAACTACCCAGAGGGCAGTTGAAGGCAGTTTTCCATTCATCTCCCTCCTTTATGTGAACTCAGTAGTAGGCTTCTCTCAGATCTAGCTTGGTGAAAACCTTGCCTTTTGATAGATTATTTAATAAGTCCTTCATGAGGGGGAGGGGCTACATGTTTTTTTATGGATATCATGTTGATGCCCCTAAAATCCACACATAAGCGCAAGCCGCCATCTTGTTTTTCTTTAAACATTACTGGGGCTGCCAACCTAGACTTGGCAGGTTCAATGAAAGCTCTGTCCAAATTGTTATTGATGTATTTTCTCAACTAAGTCATTTCAGCTGGTATCATGGAATACATCTTTGGTTTTGGCAGTTTTGCCCCAGGTTCTAATTCTATGGCACAATCAGCGGCTCGATGGGGGGTTAAATGTTGCATTCCTCTTCACTGAACACCTCAGCTAAGTCCCTGTATTCTTTAGGGACTTGGGGCACACTTGGAGGAGAGTCTGAAGTGGTGGCTGCTGCATCTGATTGTGGATCCCTGTTGGGTGGCAGTTTCTTTGGAGGAAGGGGGGAAGTGGGCCAACCCCAATTATGATTTTTTGATATCCATCTTCCCTCTTGATGATAGTAGCCCATTTATCCAGCCAAGCAAGTCCCAATATGACGGATTCTGACATTTTTGGAGCCACTACAAAACGTATGAGTTTACAGTGTCTGTCCATCTCTAGTTTGATTAACTCTGTCAATTGGGTGGCGGGATCCCCCCAATTAAAGTCCCATCTACTTGTTCAAACCTGATTGGGCATTTCAGGGCTTTAGTCTTTATTCCTAATTGTTCAAGAATGGGGTGGCCAATCTGGAGCACCCGGTATCTATTACGGCTTCTATCTCCCCTGCCTCCCCCATGTCAGGCACCACCAATTTCATTTTAACTGTAAAAGGGGGGATAGCAGCACTCAACATGGGGTCGTCTTCTTCATTGGTTTGTCCAGGAAGAATTTCTCAGGTCGGAAGTTCCATGCTCCCTCCTGTGTGGAGGGGACCCTCTATAATGTGTCTAGCAAACCAGCTAGTGTCTGGAGGCTTTCATGGATTTCTTTGACCCCTGACAGCTGTACTAGGCCTCGATTGTGGAGCTTGTGGAACAAGTGCATGAGCTAGACAGTCGGCTCTTCTATGGCCATTCTGGCGACATCGATAGCACTTTATAATCCTTGTGGGTCAGGTAGGAGCAGCTTCAGCATGTCTGGTCAGTGTTCTCCCAGGAGGGCCTTCAGAAGGAGGTTTTCTTTGTGGGTTGATTTCCCTGTCCAGCCTGAGGGACATTGTATACCAATCCTGTAGCATCTCTGGTATTCCTCTAATGTGGCATGTTTTTTAACTTCTGGGTCAATAGCATTCTTGAAATAGTGCAGAAGTATTCTTTCAGGCCAGTTCATGAGATTGCTTGCTACCCTTCTAAAGTCCCATACAAAGTCTTTTAAGGGTCGCTTGCTTTGTTTCATTTCCATTATTTTGTCTTCACTTTCCCCAATTCTATCAGGATATTTGAACCTAAACCTAAGGAGTTCAAGGAAGGCATTGACATCTGGCACTTCTTTGTAGTACAATTGAGCTACCCAATCAGAAGCATCCCCCTCATTCATCCCATCTGTGATTGCAGCAACCAAGTCGCAATCTGTTACATATTGGTTTCCAAACCAATCTATGTGGGACCATATCTGAGTAAGAAAGTAAGCAAAATGTTTGCATCATCAATCAAACATTGCTTTAAAAGCCATTTGGTCTGAGGGTGGGGGGGTGGGATCGTCATAGCAACTGCGGGCTGAGCTGGAATGTATTGAGCCGGCCTGGACAGATAGGTGGGCTGTATTGGGAACTGTTGGCCAGTTGGGGCACTCTGGAAGAAGGGCCCCTGCAGGGTTGCCCCAAGGGACGGCTGAATTGGCACGTACTGAGCAGAGGCCATTTGTGGCATTCTTCTCCACGATGGGAAGAGGGGCGGGGCTGCCATCCGCTGCTTGTGCAGATCTCTTTGCTGAGAAGAGATAGATGCTTCTCTTTAGGCCCAGGGTGCTCCTGAGCCAGATGGTGCAACGGGTGCTGGCACCCACTGGCATTAGATCCACCCTTGACCAGGATAAAATCCCCACCCTGGAAGAATACTCTCTGCAGGGGGTAATCCCCTTTCTGGTTGTGGAGGGGGGTAGCTTGGGGTTTTTAATGTACCCATCTGCTGTCTCTCCCTTGCTTCTTGGGTCTGCCAGGCTGGGACAGTTTGCAGGTCACCCCCAACAGATGCCACAGTGATTCCCCGGTCAATTCTCGGACTAGGGAAAGTAAAGGTGGGCTGCATTAGGACCCAGCTCATCTGGAGAGGTTGTGGCTGTGAGACATAACTTTCCACCTTAAGTTGCTGGAGTTGTTCTGGGATTCCTGCCAATGCCTGGCTTCGGGATGGAGGCCACAGGTTGCAATCTTGGGAGTTGTCTGATCCCAACGTCCCCCTACTTCTCCACTCTGTCTCATAAGCCGTCCTCAGAGGGCTGGAGAAAGAAAGGTGTTCAGGCAGCTTTTCCTCCGGTCTCATCCCTGTATTCAGCTCTGTTTGGCAGCTCCTCCATGAATCCATCTCCTGAGGCTGGTACTCTGAATCCATCTCCTTGGGATGGGTGCCTAATCTCTGTCTCTCTTCTGCCACTTCTATCGCCTGCAACGCCTCTTCAGAAGGGAGGCTGGGGTTTCAATTAGTTCTCTGGTGTCCAGTCCCACAGCCCCTTCTGTAGCCCCTTCTGTAGCTCCTTCCATTTCTTTCATCTTCACTGAGTCTTCGCATTTTTGGAATCAGTGCTGGGGCTCAGCACCCCTGACAGCCCCCTTTTTGGGGTACCGGAGTTCATTTAGAGATTTGGGATAATGTCAGCATTCCAGCAAACCTCCATTCCAATCAATAACTCCAAGACAGACATATCTCAAAGCTACCTTTATTTGGATAGTAAACTGGCACATCTGTGGAATCCTGAATCTGAAAGTTTTCAGGCTTCCTTCCTTGGCCATCATCACATCACATGGCCCAATCATTATCCATCCTAAAGCAAGACCTTTATTTCATTCTGCGCCATACTCAATGACCTTGAACTAACAAAAGTATTTTATTTTGTCTACTTAGAGCTACTCAATTGAATCTCCCCTCCCACTTTCTCAGGCTTATGGCAGCGTGGGAGCATCGAATCTCAATATGGCTTCCAAAGATGACATCTACACTAAAAATATACAAACCTATAATTAATAAAACTAAAAAATAAACATAAATAAAGCTCTATAAAATAAATAATAAAGTAGCATAATACATATAGTGGTGGCAATTACCAAAATTTGTACTACTTTTCAGTTGTAAGTAGGATGGATGGCACAAAATTGGGCAAGCTGGAAAGATATGACAGTATCCTGGTGAGAGAGAAGAAGTAAGATATAAGTCTTTTGCTCTTTATCATGGTAGTTGTATATGGTTGCCCTTGCTGAACTTTTGCTAACAGAATATTATGTGTTAACATTTGAATCTCATTTTCCTTATTTAAGAGATGAGCTATGAGGAAAATTGAGATTATGTTTTATTTGCTTAGGTGATGAGCTATTAAAATTGTTTTTAACCTGCTTGCAAGTTGCTTTTTTCTTTTTCTTTGCCTTTTTTATTTTTCCTTCCTTCCTTGGGTGGGGAAGTGGGAGGGAATATCTGTCTGTTATCCAATGCCCATCCCACTTTCAGAGTGACTCTGGGTGGTGTATCTTGCAGCCAGAAATTAAGGAAATAGAACCAGACTTTGGCATTCACAAAAAATAAAGCAATCTCTACCCATATTAGTTCCAAATAATTAATTAACCAAAATTGAAATAGTGGTAGAAGTTTTGAGCCTATGGTATGAAAGCTGGAAGAATTCAGTAATTTCTGACAAGATATTTTTCTAAAATTTACAGCTTGTGGTCCCACCTTTTTGCTTTAATATCAGGTTGTTATTGTTGTCCCCATCTTTATTTCAAGGGGACACCTTTACCTGTATCCTCCCTTTAACCAAAGTATGTGAGGCATACTGTATAGTAATTCCATTGCTTATTTTCTTATGGCAATAACAGAAAAATAAAGGGGTTAAAAATGGAATAATTCTAAAATTGTACTTCCTGGAGCATGAGAGATGTGACTAGGGAAATCAGCTCCCCCTCCTTTGGAGACAGATCAATCTTGAAAAATAAATATAATTACCTTTTTTAAATTGTGGGAAGCCATCCCCTCCCCGAAGAATGAAATATTTTGAGAAATATTTTTAAAAGGCAGGATAAAATATTTCCCCTAAAAGAGAAATAAAAAATCTTAAGGGAGACAGAAACTCAGAACCCCAGCGCCCTGCCCTAAGCAAATACTGATCTGGGACAGCTTTTAGAAATGCAGATTACTCCCTGCAGCAAAGTCTGAACAAAGGCACCGGTTTGGGCTTCTTTGGTGATGGACCAAAATCCATGATCATTCATGGTTTCGATGTTCACCGCTGGACTGCCCTGATCCTTTGGATTTGGGGCTGAAGCCACCCTGTAGAGGTGGCAAAGAGGAGGGAGACCTCCAGCTGAGTCGAGGGGAGCCGCATCTCTCCTCCTCGGCTTGGCATTACTCCCTTTCCCGAAGGTGGTTGCAGCAGTGGTCAGAAATGGACATCTCAAAGAGGAACCCAACCGGACAAGATTGAGCACAAGAGAAGACAAAGGGAGAGAGCTTGACAGACTGGGCTAAGCTCAGATAACATCTATGCAAGGGAGCCTGGAACTAAAATTATTAAGAGCATTATTCCTAAAAGAAGATTTTTGAAGCAGTGGAGAAGAGAGGAGAAAATGAAAAAAGATTTTTTTTCTTTCTCACATTGATAGCTGCAATCGGCTTTGAAAGTTAAAAATGAAGAGACTCAACTAAGAAATTTGTGTTGATTTACTTTGACACTAACAGGTAGTCCTAAACTGAAATTAAAGTGTCAAGGGGAAAATAAAGATTTTTTTGGAAATTCTAAAGCCCTGAAAAGGAGGAAAGTGGAGAGAAGAAGAAAGGGTGGACTTGGAAATAACAGAGAGTATTACTGGAAATAAAAAGAATTAACTGTGAAACTTTAAAAAAATTTCAAAGGATATTCTGTAACTGAAACTTTGCTACAATATAAAAGAGTCTCCAGAAAGGAAAAATGGAAGAAAGAAGCAAGAAGAAAGAACTTTGGATAACTTGGTGATTTTTGGAATTTTGGGTGTTAGATTTTTAGTGGTTTGAATTAAAATCAATTGGGTGGTTGTTTAAAAGTGTTTAAAATGGCAGCACTCCTTGAGGAATTAAAAATGGAACTTAAAAAAAATGAAAGAAGAGCAAGAGGAAAGAGGAACCTTTGGCTTCACACTTCAATTTTTAGAAATGGAGATTTTGAACTATGAAAAACAACAAGAAATGATTGAAGAACAAGAAGGGTTGGACAAAGAAGAAGCCATCTTTAACGACCAAACAATGCAATATAGGGTAAAATGGAAAAAGGGGGGGGAAAGGAGTTAAAAATTTAAGCCTGGGGGAAACAACTAAAAAAAAGGAATAGTTTGAAAAGTAAATATAACTTTAGGAAGAAGCAGAAGAGAGGATTACAGAAGGGAGAATCAGAGAGACAGGGGACAAAAAGGGTGGACAGAAAAAGAGGGGAAAGATAAAAAGGAAAAGAAGTTGTAAGGGACAGAAACAGGCAATAAAGAAACAGGGGAAACGTACAAGGATTAAAGGTATTAGCCTATTTAAAAGACATAAAGATAATGGTTAAAAATATAAATTAAAAGAGAGGATTCTGCAAGGGTACAAGAGACTGTTGTTATATTAGAAATAGTAATGAGCTAGAAAATATGAAACATAGGTGATTAAAGTGAAAGTTAAAACTGGTATTGTGATGTAATGGAATGCTTGCTAGGAAATAAGAGTAATGAATGAAAATAATTTAATTGTTTTTAAGAATTTATAAAATACAATTGAAGAGAAATGTGAAAGATTTATAACGAAATCAATATCAGTTGTCAGGATGAATTTGAATGGATCATTTTATTTATTATTTTTATATATATTTTCTTTTTTTAGAATTAAGTGTGTATTTTAATATTAAGTGTCAGGCTACAGAACTTTTCCCATTCACTCAACTAGAATGAACTTCTGAAAACGCATCCAAATGTATCACAAAGGAATCCTTTATTGAGATGAGACAATTCATGAAGGAGTTCAAAGCAGTGTCTGAGGTCCCTCAGGCATACAGCGATACACAAGGGAGTTTAGAACCCCTCCCCCCATCCCGATGCGTATCCAGTGAAACAAAAGCCAGTTAATTCCTCCCCACCCCTCTTGTAAGGAACGATCTTTTCAGTTTCCCAGGGCATACCTAATTTTCCCCCACCCCCTTTTTAGAACGAACTATTCAAGAGATTCCCAAAGTACAATCTCACTGTGGAATTTTTATGACCTTCTCATCTCCTGGTTGTGCCTCTTAGAGGTGATAGTTCTGGCCATCTGGCTTTTCTCCCTCCATTGTATCATGTGTGGGTTATACAAATTCGATACAAGATTAAATACATTCAGGTCACATCAAGAAAGGACTTCTTTATCAGCCTCCCCCCCACTTCTTCTTTCACTGAAGAAATGACAGATACATGGATCTGACAATTGTTAAGGGAAAGTACCAAGCAGAATTCAGTTGATAAGTGTTATATGATATAAAATAGATATTAGAAAGTGAATGTTATAATTGTATAATGTATAAATTAACTGTTTAATGAGATTTGAAAGGATAATAATTTTAAAATATAAAGGTGACACACTCTATTTCAGCGGTCGCCAACCGGTGGGCCATGAGGAAATTTTGGTGGGCTGCAGAGAAATCTCATCCCCAGACACACACCCCAAAGCAATTAATCCAGGCTGCACAGAAACACAAGGCTGCACTGCCCACATGGCCCACAGGAACCTCCCCGCCCATTCATTCCTTACCCAGTAAACTTGCCTGCTAAATTGCTATTTTTCCTTTTTCCGACCAACATCTGTTCTGCTGTGCTGGGAGATTTAGATTAGCTAGGAAGCAGGAAATGGTTGGATTTCTTGCTTTCTAGCTAGTCTTTAGATCTTCGGCTCAGCACAGCCGAACATGCCTTAGGACTGAAGGTTTGCTTGCAAGCAAATTCAGTGCAGACTTACGGCAAGCAAATTCTGTGAGCAACTCAATCTGCCTACTTTGCCTGATTTTGGGTAAAAGTTGCTCTTTTTTATAAAAAAAATAAATATTTACATGCATGGTGTGTTGTGAGTTAATTTTGTGAGTTTGCTTGCTAGCAAATTTTATGAGTTTGCTTGCAAGCAAATTTTATGTTACAGACTGTGCTAGCCAATGGCATATGGATAGATCTCTGAATGAATCTGTGATTCTGTGAGCAACTCAATCTGCCTGTTTTGCCTGATTTTGAGTAAAAGTTGCTCTTTTTTAATAAAAAATTCAATATTTATATAAATATTTATAATATTTACATACAAGCTGTGCCCAGCCAGTCACATGATCATAAAGCCACACCCACAAATTAGGCCATGCCCACAGAACCGTTTAGTGGTCCCTGGGATCTAAAATTATGAATTTGGTGGTCCCTGAGGTCCAAAAGGCTGGCGACCTTTGCTCTATTTGGTTATTATAGTGGAAACCTTGCTTTTTAATGCCTGGAAGGGGAGGGAATTTTCTTCTTTCTCTTCCCTTTTGGGATGATGATGGAAAAGAATCTATGAAACTGTAAGTAGGACAGACAAGAGTACAAGTATAATGACTAGAAAGACATAGAAATTTAGAAAAATATATGTAATTGAATTAGAAAGGAATGTGTTAATTATAAACTAAGGCTGAGGAAAATAAGGGAAGAGAAGAATTATTGAAAAATTGATAAAATAGTGATAAAATATGAAATTGAATACAAAGATGAATATGTAACTGAGATTATGTCTGTATGCAGATGTGATAACCTGGAATCATGCTGCTCTCAAAAAAGGATGTTTTATGTTTTGTGAAAATCCAATAAAACTTTTACTAAAAAAAAACAAAGGCAGATTAGCCTTCACCCAAGAACCAACACAGGGCAAAATGGAGGGAAGTTGTAGAGCTCCCACAGTTGTAAGGATGTGCATACTGAGAAGAACTTGAATTTTGATCACACGATCGCATTACAACAATCAGAATTTAGACCAGGGATTGTAAGTTCATTCAGAACTGTTATAATTTTGAATTGTTATTGAACAAACAGTTGTTGAGTTGAGAACCACCTGTAGCCTGGGAAGCTTGTTTTCATTTTGATTTGTAAAAGTTAATTTGTAAAACCATTAATTCTTTTCTGCTAAAAAATATTGCTGTGATTCCCCCTGTCCTGGTCATGCCAGAGCCACCTTCCAGATTAGCTGGTGACATCATGGTTGCCCAGAGGGATGCACATGGGAGCTCCTTTCAGTCCCTGTCAAGGAGCTGTAATGAATTATGGGAACTCATCCTGCAACACAGCAGTACTTGAGTCTCAAATGCAAGCTTGTAAAACTACAACCCAATGTTCTTACCATGTGAACCACTGTGATAGTACTATATTATTTTACATGTAATTACCTTTCTATCATCTGGTAGTTAAATGTAACACGACACAGATACTTTTTAAAAATTAATCATATTAATGAACTATATATTTCTTGGCCTACTTTAATAAGTTATTATTTTTAAAAGTTTAAATAATTCAAAAATTACTTACCTTAAAAACTCATGCAGCTAGATAAAAATGCATGTATAGATAAGGCTTTCCCCCCAAGCTTAAGATGCTTTGTTTGAATTTGTGAGTTAACAGAAAAACAAGCAGAAATGCTGGTGTTCCTATTGCCAGCCCATTGTTTTGGCTTGCAGCTAGAGAACATTATTATCATTTCCTTTGCAGTGATGGCTGCTCTCCTCCAACTTTATCAAGATCACCAGTCAGTGGGAAAACACCTGCCAATTAAAGCATGACTCATTTGTATAGATTTAGTGCTCTACTGGAAGAATGCTAACCTTCTGTTCAAAGTAGTACAAAACTACCATGCAAGCTACAGAATTGATCTTCCTAGATACCCTGTCAATCTTTTTCTATTCCTGACTATCGCTTCCTTGTTAAATCAACTGAATTTTATTCAGAATTAACTGTTGTTAAAAGAACATTTGTAACAGTAAAAGTATCTTTTACTGTTAGAAATGTTCTTTTAACAACAGTTAATTCTGAATTTCAGGTAGTGGCAAAAGAAAAATAAGACAAAACAATAACATTCCTGATTGCCACCATGAAAAAATTGCCTTCATGGTGGTTATGTGGCACATCCCATTTATGTACAGTAGACCATACATAGAGAGGTGTTTAACTTACATCAGCTGTACATTGCAATATTTGTTGAAAGAATGAATTTGAAAGAATGCTTTGTACAGACTTATTGTATGCACATACAACCTTCTTTTGAAATGTGGTAAATCAAATGAAAATTTATTTGCAACATATAGCAATTAGTTCTAGGAAATGCTTATCCAGAAGTGTCCTTCAATTATAGTACTAAGAACATTTTATATGTAATGGGGGGGGAAAATCAGGTAAATTATCTACATTCATATGCAACACAATATTGGACATGGTGATTGTACACCTCAAAACAGATAAGTCAATTCTGAGCAAATCTCAATATTTTCTGTTTCAACATTTTCTCAGTTTCAATATAGACACGCATTTCCTTAGCACCTGCAAATTCTAATCCTTCGGACTTCAAATTTTTCTTCTGAAAATTGTACTAGAACCATAAATTCTTGGATTAACTTTTATAATAGTATAGTAAAATTAATAGTAATTTTATTGTAATAGTTGTTTGCATTGACTACATAATCGTTTTGTTTATAATTGAGAGTTGATTATCCAAGAACATCAAATAAATAAAAACAATGCAACGATATGCTTGTTAACTTATTTTAACTTGTATTCTTTTTTGCATACTTGTAACTCCCTTTATTATTTAGCATCAACTGTGCCTTTAGTAGATAACATGACCATATGAATAAAGTATTAAAATTCTCCTCTTAAGGAGTTTATAATGTCTTCCATTGTAGGAAAAATATGTTATTCTTCTGAACACAAGAATTACATTCATACAATACACCTAACTATAGTGCAGATAATTCTCTTTTAATCTTTCTTTATTGTGGTCCAGAATAGGGGTCCTCAGCCTTTCGGACCTCAGGGACCACTAAATTCATAATTTTAAATCCCGCAGATCACTAATATGAATCCAGTGCATCGTTCATTGAAATACCTGGACTCCCAGTGATGGGATGGGGTCCTTCAGGCACTTCGCTTGGCTGCCTATTTCTGCAACCTTAAACATTCATTGGACCTGTTTTCCACAAAAAACAAAAAAGACAGGATCTTTCATCTCTCTTTCTCTCAGGATCTCTCTCTCTCTCTCATCTCTCTCTTTCTCTCTCATCTCTCTTATTCTTTCTCATCTCTCTTTCTTATCTTTCTCTCATCTCTCACATCTCTTTCTCTCTGTTACTGTCTCATCTTTCTCTCTCTCTCATCTCTCTCTCTCTCTCATGTCTTTCTCTCTCTCTCTCTCTCATTTCTCTTTCTCTGTTTCTCTCTCTCTCATCTCTCTCTCATCTCTCTCTCATCTCTCTCAGTGGGGCCAGCCAGTGCTTTGGGGCAGAGAGGAAGTTCCATGTCTCCCAGTCATGCAGCACTAACAAGGACTGGAAGAAATGCTCATGAGATCAGCAAGAGATGAAGCTTCGCTCCTGCTTTGCAATATGGAGCAAATCTCCACCCCTCCACCCTTCCCTTCTCAGGCCAGGTGAGGAGTGAGTGGGAGGGAAGGGCGAGGGATGGGGCCAGCCAGTGGTTGGTTTAGCCAACAGGAAGCCATGCCTGGGTGAAGAAAGAGCCGCAGGTTGCCAATACCTGTTGCTTCAGCCTGCCTGCGCCGCCATCCCCACCCCTTCTTGCACAACAGCACTCATTCCAGCCAGCAAGGGCTATGCTACTTCTTACATCTTTCACCTCTTGCAAAGTTGCAAGTTGCACACTCTACGGCGGTGATTTCCAGCCTTACCACAAGCTGCCTGGCCAGTCCCATAATCCAGAGCTCTAGTCGCAGGACTGGCACATTGGTCATTCTGGAGCAGCTCTTCCACCTGGGTGTGCCACGGACCACCAAAATTTTCTCGTGGACCACTGTGGTCCGCGGACCACTGGTTGGGGACCTCTGGTCCGGAAGACTCAACTGTAGTCTTCCAGATTACATCTGAGTGCAGAATTTCTATTTTAGGTTGTTTGCAGTTGTTAATATGTGATCATTTGACTGTGTCTGTGCATGCATATGTGCACATGCACAAAGCACTGAAACCCTATGGACATGTCAAAAGTAACTGTTGGAGAATTGGTTGTAACTTTGAATAGTTATTAAGTGACCAGTCAGTAAGTGATGATTACTTATAAACTGTGTTAATCTATGATTATGTGCAATCAAATCTGTCATAACCATATAAATAGACCTTCTGCATAATCTGTCCTAGCTTGATTCTTTTTCCAACAATGCATCAATCATTCCTATAATTAAGCCCATCCAGCTTACTATTATCTTTTCTTACTATTATCTTTTCTTTCCTTCCAATTTACTGAGCATCATGGATTTCTCAAGAGTTAAGTAATTGCATACGTCCAAAATGGGACAGATTTGAGCCTGCTTATTCATTTCTTGAAAAAGGACTGTGAATTGATTTGTTCCATGATTCATTTTTTAATTTCTGGGTTTATCCTTAGCATTCTCAGCAGTCTTTCCCAGTATTATACTTCAAAAGTGTGAGTGCACTTTCTCTCCTATTTTTCGAAGTCCAACTTTCATTTCCATGTCACAAATTTGCTTGCACAAATCTGATCTTTGTATGTATTGACACATCACAGCTTCTAAATATATTTTCTAAGATGTGTTGCTATTTTACTAAGTATGGGTCTGCAGAATATTTCTTGATTGCCAGTGCCTTTAATGTAGACAGTCAGTCCTAAAAGACAGAAGTTATAAACCAATATCTTCATTTATTATTATGTACATAGGTAGAGTTTGGGTGCTAAACCTATGGCCATTAATTTGGTTTTCTCTATATTTCATCTCAGAGCCATTTTTTATTCTTTATTGGTCAAGTGTGATTGGACACACAAGGAATTTGTCTTGGTGCAGATGCTCTCAGTGTACCTAAAAGAAAAGATACATTCATCAAGAGTCAAGATCACAAGGTACACTTAATAATAGTCATAGGGTACAATAAGCAATCAAATCATACTAGGAAACAGTCAATATAAATCATAAGGATACAAGAGACAAAGTTACAATCATACAGTCACAAGTGGGAGGGGATGGGTGATAAGGAGTGATGAGAAGATTAATAGTAATAGTAGTGCAGACTTCGTAAATAGTTGGACAGTGTTGAGGGAATCATGTTTAGTAGAGTGATGGCGTTGAGGAAAAAACTGTCCTTGGGTCTAGTTGTTCTGGTGTATAGTGCTCTATAGTGTCATTTTGAGAGTAGGAGTTAAAACAGTTTATGTCCAGGATGTGAGGGGTCCATAAATATTTTCACAGCCCTCTTTTTGACTCGTGCAGTATACAGGTCCTCAATGGAAGGCAGGTTGGTAATAATTGTTTTTTTCTGCAGTCCAAATTACTCTCTGAAGTCTGTGTTTGTCTTGTTGGGTTGCAGAACCAAATCAGTTATAGAGGTGCAGATGACAGACTTAATAATTCCTCTGTAGAACTGTGTCAGCAGCTCCTTGGGCAGTTTGAGCTTTTTGAGTTGGCACTGAAGGAACATTCTTTGTTATGCTTTTTTGATGACATTTTTGATGTTGTGTCCATTTTTGGTCTTGTGATATGATAGAACCTAGAAATTTGACTTTAATGGTTAATTTGATATATCATGGTTCACTGAAAATTTATGTCCTGTAAAAAAAAGCTAGTAGTCTTCTGAATAAAAATACAGGCAGTCCTTGACTTACAACAGTTCATTTAGTGACTGTTCTGAATAAAAATACAGGCAGTCCTTGACTTACAACAGTTCATTTAGTGACTGTTCAAAATTATAATAGCACTGAAAAAAGTGACATGACCATTTTTCACACTTAAAGACTGCTGCAACATCCCAGTCACGTGATCAAAATTTTGATGCATCTGACTCATGATGGTTGCAGTATCCTGGGGGTCATGTGATCACCTTTTGCAACCTTCTGAAAAGCAAAGTCAATGGATGAGTCAGATTCATTTAATAATTGTGTTAGTAACTTAACAGTAGTGATTCACTTAACTGTGGCACAAAAAGTTGTAAAATGGGGCAAAATTCACTTATCAAATGTTTCATCTATTAACAAAAAAATTGGATTCAATTGTGGTCGTAAGTCGAGTGTTACCTGTACTTGATAAAATATGTTAGTGCCAATCAGCCCAAATTACTTACTCCAAAGTACAATTCTCTCCAAGGCATGGGAGGCTGAGAGTTTAATGAGTGCACAAGGCAATCGTTATCTATTTTTATGAAAAAATGTGGCTCACGCTATACATGCTATACATTATAGCAGTTGTAGCCTAAGTTTCTATGGCACAGGAAATTCTAAGTTCAAGATAATTTCCGTTTTTTGGTCTATATAACATGATTTGCAGTTGAATTTGAAAACAAAAGCACCACCCCCTACTAATATTTCTTGATTTAATATATGTATTAAATATCCACGGATGCAATATAATTCTGTTCGAAATTAGTGAAATATGTTGGGCAATTCGCTCGACAACGCTTTGCCTACATCCGTTTCGTTATTGGAGCAAACAGCAACTCTCCGAGTGGGCGGTGACTGCAAGAAGGAGACGGCGGGAGCTGGGCACTGAGCCCGATCACGAAGCGCGCTCACTGACACTTGCGCGCGTGTAAAAAAAAAAAAAAGCGTACCAGTTATTGAGACCGTTAACGGTAGCCTGACTTAAAGAGCTGATTTGGGCAAATACTCCGCTAGGACACTTATTCCTTCTGTTTAGACGGGGATTGAATTTTCTTTTTCCGATCGCACCCCAATAAGGAAGACTTTTCACGCTTCAGTCACCTCTTTCCGCAGAGTATACGGTAACAGAGCTTGGTGGTAAAGAGGAGAGGGGGGGGTATTAAGTTTTTGAAAAGAAAAGGAGAAAGCTCCCCATCTCTTCTTAGTCAACCAGTGCGAGAACAAAGAACTTCCCTCTCCTTTCCCGCCCCGCACGTGGGGAGGAGGAGGGGGGAGAGAAGCGAATCCCCCACCCCTCCATTGCCGCTGACACGGCCTCCTTCTGCCGCCGATTGGTAGCTGCCTGGCCCCGCTGGGCGGGGAGGGGGAGAGACATCCAATCCAGACGACGGCAGGTTTTCTCCAATGAGAGCGGTGGCCATTGGGCCGCCGCGGGGTTTGGCGCTCTGTTGTCCGAAGCTGGGGACAAGAAGACGGGGAAGATCAGTGAAGTGAACCCGACGCTCGGACAGAAAGTGAAAGGCAGCGCGGTGGGCGGGAAGCCACCGGCGGCAGTAGGTGCTACTACCAGGGAGTGGGCTAGCGAGTAAATGGGCGACGGGCAGAGGACGGGAAAGACACACCCGCTCAGGGGCTCTTTGTCGTGCTTAGGGGCGGGGGATGGGACTCAGGCAAGTTAAGGTGGGGGTTGTCTATAGGCGAGAGGGGCGGGGCTTGCTACGAAGGGCAGCCTGGGAGAGGTGTCTCTGAAAGCCCCTCCTCTAGTTAAATACAGTAGGGCTTGAATTAGAAGGGGTACTAGTAGGGTAAGCGAGGCTTACAGCAAAGTGCGGAGAAATGAGGCTAAATGGGGGGTGGCGACTGAGGGCGTATGGGAGATTAGATTACGGGATGGAAGTGAATCTATGAAAAAGGAAAGGCGTTTTCGAGGAAGCAGAGATTGTTTGGGAACTGAGAAATTTTAATTTTACTTCGTTCAGCACCTTGCACACAACTAAACATTTCTAAATGCTGGGTGTCTTGAATAGTATGTGGTTATTTAGACAATGGGCATCATATGACAAGTTATTTTAAGAGAATTTAGCTTTCAAGAGGTGCAAACTCTTGGGATGTGATGAGAACAAGTGCTGAATGAAAATTATCCTTTGTTCACACTGGTGCTTTCTGAGCCACCTAAATATTTCCAGATCTGTAGGCAAAATAATGTGACTGAACAGGTAGATGGATGAAGAGTCAGAAGCTCATCTGCAGAAGGAAGGAACAGAGCTGATTATTTTTTTAGAGATAAGAATGTATTCCTGTCCTTCTCTACTCAAATCCAACAGAACTCTTTTTCACAGCATTCTATTTTGGGCTGCAGTAATTGTTTGAAAGGAAGGTCTCTTTGTAAATTACTGGGAATTTAAATACTTTAATTGAAACATAATTTTCACTTAATGATAACAAAGGAAAATTATTTCCAAAGGGAGTAGAGAAAGAAGAGATTTAAGTATGCTGAATCTTATGTTATTCTATCTAAGCTGGATATGGAATGGAAGATGAGTTCCCAGTGAAGAAGTTTCAGTATTGTAATTTCCAAAATGTAAAAAATACCAGCTGTGATTCTGTATATACCTATTTGGAAATAAATGTGTTTGAGTGGAAGAGATTGACTTCTGAATAGGGATGAGTAAGCCTATCCTGGAGCAATATTGATTAAAAAACAATAAAATGCTGACCTTTCTTCAGTTCATTTCTGATTTAAATATAAGTATTCAAACTGCTATTATTAAAACACTCAGATTTTGTAAGCAGATTACAATATGGCAAACAGTGACTATTCTAAACAATTTAAACCCATAATGGATTTTTGCTAAAAATATCAATGGAAGTATTTTTTATTTCAGATAATCCCTGGACATGTCTCAATATGTACTGTTTTGGAAGTAACATTCTATACTGTACTATAACAAAACCTCACTTAAGAAGTGCCTCTTAAAGTTTTGTAAATATTTGCATATTTATAAAATTGTTTATTTTGAATTGAACTGTTCATTTAATTAGCAGATTTTTTTTTAAAATGATCTAAAAACTTCCAGTTGATTTATATGATCACTAGCAGCTCTGCTCACTATATGAAATTGATACTGCTGTATAGCTCACTATAGCATATAACCTACAAAGGTTTACTTTAAGAAAGAAAATTATTTTTTGTATTTTTGTGGCTGTAACAGGATTGAAATTTGAAATCATTAAATGATTAAGAATAAAATGAACAAGAACTTTAAAAGTTATATTTACCCAACTAAAAGCAATATTGTGTAGATAAATGCCTTCTGCAATAATTATATTGAAAAAAGTCTTGTCTACAGTGATGTTAAAAAGAAAATACACCCTCTTTGAGTTCTGTGGTTTTATGTAGAACATAGTAAAAATCATCTGGTCCTTAGCAGGTCTTAAAGGTAGGTAAATACAGCCTCAGATGAATAGCAACACATGACATTACACCTTGTGATCATTTTTTTTACAAAAAGAAAGCCAAAATGGAAAGCCATCTGCAAAAAAAACTTAAGTACACCCTTCCTACTTTCATAAGTATGAAGAGGCTATGTAATAGCCAGGTGTTGCTAATCAAGTGCCCTTTATCAATTGATCCTCAAGTATAACTATCTCTATAAAAGTCAAAGTTTTAGAAGTTTGCTGGTTTTTGGCTTTGGAGTTAACAATGCCAAAGAGTACAGACATGAGCAATTATCTGAGATCAGCAATTGTTGCATCCTATCAATCTGAAAAGGGTTTTAAGGACATTTCCAAACAATTTATAGTCCAGCATTCTACAATGATGAAGATTATTCATAAGTGGAAAACATTCAAGACAGTTGTCAATCTTCCTCAGGAGTGGATGTCCAAAATTCACCATAAGATCAGACTGCAAGACTCGGAGGAATTGCAAAAAAATTTGAGAGTTACATCTCAGACTACAAGCATCAGTTTGTTAAATGTTATGTTTCATGACAGTACAATTAAAGACTGAACAAATATGCTTTATTTGGCAGGGTTGCCAGGAGAAAGCCTTTTCTGTCTAAAAGAACATGGCAATATGGCTTAGATTTGCAAAGTTGATGTGAACAAATCATAAGACTTCTGGAATTCTGTCATTTGGACAGAGAAGTGGTGAAGTTATTTGGCCATAATGAACAGTGCGATATTTTAACAAAAACCAAACATAGCTTATCAACACAAACATACCAAGTGTCAAGCATAGTGGTGGAGGAGTGATGATTTGGGCTTGTTTTGCAGCCAGAACACCTGGACACCTTGTCATTGAATGGACCATGAACTCCTCTGTATATTAAAATATTCTAAAGTCAAATGTGACCTGTCAGCTTGACTGACACTGGGTCTTGCAATAGAACAATGATCCCAAGCACACGTGCAAATCTATAACAGAATGATTGAAAAGAAAAGAATCAAGTGTTACAATGGCCCAGTCAAAGTCCAGACCTCAACCTGATTGAAATGCTCAAGAGAGCTGTGCCTAAAATAACCACAAATCTTAATGAACTGAAGTAATATTTTAAAGAAGAGCAGGTCAAAATTCTTCCACAACAATGTGAAAGGCTAAGAAAGTAATGCAGAAAATGATTACTTCAAGTTATTGCTGCTAAGGTGTTTATACAAGCTATTGAATCATAAAGTGTACTTAGTTTTACACAACTGGCTTTTTCATTTTGGCTTTCTTTTTGTAAAATAAATGATGACGGTGCAAAATGTCATGCATTGTTGTTCAACTTAGGTTGCATTTACCTACTTTTAAGAACAGCTAAGGAACAGATGATTTTTTATTATGTCCTAATACATAAAACCATAGAACTCAAAAGTGGGTGTGCTTTCTTTTTCAGACAATTGTTTATTGCCTTGTATTTGTTACAGTGAGGAAATTAATGACAGATTTTCTGGCCTATGTGTATTTCATATACAACTTATTTGAAAATGTAAATAGAACTTTATAATAAAATATCAGCTCTTTATTGTAGTATCCCTTCACATTAGCATCAGTTAAGTACTGTTTGGAGTGGGATGACTATAATCAAATAAATAATATGTGTTTTAATATACTAATTGGTCCACTGTTACTGTTTTTGTACAGAACTATATGAATTGTCAGTATTTACTGATACAGTATAATCAAAATTAAATAAGATATGTCCTTAAGAATTTTGAACATTACTAATGCATATAAGGCTGGGTCTCATGCATCAGGAATTTTCAAACTTATTCTTTGCTTTTTTTACTTTTACAGTTTTATCTCACTACATTACAAACACACTTGATAAGCATAAAATATATTTTGTCAAAAAATGAAATACCAAAACCCAAGTAGAGAACCAGCAACCTCTAAGGATTGCTGAGTACCCTTTTGTGCTGGGCATTCTGCTTAAAGTTGCTGAAGCTGTAGTTCATTAAAGTCCAGGAGCACCACAATAGATTGAAATAAAATGAGTTAAGTAGCTTTGGTTTTCAAATCTACTATAATTCTTTTTAAATGTTTGCTTTCATTTATCAGAGCAATGGAAAATATTAATTTTCAGCCTTTTTGAGTGACAAATGCTGTCATTGTCAAAATAGAGCAATATGGATTTTAAAAATAATTTTTTATTTGCCTAAATTCAATATCCAGCAGTTGCAGGGATATGGCTAAGTTCGCTGAAGTGAATACCAGAAATATTTGCAAAGGGAGGGAGCAATAAAGAAGAAGTAAACTGACCAAAGCAGATAACATTATTATAATGTAAAAAAAGGGTTTTTGATAAAGTTTGGAGAAATCAACTTAAAAAAAATATCTGGAATACAACCACAGTCTGTAATAATTTTTCTGAAGGAAAATAATCAACACTGAATTTATTTGGCCAGAACATTAATTGCCTGATTAAGTTTTCATTTTTGTACATCAAAATAGTGGCATTTATATGTTTGGGTGGAATAACTTGATGCATGCATTTTTATGCAGTTTTCAAAATTTTAATACATAAATTAGCATAAATTATATCAAATCATTTTTATTGCCAACTTTCTATCACTAAGCAGTGGCAGTTGATCAGAGGTTCTGAGACTTTCCTTTTAATCAGCAAGTTCTATGGCATGAAAAAACTGAAAATTCCTAACCTGCCTGTACTTTTTTAGGTAATGGGGTATAAATAAGAATATGTTGACTTTCCAGAAAGTTCCTTCATTAGAGAATCAAGCTTGCTTAACTAGAATGAGCATATTGGGGTAAAAATGAGTGGTGCTTATGGTAAACTGACCAAACTAAGGTAAGGCTCACTGAAATCATACCCAACAAACATTGTATATGAAAAGGATATGATTAAGATTGGCAACCTAGTTGCTTATTATGTAGAAGATTGCATGGAATACAAGAGAATAAAGGCAAAATAGAATAAATTAATGTGTATAAAACCAAGAGAAAAAGGAAGAATGTCATAAATCTAAATGAAAGTGTCCTGATATTTTGAAGTTGGATTGATGATTGTGGAAGTGCATTTAGATTTAATAATAAAAAGCAATTAAGATACATATCAGAAAGTGTGCATTAATGTTACTTGGAGTTTTGTGGCTGTGTATGAAAGTATAAATTTAAGCAGTAAAGCAGAAAAGACAATATACAAATTGTATGGAAAAACTGGAAGCAAAAATGATTTGGAAGTTAGAAGTTATGGAGGAGTGTAGTGAATAGTGTTGGGGTAATTTAAATTTAGGCATATTCCCTTTTTGGTTTTCTGGTTTTTGCCTATTACATCTATTTCTGAGCTAACGCTAATTGCCCTAAAAGAACAAAATTAAGAATTCGTTATATGTATGTAACTGAATATAGGGATGGTGATTTCATTATCATGCAAATAATTTGTATTGAAAAAAAAAGAATTCTAAAAAAATTACAAGAAAATTGTGTGTTTGCTTTACAAATACGATTGGAAACTCACAGAAAGCATGTTAATCCTTTCATAACATAAAGTGTTTTCTGTATATTATATGGTCATGTAATTTCTCTATTCCTAGCAATCATTTTCTAGCAATGTTTGATCAATGAATTGATGCTTCAGTAAGATGTCTAAAAAGTTATAGATCACCTGAGTTACATTGTCAGATTTGAATGTAGTAAGAAAAAATGGCCTTCTCTTGGAGCTTTAATGGAGGTCTTATCAGCAGTGCTCAACAGCTTACACTTGATTAACTTGAGAAGATGCCTTAAACAGTAGTGAAGACAAAAGTTGTAGCTGTACTGTATATGGCATATTTTGGGTTTTCGCAAACCCATATTTTTAAATATTTAAAAGTTTGTAGGGATATCTGAAGAAAAGTCAAAAGATGAGAGCAGCAAATAACTATACTAAAGACCAGTAGTTTATTAGATAAAGAAGCAATTGCTATAATTAACAAGAGAAACACCTCTACATAAGTAAGAGAATCAGAGGCAAGTCCAATGTATAAGAAGCAAGTGATAAAGGTGATTTTATTAAAATTTAGAAACCCTTGGAAGATCTTTGCAGATGAGATAAGATTTGAGTTTATAAGATAAACAGTGCAGTATAGGCAACGACAGTATATCATTAAAGGCTATTGGGGATACAGCTTCTGAAAGAGGATAGAGAGTGACTATTATGAGGAATCAAAATAAATAGAGAACGATTGTATCCATTGTGAAACAAAGATAGGGGCCCGATGTGCAATAAAACTATTTTCAACTCTATCAAATCCACTGATAACTACCTGGACAAAAGATACTGCAAAGAAGATCTAGGAAGAAAAGTTATGTATAATTTATCATCCAGCTTCCCAGTTTGTGGAAGAACACTGGAAGAGAGAATTATATTACAAGTAAATGACTCTGGATATGGTGGTGGTGATGATGATACTTACTTTTTGGGACAGCAGCCTTCATTATATGAATCATAGACTGCAAGTATGAGACCTTTTTTATCTATTAAAAGTAAACTGCCTTAACTATGGTAAGCATGATGAGAATTGCTTTAAATTGTATCCCATGGGATTAGAGATATATATCCTGAAGGAAAATCTTCAGGTTAGTGCTTATGTGCTATAGAAGAAAATGGAAATATAATAATGGGATCTTACCTTGAGTCACATTTCAGAATGGTTAATATTTTGGATGTAGATAATTATCCAGAAAGAAAGAGTAATAACATTAATACTACTGATGACTGGAGGTATGAAGTATGCAGTAATACACGTTGGAAATTCAGTTCTGAAAAGTATGACTCTTGCAGGTTATTCCTAAATTGTTTTGATGGTGACTTTCTCCAGAGAACCAGGGAATAAGAAAATGGGTCATCCTTCACCTGATAATCACTGATACTGAAAGTATAGTCAAGGAAATGGAAATTGCAGGATTATCAGGAGAAAATAATATCTGGAAATAATCCATGTAATGCTTAAGTTCCTTAAGGGGGAAAACTACTGTGGAATGTAGTCAAACATGAATCTTATTCTTTGAAAATACAGCAATTCTAATGAACTAAAAGATGTTAGATAAAGATAAAGATTCCCTTCGCACATACATGCTAGTTGTTTCTGGCTCTAAATTTTTACTATATCTAAAAAGGTAACATCTTTGTAGGACAAAGTTGTAATGATATGAAGTTGGCATGGATTTATCAATAATAAGTTTTTCCAAACTAACTTTATCTCAGCTCATTTCCTGAGTAGATTAGTAGATTAGATGGTATGACAATTAAATTATCTAAAACAAAACCCAACTTTTAATATATAGGCAATATTTGCTTGATTGTGTTGGGAACTCTGTCCTTAAGTGACATGGTCATAAAATGTGTCATGTGACTATGGCAACTTATAATGGGAGTTGCAGCAATTTTGATTTCTATCATTAAGTGAATTTTCTGAGTCAATAAGCACAGCATGATGCGATTGCCATACCTGAAATTTAATTAACCATTCTTCCATAAAAGGGAACAAATATCTATTTCAATAAAAGGCATATAATATTTTTGCAATAGTTTGTGTGTGTGTGTATGTGTGTGTGTGTATATATGTATGTGTGTGTGTGTGTGTGTGTGTATATATATATGTATGTATGTATGTATGTATGTATGTATGTATATATTTTCTTAAGTTTTCGCGGGTACTTACATGTATGGCATTCAGCTTTGTTCGGGTATTTTCCCATGTCATTGTAGTTGTGCTTTTAAAGTTGTAGCAACGTTTCAGCAGAATACAGAAGCCTGATGATGGCAGATGAGATTATGCCGAAACGTTGCTACAACTTTAAAAGCACAACTACAATGACGTGGGAAAATACCCGAACAAAGCTGAATGACATACATACATACATACATACATACATACATACACATACATACATACATACATACATACATATATATATATATATATATATATATATATATATATATATATATATATATATATATATATATATATATATATATATATATATGGTGTATGTGTGTGTGTGTATATATATATATGTATGTATATGTATGTGTATATATATGGTGTATATATATATGTATGTATGTGTGTGTGTATATATATATATATATATATATATATATATATATATATATATATATATGGTATATGGTATATATGGTATATATGGTATATATGGTATATACAGTGCTAATTTGATATACTTTTTGGAATGAATGATATTGTAAAGTTTAGTAAAAATATTAGGTTGAGTATGAATTTAACTTTTAAGATTTTATTCATTTTAGTATATGAATTATTTTCCAAAATTTTTGAGCTTTAAACATTCTCAGCAAATATAAAAGAATGGTTCAACCAGTTCATTGCAGTTCCAATAATTTTTTGAGACTGAAGTATTTCTTTTTTCAGCCTGGACTGGGACAGCATATCAATGATGAAACATGCTAATTTTTTAAAGTATAAAATTTGGTATAAATTATTTCATTAAAATTCCAATTGTTGAATATTTATTACTCCATTTAAATCCTTTATCCATTTAAATAATTTGTTTAATTTGACGAACAGGCTCTGAGTCATACTTTCAACAATTTTTAAGACCCAAAAGGTGCTCCAAATTATGTTTTATAAGATTTTCATATTCAGTCAAATCTCTACATGGTACATGTTTCTGTAAATTCTCTTAATATTATGCTACTTATTGAAAGATATTAAAAGCAGACAGTTGGACTTAGCCATTGTGGAATAAAAATCACCGAAGATTTTATCTTATTAATAGTCAGATCTTCCAATCTAAATGAATTATTTCTAGTGACTCTTTCAGATAAGAAACATAAAATAAGTTACATTAGAAATCAAAAAGTTGCAATGAGAAGTTTGTGTTGATATAGTTTGTGAAAGCCCAGAGTGAATACTTATAAGCATACTTTAAATAATGCACATTAATTGATTTTTTACTGTCAAAAAAGACTTTGCAATTAAAATTCACCTTCAAATGTAAATTTTTTATCACCAAAGCAGGTGGTATATGGTGATGCTGGTTTTGAAGTGAGTACTGTATATTGTTGAGCCAAAAAAGAATTAAGGTAGTGAACCAGGAAGAGTTAATTAGTATGTTCAAGAATAAAGTGGTTGCCCTATGATAGCAACATCATGTAATAAGAGAAAGATTGATGATAAGAGACACTCAGTAGACAGTTAAAGAGACATTACTTTTGTTTGAACAGAAACTATTGTGAAGTTGGATTTCACAGTCTTACCCTTTTGTAGTACAGTTCAGTCTTGACAGCATACATCTTTCACTTTTCTCAAAGTTTATGGGCAGCTGTTTAATTTTAATGAAGAAGTACAAAGGGCCTGGCTGAAGAGTATTAAGTTCTTTTGTGGCAATTTTAAAAAGCTTGATTCATTGCTGACAGAATTGCTTAATAAATGGGGGTGATTATGTGCAGATGTAACTCATCTTGAAAATTATTTTCTTTATTAAAATATTCTTATCCTAAATATCTTAAAGTTAAGGAGATGGAGGTATATTTTTATTTAACCCTTGTATAATTGTTAAAATATTTAAAAAGAATTGAAAATGTATAACTCAAGTGGAGATGTGATTACACTTTCAAATAATGGAAAGACCAGAGGAACATGATTATTGTTTTAGAATATAAACACAGCAGAGATTGTCTTGATTTACAATCACAATTGACCTTGAAATTATAGTCATAACTTGTTAACCAGCCCATCTCTGTGATTGCTTTGCTTAATGATTACAATCCTGGCTAAGCAACTGTATATGTTATTACGTGAAGCATGTGTTGTCTCAAAGTGGAGAAGGCCCTGGGAGGCCTAGTGCAGGCCCATGCTGCAACACCTCCCCTAACTTAAACATGGCCTGCCCTCCCAAGCCCTTCTCAACTCCCTGAGATACCCTTTGCACAGCATCCTGCCCAGCTGGATATTACATCCTTCGGCCTCTTCCCCTCATAATGCTTATTTTTTGTGACACAGTTGGACATGGTAGCGATAAACCATCCACTAACAACAGAAAGCTTACCCTTAAGGTATACATAATTTTAATTATTATAGTTCATTTGATAAAATACTGAAAAGAGGATAGTTTTTTCAATGTAGCTTAAAAACTATAGAGCCTTCATTTACCATCATTTCCTATAAAGTATGTAGGTGAAGTTGACATTGGAGTATACTAATTTTTCATTTGTTTCCTATACAAAATATTTTCCTGAAAAATCACTAGATTTTTAATTATTGTTCCCATTAAAGCATTTCATTTTCTCAAAAACTGCATACTCTATTTCTACTTATGAAAGCTGATAGATTCTTACATGCAAAATATCTAACTTGTACACTAAAAAAATTATAAGCTTATATTATTAAGTGTGCAGAATGACGTTTGAAAAAAGTATCTAAGAAACATTCAGTTCTTTGTGAAGGATGAATATTATTGTATTAATACAGATAGTCATCAACATTTGATAACAATTGAGTCCAGAATTATAAGTCATGACAGTTGTTAATGTGATTACCATTACAATATATGCTCTCCAGGTTAAGTTTTTATTTTTAATTGTAACCTTGCATCTCAATGTATCATTTCAAAAGAAAAACTATCATTGTGCAAAAGGAAGCGTAAACTATTCAGATGACTTGAATGATTAGCTGTTTTTTTTTATCAGCATCTGTATAAAAGGAAGCATTTGGATTTCACATTAAAAAAAACAAGATAAACGGTTACAATTGGATTCACTTTTCAGTTCCATATTGTTACTATTTTTAAAAATTATAAATGATACTATTCACATATTTCCTACTTTATGATAATATGACTGAAGTTACAGTTTGAAAATTTCATTTGCAGAATTTAAATAAGGATATTTGTGCATATATTTTTTGTATTTCTGGCAAACAACATCTAAATTTGGAATATTAGCAATATTGGAGAAATGACACAATCCAAATAAGGTGTTTTACTGAAATACTTCTGGAACTTCGTTGTGATTTCTTTGGGTGTTCTTTATTTTATTTCAGTCTAATTGTAGTATAAGTAGTATAAGCTGGATTCTCAAGAGCCATCATCAAACTATCTCAAGAGGGCCAAGGACCATTGCTGGTTAAACTATCCTTTTATTTCAAACTACACCCGAATCTTTTTCATTACAAGAGTGCCCTCTGATAATTTTCAGCTTTATCAAACCTTGCATAGTCCACTTCTAGAAAATGATATATTGTTTGATTTATTGGTATTACTTCCTAGTACAACTGCAGCTACTTCATCTATGTTATCCATTAATGCTGTTGAGCAACGTAAGCAAGCAACAGCTTGCTCCTTAGTCTCTACTTGTATGAGGCATCACAAGAGTTACATCCTCCATGTATCTGATTAAATGAATACAGTCATGAAAGATATGCCTTTAATAAATCAAGCTTGGAAAGGTACTACTATACTTCTGATTTGAGGTATCATAATTTACATTTTGGGCCTTGTCAGAAGTTTACTTCAGTAGAAGACTCTTGAAACGAAGACTGTCTTATTTATTCATTTAGAATTTTTCTTCGAGCACTCATCTTAAAAGTAAACTCTGCAACTAACAACAAACAGCTTGTATTTAAAAAAAAAAAAGATTATGCTCAATAAGTACTACCTAACCTGCTTGAGACAGCTCTATTTTTACATTCTTTTTATTTTATTTTATTCATTTTTTTATTTTATTTTATTTACCTGTCAGCCACAATAGAAAGACAGAACATTGGATTTACCATAACACCTTTTAAATAGCCTGGACAACTTCTCTTTTAAAAATATAGCATCCAGTTTTAGTCACATTACAAAAAAGATGTTGAGGCTTTGGAAAATGTGCAGAGAAGTGCAACTAGGATGATTAAAGGCCTGGAGACTAAAACATGAAGAATGGTTGCAGCATTTGGGTTTGGCTAGTTTAGAAAAAAGAACATAATAGTGTGACATGATAGCAATATCCCAGTATTAGAAGGGCTGTCACAAAGAAGGGAGGTGGGTCGACTTATTTTCCAAAGCACCAGAAGGCAAAACAAGAAACAATACATGGAAATAGTGAAGGAGAAAAGAATGTGGAATTGAGGAGAAACTTCCTAACAAAACAATTAACTTGTCTTCGAAAGTTGTGAGTGGTTCACAACTGGAGGTTTTTAAGAAGAGACTGGACAGCACTTGTCTCAAATTATATAGTCTCTCCTGCTTGAGCAGGATGTTGGATTAGAAGACCTCCAAGGTTCTTTCCAGCTGGATTCTGATTCTGAATGATGATTTTTTTAAAATGAAGGATATTTTTTATTCTTAATACAGCTTGTCAGCCTCCAATTGGTAAAGAAATTGCTCTCTACTGCCATCCAGAGGTTACAAAATTATTGATCCTAGCTTTCAAAGCTGTAGGAAAAATCTCAGTCTTGGATAATTGTCACACACACACACATGACCATTCATTTAGTGACTGAAGTTACAATGGTATTGAAAATGGTGATTTACAACCAACCCTCATATTTATGACTGTCACAGTATCCCCATAAGCATGTGGTCGAAATTCAGCATGTATCTACAACAGTTACAGCATCCTGGAGGGACATCTGCTTCTTTCCAGAGAACTTCAGACAATATCAGTGGGGAAGTGCGATTTGTCTAAATATGAAATTCAGATAAAATTAATTGGAGGCCTTATTAATGAGATAATAATAATCTCAGAGTGAGAATTAATGTTCATGACTGCTAGTGATGGTTACTTTTACTCCTACCCTCAATCTATGACATAACTATAGTTGATGGGATGTTTGAATTATTTTTCTTGACTAGAAATTACACTTTTAATTATGTTTTGGTCAACCCTTTTCTAATAGCAAGAGGTAAATGATTCACTTATTGATAGTACTTGAAATTACAAATAGCAACTATCATAACTATCTCTTATTAACATAGCATCTTGAATCCAGCATCATTAGAATGGAGTAACTGTTTTCCTGGGGGATATGAATAATATATGATTCGAATTTCCAATAAGGAAAATAATTTTCCAATTGACAAGTGATGTCCATAAGCACTTTCTTTTATTTATATAAACATTTTTACATAATCAATGGCAGATATACTTAAATATAGAAAACTGATTGTGTTTGATCCTACATCCACATTTTGTTCTTTTCAGGGGTAACTATGGGTCAGACTGGAAAGAAATCTGAGAAAGGACCAATTTGTTGGAGGAAGCGTGTTAAATCAGAATATATGAGGCTTAGACAGCTCAAGAGGTTCAGACGAGCAGATGAAGTAAAGGTAATTACTTTCTAATTCCAAGATAGAAACCAAAGAGTATTTCTAGTTGTTTTTGTTACTATTTAAACTAAAATATGCTGATTCTGAAGGAAACCCACAATATCAGCATTAAATAATACGACTCTTACTGACTGTTCCTGGTATGGCTATTTAGCTGTTTTCCATTTGATATTTTTGTCTCTTTCAGATAGATTCTAAAAAGTGTTTCCATAAAGATAATGTATATATATATCCCAAATCCATAATTTTAATCTTTCTGAGTATATAGTTTGGAGTTTAATAGCAGAATGACTTTTTTGCTTTACACAGAATCAGCCATCTTATGTTGCAAACTCCTATTGAAACTTTCTTTAGTTTTGGAATTGACTAGATATGTGTGAGAAGATTCTTGCTGGAAAAAAAAGCTTAAGACAGTTTTTGAGTGTATGAAATTAGTACAGTTGGGATGCCATTTCAAGTTCCATTGCTTATAAGCAAGGTGTATTTAAGATATAGAGTCTTGTCAAATTTAGCTGCAGAATTCAGTTTGGCAATTAATTTGAAGGCAGGTCAGTTAAATCTGAATTGATTTTCCAAATCATGTAAAATTGATTGCTTCTAATTCTGCTCAGGAAATCAATTTAGTGAGAAATTAAATTAATATCCACATGTGATCTTGAAAGATTTATATGCAGAATATAATAATCACACACTAATAGTTTTAAATATATTCTGAAAATTATAATTAAAATTGCTTGAAAAAATATAAATTGGTAATATAGTAGAATGATTTATGTTTTTAAGTTGTTGGTTTAATTTCATCATATAGGAATATTTTTCATTAATAAATTTCAATGTTCTTCATTTTTATGTGTAAAATTAAAAACACTGTATGTACATAATAACTTTTAAGACCTTTTCTATGAACAGCTTATTTTTCTTCTTTCCAGTTGTTTGTACAGAAAACTCAAAATCTAAGACTAGAAACATAGACTAAGAAAGATAATAGTAAAAGGTGCCAGCTTTAAGATTTCATTCTATTTCAGTTCATTATAATTAATTAATATGGATTCCTATTAGTTTATATCCATTCATTATACTCTTAAGATTCTCTTAAGGATTGTGCAAAATATTTATGTCAACATCCTTCAATCACATTGCAGTTCTTTGATTTTGATGCCTATAGTGTTGGCATTCTGCTGTATGGTAATGGAGATAATAGTATATAATAGAATATTTTATAGTTTGGTTGACCTCTTGTTTGGCCTGAAACAGTTAAATTTTAGATTTTAATTAGCCATTTTTGAGATATTTAAATGTTACATATTAATAGACCTAGTGACTGTTCAAAGTTACAAAGCACTGAAAAAGTGATTTATGACCATCTATGACTATTGCAGCATCCTTATAGTCATGAGATCAAAATTCAGGTACTTGGCAGCTGGGGTGTATTTATTATGATAGTTGCATTGTCCCTGTGTCACGTCATCACTATTTGTAACTTTCCCAGCCATCTACTGACAAGCACAATCAATGGGAGAAACACAGATTCACTTAATGACCAATAATTCCCTCTGTGGCAAAAAAGATTGTAAAATGAGGCACAACTCATTTAACAACTGCCTTGCTTAGCAACAGAAATTTCAGGCTCAATTGTTATCATAAGTCAATAACTACTTATATATTGTCATCCACACTCAGGATCATAGTGGGAGAAGTTATAACTACGCATTCTTCACAATCCTTAATAAGATTGATAGTTCTATTTGGAACAGGAGAAATGTTTGCAGAGAATGGCTACAGAGAGTGCAGTAAATGTCATTGTCCCCTCATCACTGAGATTCCAGGAAAGATTTTTTTTCTGGTTAGCAACAGGGAAACCACAATCTGTTTCCATTGGATAGTTGTAAGAGTTGAAAAAAGGTATATTTTAAAATTTTAATTATATTACTATATAGAAGTATGTATGATACATATAGTGTATATGCTTTTGTGAAATTACTAATTTTTAACAGATGGATATTATTTAGAAGTCCAGATAATTACAAAAATATGTGTGGGTACAGTCTCTGTTTCTGCCATTTATTTCAGAGCATGTTTAATTATAATCGTCAGAAGATACAAGAAAGAACAGAAATCTTAAATCAAGAATGGAAACAACGCCGGATACAACCTGTACACATCATGACTTCTGTGAGCTCATTGCGTGGGACCAGGGAGGTTGGTTAACCTGTGTTGTAGAAACCCAGTTACAAAGTTGTCAACACATCTCTGTTTTACTGGAGAAAAATTAGTTTGCTTTTTTATTATGTAATATGACATTCTGTGCTTATGAATTGTCCTTAGAAACTTCATTCCTTTGGGTTGGGCAACGAATTTATATAAAATTATGTGGAAGAAGGGGATTAGTTTTATTTAATTAAAAATGTATATGGCTGCCTATTTTTAGGTGATAATGATCAGCAAAAATCACTACAAATCAAGCAAAAAGCAGAATTAGAATGATCATAATACAATAACTAACTCATTTATAATAAATTTACCTTACAAATTCACACCTATATTGGGCTAATATAATATCCTGACCCAGCACTTACATGAAAAGCCAGATATTTACAGTTTTACCAAAATCCAGAGAGATCAGAACATCCACCCTCTAGATTTTGGAGATAGGCTGTTCCATAGGGCAGGCACTTCGACAAACAAGCCATGAACTTCTTGGTCTTGCAGGATGATATTTAACAGAAAGGTCCTGGTGGTCACTTGTCTTATCCAATTTGGTGGGACAGACAGACACCCTCGGAGATAAGAGGGTCTGACAATCTTGTCTATGCCAGGCAAAACGTGAATTTCACACAGAAGCAGACTGGAATCCAATGCAGCTTGTGCAACAATAGTGTAACCCTGGATGGACCTTGATGTTTTAGAACTTCATGTGCCAATGTATTTCAGATGAGACAAAGCTGGGTGTTTTCAAGGGTAGTCCCGTCCCCCCCCCATATTGCAGTAATTCAGTTGGGATGTGAGAAATGAATGACAGTGAACCAGGCATAGCTATGATTGTTAATTGCTCTCCAATCAACAGCTGTGAGTCCAAAAGAGTTTCTGATTGTGCTCTTTTGGAGGTAGGTGTGTGTGTGTGTGTATGTGTGTGTATACGCATGTTAACCCACTGAGAATAAAAGATTTTAAAAAAACCCTTCCCAACCAAGCTTCTAAAAACTTAAAAACTGCTCAGTTTTGCTAGGGTTGTGTCACAAACCTGTTCTTCCTGTCTAGATCCTTATAAGCTCCTAGCATTGGCTAAACATCTTGATGGCATCATTTGTCTGGCTAGGAGTGGAGATGCATATATGAATATGATCAGCATACTGATGCTACTTGACTCTATGTTAACAAATGAATTCTTTCAGAAGTTTCATATGGAGTAGGAAAATGGGATGTATGTTGAGAGATCTTAGTCCTGTTGGGTAGTTCAGACAAGAATAAGTATCAAGAGTACTTGTTAATTATAAGCTTATATTAACAGACTCTTGCAAGACTGAAAATATTTCTCCCTTTCCTTTCTTTTATTCTCTGGAAAACTAAGGAGAGTCCCTTTTGAAATGCCTCTCGCATTTCCATTCCTCTACTTTTTGTGGAATGAGATGCTGGTTGTAAAATGTCTTCCTGTCTCCCAAGTTTATTTCCAATTATCATTATAGAGGTACCTTGGGATATCTCGTGTAAGAGGAATCTAGGGCTAGATCTTTCTCCATCTCTCAGACATTGACCAGTTCTGAAGGAAATCACCAGAACAGTGCCAAATAGGTTAAGCTGGTCCAAAAGATATTATGACCAATGGTATATAACCTGACCTAAATCCTTAACTGAAAAGGATCAAAATAATCTTCTTTCAGGACCCTTTGAAAACGTTTACTTATTCTTAATTTATTATTATTATAGTTCTTTGTACAGTTAGTCAGGATTGTTCAGACTGGATTTGGCATTTTTGTTCATCTATTGAATCTTTCTCAAGAACCTGAGATAGGCAGATGTAGTTTTTTGATAGTGTTACAGATATTACCACAGGATGAAAGCTGCTCTCAGTAAAACCACCTTTTCAATTGGCTGATGGTAAATTTGTCAATGTTCAAGTGATGCTCTTCCCAAGGCATCTATTACTATTGGTACTACCTTTGCTTTCTTTTGCCACAGTCGTTCTGTTTCTATTTGCAGATCTTTGTATTCTGCTATCTTCCCCAGTTCCTTCTCTTCTTTAATGCTGTCTCCAAGTATTATTACCACATCCTATCGAGGCTTATTTCAATCTTATTGACAATTGTTAAATCTGGGATATTATGTGGTAGGTGCCTGTCAGTTTGAAATCTAAAGTCCCAGAACACTTCTTCATTTTCTATTACTTTCTCTAGTTTATGGTTCCACCAGTTCTTGCTTGCAGGCAAATGATATTTCTTGCAGATCTTTCAATGCATCATTGTTTCTACCTTGTCACGCCATTGTATAATTCTGTATAATTTTTTGTAACACCAAACCAGGTGATCCATTATTTCTTCAGCTTTTATGCAGAGGCAGCACTTGCTATCTGTTGCTATCTTTCTCAATTCTGTCTTGGTATGCATTTGTTCTTAAGTCTTGTGTAGCCAGAATTAGTTCCTCTTATCTCTTTCTTCAACTTTCCTGCTCTTAGCCATTGCCAGATCTTGTTATTATCTGCTTTCCCTGCTATTTTTAATGTTCTGGTCATGTAATGCTTTGTCTTCGTGCTTTCTTGCTTCTTTTTATAAGCCAGTTTGGTCTCTCCAATACTCAGTAGGCCTTCCTAGTATACTAGCTTCAGTGCATCTTCTTCACTATCCTTCAGATATTCTTCCAATGTCTTTTTTCTTCTTCTTCAACTGTCTGATGTACTTGGAAAATTCCACACCCACCCGTTTTTCTTAGTAAATAGAATCTGTCAACATCTCTGCATGGATGAAGTGCATGATTCATTGTCATTATTTCTCTACTTCTCCTATCCAGGGCTTTTAGTCAGCTTGAGGCAAGTCCACTATTCTAGCTATGTATCTAATGACTGGAATTCCCCAGGTGTCAATTGCCTTGATAGTATTGCCTCTACTGAGTTTGGACTTTAAAATCTTCACTCTATTGATGTATTCATTTCTAACGTTTTTTCTGACTTCAGTGTGATTGATGTCAGCTTGAAGGATGCTCAGGTATTAATAGTGATCATCTTCATCCGGACTCTTGATTTTATTTCCAAAGGGCATCTTTCTTCTGTTTTCACTATTTTTTCCCTATTTGATGGTAAGCATGGCATATTTGTCCAGTCTGAACTTCATTTCAATATCTTGGTTATATATACAGACAGCATTGAGCAGCAATTCTATTTCAGATGGTGTTTATCCATATAGTTTCAAATTGTCCATGTAAAGGAGGTTTTGATATTTGATGGCCTGAATTATTCAGTATTACTGACTGAATTATTCTGAATTAGTGCAGTGACAAACAGTAGTAGCAATAGTGAGACTCTTTGGAAGATTCTTAATATTAACTTCCCTTGTTCTATCACCATTGATCAGGAACTGTGTTTCCCATTGTTCCATTCATCTTTCCATAAAGCTTCTGATGTTTCTATTGACTCCTGTTATTTCTAGGCACTTGATCATCCAATTATTATTATTAATTTTTTTGCTGCACATTTCATGCTTTGAGGTGACTCCGAGGACCCATTTTTCCTCTTTTCTAAAAAAAAAAGAATTAATGAAAATTTTCCAACATTGTTGAATGCAAAGATGATTTCTGGAAGAGGTGACTAATCACTGCCTCCTTCAAGGAAGGTGGAACTACCCTGTACAAGAAAGAAGCAATAATTACTACTTGAACTAACTACATCTCATCTATTGGGAAGTCTTGACCAACATGGAAGAATATGGATCTAAAACACAAGCAGCATAACTCACTGCATTAAGAACTATCTCCACTTTCTCTGACAGATGCCTAGAGAAGTCATCACAGTGGCCCAGCAAGAGCTCCCACTCCATTCCATATCAAGAAAGTATATAGTCATCCATAATATAGCTATCTGCAGATGCAATAAGAGAGGGAATGAAAGCTTGCTTCACCATCTTATTTCTGCAAGATAATACCTATTCTCAATTAAATTCATTTTTGTCTTCCTGCAGTGGCACTTTAGATGTCTCTTATATTGTTGCAACTTCTGAAGTTGAACACCAGCGAGAGCTCCATGAGCTCTTCAGAGACTTCACTGATACCATCTAATCTAAGACTATCATTGTTCGCTTATTTCAAATTGTGACTAAGCTTCAGGAAGAATTTCCTTCTAGCTATCCTCTTTGTTTGTGAGGAGTATCTGTAGATATTACTTTGTCTGTCTGTTAGCTAGGAAAAATAATACATTTAACACAAAACTTCAACATTTTTGTTTTTACGTATAGAATTGATTCAATTCATGATCTCTTTACCGTACAACTTGATAGTTTTATCTCTTGGTAATTGTGAGAAAGCAATTGACTTTCTCTCCTCCATCATATGAGAAGGAACAAAGCCTTAAGTATTCCTTTTATAAATCTTGGTGGATGGTAAAACAAAACCAAATAAGAAGGAGAAAGCTGACATGATAGAGAAATGAGGAAAAAATCTTGGAAGAACTTTCTTGATGAAAACTTAATTTCCCCATCCTAGTTGGCAGTTAATTGATCATTTTCATATTAAATATAAGTAGTCTTTGATTTATAACCACAATTAAGACCAGAATTTTTATCAGTAAATGAAACAATAGTTGAGACACACCTACTTTTATGACCATTATTGCAATGATTAAATAAATTGCCATAGTAAGTATGTGAATCACAGTCATTAACTGAATTCAGCTTTCCCTGTTGACTTTGCTTGTGGGAGCTAGTTGGAAAGGTCACAAATAATGATCCTGTGACCCAGGAAAGCCACAAGTGTAATAAATACATGCCGTTTGCCAAGCACCTGAATTTTGATCATGTGACTATGAGAATGCTGTTACAATTGTAAGTTTGAGGATGGGTTGTAAGTCATTTTTTTCACTGCCATTGTAGCTTTGAACAGTCACTAAGCAAATGGTCATAAATCAAGGACTACCTATAAGGCTCCTTTACTTAATATGTGTGAAATTCATACCCCTTATGCATCTGTTCCTCAGAAGAAAGATTGGTTTAAGTAGCATATACTAATGAGTTAAACTCTAAATTACACGACTGTTATCCTTGCCTTTTTAGAAGATGATTGAGATATATGGATATTTCATATATTTGAAAACACATAAGAGTTTTGTTTGAGTGTACCTGCTATATCTGTTAATATTTTTAAAGAATTGTTCAAATTATCATTTGAAAACACTGGTTTTCTGCTAAAATCAGTTTTTTGCTATTGCTATATCTAATTTGAAAACAATTTACTATTAGTTATCTTTTCTCTTAGTGTTCTGTCAGCAGTGATTTAGACTTTCCAAAACAAGTTATTCCTCTCAAAACTCTGAATGCTGTTGCCTCAGTTCCCATAATGTATTCTTGGTCACCTCTTCAGCAAAATTTTATGGTAAGTGATTATGACCCTGAAAATTGTGAAATTAAAATAATCAAAACAATATATTTTGTAGAATATAGTTGCTGGATTATATTAAATATGAATGTTAGATTTATATTATGTTGTAAATTCACATTTCCTAAGTGACAATAAAGAATATCAATGGTCACTAGTTTTAACTATGTCTTTTACAAGTTTTCTGCCCACCATTATGGTGGGAAGGAAGCAGTACTCTGTCATATCATGCTGGCCACATAACCTCGGAAATATCTTCGGACAGTGCTGGTTCAGCATTGAAATGGAAGTGAGCGCTGCCCCCTATAGTTGGCAGTGACTAGTAGAGTAAAATCTGCAGGGAACCCTTCCTTTCCCTTCCCTTCCCTTTCCCAAGTAGTCTTTGCTTAACAATCATTCCTTCTGTGACTGTTCAGTGTTACAATGGTATTCAAGAAATGGTAGTCAGAGCTGACTTCAAAGTTATAATTGTTGCAGTTATCACTGCAATACTATGCTATAAACCCATCATTGAGACATTAAGCAAATCCATTGTCTCAAATGGGTGGAAACTGGCAAAAAAAGCCAGAAAATATGGATATTTTGTTTTGAAGCAGCCTTCTTGAGAAAGGGAGAGAGAGTGAGGGAGTACCCGGGAGAGACCAAGAGAGAGAGAGTGCTTCTTGAGATCATGACAGCTGCCACACTAAGAAATATTGTTAATAATCATTTCTCGGGAAGAATATCATGTTGATTTGGGAATGATTTATTTGTTGTTTCCTTATTTATAGCATTTTATCGTTGTTCTCAAAAGCAAAATATTTTACTTCATCCGATTTCAATATTTTTTTAGGTAGAGGATGAGACAGTTTTACATAACATTCCTTATATGGGTGATGAAGTGCTTGATCAGGATGGAACATTTATTGAAGAATTAATAAAAAATTATGACGGAAAGGTACATGGAGATAGGGGTAAGTTATAATGTATCTTTTTACTGAGCATTTTTTCTCAGTTAATTGATATAGTCTCTCTGTTATATCATGCATTGTTCCTGAAAAACATCAAATAACATAGTTTCCATTCTCCATGATTCCATTTCTTGTATCCTTTCTTTTCCATTGGATAGTTTCACCTGATTACTATGGAAATCTGCTTTGTTATACTGATGCTACTTTTAGCATGGAGTTTTAATGAGTTAATATATATATTCATTGTATTGAATATTATGTTCATAACTATTATTCAGAGAGGTTTTCTTCATAAATAAAGGATTTTAGACTGTTATCTAAGCTTGAATCTTGCGTACATCTTTCAGTTCTTATTTGATAATAAACTAAAACAATAAAATAATAAAGCAAATAATTAGAATTGAAAAGCAATAGCTAGTAAATTGAAAAATTCTGATAAATGCTGTTTTCTCCACAAATATATTTATTTTTATATGGATATGTAAACCTAGATCTGCATGTTGTAAACTCCATGGCATTTACTCTCATTTAGGTGGTTAATTTGTTTCAGGCTTAAGAAATTGCATTATCTTTTTCTGCATAGTAAGCTAACTTTCTTTACCCAACCTTGTAATAAATATGTGCTTCATTAAATGTCTGTTTATGTTTACATTTCAGAGTGTGGATTTATCAATGATGAAATATTTGTGGAGTTAGTCAATGCACTCGGTCAGTACAGTGATGATGATGATGATGATGATGACGATGACGACGATGATGATGATGATGATGACGATGATGATGACAATCTTGATGAGAGAAATGAAAAACAGAAAACTGGGGAGACCAACCGAATGGGTATATTAATATTTAAAGATCTTTATAGTATGCTGGCCTGACAAAATAAGGAAAGTCTGATAATCAAAATACATGTTTTCAGTTATGTAATGTCATGAGAAATATGGTGTCTAAAGATGAATGCCATTAAGTATCACATTTTGATTGTTACTGGTGATTAATGTTTCTGAAATATTAATCATGCACAATACAATTTGTAACTATTATTATTTTAAAACTACTTAAAGATGAACACGCTAATATATAACAATATTGAGTGGTTAATGGTGATCTCAAAAAGCTAGTCTGGTAAAACACATATCAGAAAAAGGCATCCATATTGTTGCCAAGAAAACTGCATAGATATCACCAAATGACAGCATGATTCCATGAAAGAAATACCAAATTGAATATATTCTCTGAGGTATGTGTGTAGCCAAGACAAGCTGAAATAATGGGGAAGCAGTACTCCTGTAGCCAATACAAGAACAACGTAATAGCAAATTTAACTCTTACAAAAACAAAAGACAGATGGGAATGCAGTAGTATAGAAAAAAAGCTTAGCAGTAATAGTGAATTATTTAATTTGTCTAGTAGTAATTCTTGAAATTTACTATGTTTACATATTCCCACTTTCTGGTTAAACAAAATATTGCTAACTACATTTAATTTAATAAATTAAATAAAAATTTACTTTATTTATTATTTAATTAATTAATTTAGCAAATATTTCTATAATTATTTGATGCAATATGTTGAAAGCAAACTTTCTAAAAATAAAAAATATATTTTCTTTGAATCAGCCTGTTATATAGGGCAGGCAAGGAAAGGTGCAAAAGAGTTTGAATGATTTTAGTATATTAATTTATTATGTGACTCTTCTTTTATTAGTTTTATTGTTTTTATATGGGGCTTTATGTTCTGTAAGTCCTCTTGAATCACCATGTGTAGAATAGGCAGCAATATAAATTCCCTAAATAAATAAAAATAAATAACTGTTGTTTCTATCTAGCAAGTCAGAAAATTGGAATCCCTGGAGAACACAACCACTTTACTCTCTGTCTAGCCTATTGCATCATATAGTAACGTGCAAACATTGCTGGGAGAGATGGAGTAATTATTTTCTCTCAGCTATTATTTTTGTAATTCCACATCAGCACTATATCCAGGATTAAATCCCGGGTAATAGATGCCATACCAACAACATTTATCACTGAAGAGCGAGACGTTTATTTTGGGCAAGTGTACAGATAGTAGTTCTCACTAAAAAAAATGAATTATTTACAAAATTCTGAAGATGACAACTGCAACAACTATCTTAAGAACTGGAAAAAAAACCACCTTCCAACCTATCACTGACGTCAGCATCACCCTTAGGCCAAAGATCCATAGAAAGATGCTTAGTACTGAAAAATCAAGTAATGCATCGAACATGCAGACGATGTAGACAACTCTGCTTGTGATACAAGAGACAATGATGAAAATGCAGGAAACAATGACTAAAAATCATAAAGAGATGAAGAATGAAATGGAGGAGATGAAAGGTAACATATATATACTTGATAACAAAATAGGTACAATACAGCAGACAATTTTAAAAAATGAGCAAAAAATAAAAATGATGGAAAATAGAACACAGCAGATGGAAAAGAAACTGGAATCAGTGGATCAAAATTGATGGCGATAAAGTTCTGGAAGAATCAATTATACACTTGGAAATGGAACAAGCTGCTTTCTACCTGTGATTTCAAAATGTAATGGAAAGTAAAGAAGAGGATTTAACAACGAATATGTCAGAACTGATAGCGGAAGCCTTACAAAGAGATAGACAAAGAATACAGAATGAAATAGATGAGGGATACAGAATGCATACCAATTACGCCAGACGCCATAAACTACCGAAAGAAGTACATAATAGATTTGCAAAGAAAAAAAATAAGAGATGAAATTTATAAAACAACAAGAGATGAACCAAAGATATATAACAGACACTGAAACAAGTACCAAGAAGAGTTAGAGAACAGAGGAGAGATTATCGTTTTCTGGCAACACAAAAAGAGATAGAGCAAGAAGAGAGAAGCAAAGAGAAATGGAACAATGTGAAAGAGAGGGGATAAGAACAAGAGCACAGAGAGATAATAAAACAAATAGAAGTCAGAGACAAACCTATAAACAATAAAGTGGAAGGAGATATCAAGTTAATAACAATGAATATCAATGGACTATACTTCCCCATAAAAAGGAAACAAATATTTACAAAAGGTGGATATACTATGTCTTCAAGAAGTCCATATTAAGAAACAGTACCGGAATTGTTTAGAACAAGCAAAATTAGGGAAACTTTATGTCTCATTGGCTGATTTAAAAAAAAGGAATAGCAATATACATTAAAAAAGGGCTAAAAGCAAAACAAATTTACTCTGATGACAACAGAAGAACACTAATAATTGAAGTAAAAATACAACAAAAACAAGTATTACTGGTGGTAATTTATGCCCCAAATGATAATCAGAAGAAATTTTATTTAAATTATATGAAAAAAAAAAAACAGGACATAAGAGCATTTGCTTATTACAGGACTTCAATGCAGTGGTAGGCATTAATAAACACTACATAAGCAATAAAAAATAAGAGGAAAATTCTACCAAAACCATTCTTCGAGATGACACATGAATTAAACTTGAGGGACAGTTGAAGAGAGCTAAATTTAAAAGAAAACAAATATACTTTCTATTCTAACCCCCACAAATCATGGTCTAAGATTGATATGGTCTAGATGAACCAGGAAATAGGAAATAATACAGATCCAATAGAGATGATGTCTAATACATGGGCAGACCACAATCCTTTGAAAATATTTTGGAAAGGCCAAAAGAAAAAAATAGAAGATGGACATTAAACACACATATTTGAAAGAAAAAGAGTATACCCAACTAATTAAAAAAGAAATGGAACTATTCCTCAAAGAGAATAAGAATCAATACCCAACATTACAGAATCCATGGGCCATCACTAAAGCATACCTAAGCGAAATAACAATAGCATATACAGCCCAAAGAAATGAAGAAAAATGGAAAAAACAAAATTTACTCCAGGAAGAACTAAAACAATTAGAAACTACACTACAAAAAGAACCACAAAATGACAAAATTAAAAGGGAAATAGATTTAGTTAGACATAAATTTGTTGACACAGGAAGAGAACGCAAAAAAATTAAAATTTGCAAGACAAAACTTTTTCGAACAGGTCAACAAACCAGGAAGATGGTTGGCATATAAATTTAAAAAAAGACAAGGAAAAAAGACTAATACAGCAATTACAGGACGATAATGGAAATTTCCAACACCAATGGAAGGGAAAAAAAGTATTATACAAAACTATTTCGAAGAGTTGTATAGACAGGATAAAATAGAGAAGGGGAGATATACCAATATCTAAAAGAGAAAGGCTTACCCACAATAGCAGAAGAGACAAGAGAAATGCTGAATAAAGAAATAATTCAGGCAGACCTGAAAAAAGAAGTATACAAAAAAGTAAAAGAAAAGTAACAAAACCCCAGGGCCAGATGGAATCCCAGGGGAATTTTTTTAAAGAATATGTATGAAATAATGGAATCTTTGATGGAGGAATATAATGAGACATTGTTAGAAGCAAAATTGCCGAAATCATGGGCTGAGGCTTATATTATCCTAACACCCAAAAAAGGTACCGACCACCAACAAATCAAAAGTACAGATCCATTTCGTTGCTAGATGCTGATTATAAAATATTTATGACGATAGCAGCAGAAAGAATGAAAAAATTGATAAACAAAACAATACATTTAGACCAAAATGGATTTCTATCCAAAAGGCAAATTAGAAATAATACTAGGATAGTAACAAATATGCTAGAATATTATGAAGTCCACCCGGAGAAACAAGTGGCACTGATTTTCTTAGATACGCAAAAAGCTTTTGACAATTTGAATTGGGATTTTTTGTTCAACAAATAATACCGTGTTTCTCATATAATAAGGCTGGGTCTTATTTATTTTTTTGAGCCCTGAAAAAACGGCTAGGCTGTCTTTTCAGGGGTGACTTAATTCCCCCCCTTGCATCCTCGGGCGGATGGCAACGGCTTGGATGTTGACCTCGGTGTTGGTGGGGCACTTTGTATCAGGAGACCTTCCGCCACCGTTGCTTTCCCTTCTCCCCATTCTGCCGTGGCGTTTGGAGCGATGCCACAGCATTTGGTGCAGCCATGCAACGTTTGGCGCAGCCACGCGGGGCCGACCAGGGCTCCTCCCTGCAACCGGAGCCTGCCGGAGACACTCAGCTTCAGGCGCTCCTGTTGCCGCCTTCCCGGGCATCGTTCGAAGGCAAAGCCCATTCTTTTAAAAACGACGCCCTACTACCGGTACGACAAAGCCTCCCCTGCCCGAGAGGATAGCCCAACCCCACGTGGGGAGGCGAATCTCCCGGGGCCGCAGCACAGGATTGGCCCACCCTGGGAGAAAAGCCCAGCCGCCATCCCTGCCTGGCGCTGGGCAGAGTGTGAAGACTCGATTTTACAACAGTTTTTATGTTTTTACGATGGTTATAAATTGAGTCACTATTTGTTCAGCAAATCACATGGATATTAAGTGAATCCATTCTTCTGAATAGGCGGTTTTTTGCTCCATATCAACAAAAAAGTCATAACAGTGTCACATGACTGTGGGACCTGCAACCAATTGTAAATGCAAGCTGGTGGCCAAGTGCCCAAAATGCAATTACATAACTGGGGGAGGGGAGGCAGCTATTTTGAAGATAACTTATAAATAACTTCTTTTGAGTCTTGACTTTGCATAGTTATTGAACTTCCCATCATTAAGCGAGATCTATCTATATCGTCACTGTCAATCTTCGTGCTTAGACTATAGCTAAAGGCCCATTTTCCTTTCATTTGAGTGGTCAGTTACAGCTTTCTTTCATATCAGCTCCCTTGGTTATTATTATTTTGTTGACTCTCAGGTTGTTTCCACTTTCTCGCTCTTCTCACTGTATCACTTAACGTAACAAACCACAACTTCTTCCTGGTAACTTTTTAAATAATTTTTTTAAAGAAAAGTGTACTATTCTAATACATCCTTCTCTAATATCTAAAGTAGGGGAAAATTAATGCTAATTTAGATTAGTTAATAAGAATGAATTATCTCTCTAAAGAAATATTAAAAGAAACTTTATTTGTCCTAAAAAAAACTGGAGTTATAACAGAATAATAGAGTTGGAAGAGACTTTGGAGGCCTTCTAGTCCAAACCCCTCCTCAGTGTTCTTATGATTGTTTTATTAGTATTTAGTGATTATTTGATCACAAGAGGCAGTATAGGCTAGTTTTATCTTTTCTATAACTTACCATGTGCATGCAGCTGTTATAATTATTATAGATTTTATGATACTCAAAAATCCACTGTGAATTAAACTAATAGTGCTTTATAAATTGTACCTAATTTTATAAGCTATAATTGACGTGATAGTCAAGGTTGGTAAAGGAGATACATGAACTACTTTTTTTCCTATGGTTTTTACACATTATTCAACCATGTAGTCCAGTAATGTATACAGTGAATAATATTATATATACTGAAATAGTTTCTGGGTTGCTGAAATCTTGAGTCTGAAGGCATGCATAATAATCCTTCTGTTTCTCCTGGTTGAGAGTTTAAGAAAATGTATACCCATCATATATTGTTATTATGAGGTTTTATAGTATAGAATAGTAGTATAGTCTTTATTGTCATTAACGAAATTGGTTTAGCCTCTCTGGTGCAATCCATAACAGAAAATACAAAACTACATAAATAGTATAGAGAATAATTCCTATACAAGTAATTGGGGAAAAAAGATTAGTCATACGTTTCCATATGTGCGTGGAGGGATTGTGATTGTATCTAAGAGTCTGACAGCCCATGGATAGAAGCTGTTTTTAAACCTGTTTATCCAACTGGCTATGCTTCGATGTCTTCTTTCCCATGGTAGAAGCAAAAAGAAATACTGGCCAGGGTATGAATAATCCCTGGAGATGTCATCTTGTGGTATTAGAGAGCAACCAATGGCTTCTTGTACCAAATTGATCACTGTCTGTTGTGCCTTCCTGTCTGCGGCTATTAGACTAGCATACTATACTGTTATACAGTATGTGAAGACACTTTCTATCGTAGACCGATAGAAAGAAGTCATCAGCCGTTATTCCACCTCATTTTTCCACAGAGCTCTAAGAAAATGAAGTCTCTGTTGAGCCTTACTAACCACCAGGGACATGTTGTTTTTCCAGGTGAGATCTTGACTAATGAGCTTATTCTATTCTCGGTCTTATTCCAAGAATCAGTTTTCAGGAAATTTGTAAATATCATAAAAATAAAGAAGCTTTCCTGCCTATTCACATTTTAATTATTTGCTAACTAGCAATTTATTTGCTAATAGCAATTTAACTTCCAAGTTCTCTTAATAGTTAATAACAGAAAAGCAAACCATAGAATAAAATTAAAATTAAATCTAGCAACTTGCCAAAGATAGATGGTGGCAGCAATTCTTCTGCCGATTGGCGTTTCCAGTCATTCCATCAGAAAAGTTCTGTTTTCATCAACTTCTGGAAGGCTATGACAGAAAATAATAATGGAATAACAGAATTGGAAGGAACCTTAGAGGTTTTTCTAATTCAACTCCCTCCACAATTTCAGACAATTAATTTTCCGGTCTCTTCTTAAAAATCTTCAGTGATGGAGTACCCACAATTGCTGGAGGCATGTTGTTCCACTGTTTAATTGTTCTAACTGTCAGGAAATTTTTCCTTAGATCTAGGCTTTTTCTCTCCTTGATTAGTTTCCACCCATTGCTTCTTGTCCTGCCCTCAGGTGCTTTGGAGAATAGTGGTAGCCCCTTAGATATTGGAACACTGCTATCATGTCACCCCAGTCCTTCTTTTCATTAGACTAGACATACCGTTTTCTGCAACTGTTCTTCATATGTTTTAACCTCTAGTCTCCTAATCATCTTTGTTTGCTCTTGTCTGCACTCTTTCTGGAGTCTCAACACCGTTTTGATATCATGGCAACTAAACCTGGATGCAAATTCCAAGTGAGGTCTTACCAAGGCATTATAAAGTTCATTATAAACAGTTCATGTGATCTTGATTCTGTCCCTTTGTTAATGCAGACTAGGACTGTGTTGGCTTTTTTAGAAGCTGAAGCACACTGGCTCATATTTAAATGATTGTCCACTAGGACTCCAAGATCTTTTCCACAGTTACTATTATTGAGCCAAATACCACCTATTTTATACCTGTGCATTTTGGGTTGTTTTTGCCTAAACTTTACTTAAATTTTCACCATTGAATTTCATTCTGTTACATAGGCCCAGTTTTCAAGTCTGTCGAGATCTTGCAGTATCTTAAGCCTATCTTCTGGAGCGTTGGCTATTCCTGCCAGCTTGGTGTCGTCTGCAAATTTGATGAGTTCCCCTTCTATTCCCTCATCTAAATCATTTATGAAGATGTTGAGGTTAATCTAACTTCCAGGAAAAGGCTGTTGAGAACAGAAACTTTCATACTATTTTCAAATCTATGTAAATTATTTAGGACCAAATTTTGGAGCGCTAATCAAGGGGTAAAACTGTATTGATGGAAAATTGATTGAAATTCAAGCAAACCCATCAAGTTCTTGTGGTAATCTTAGGGTTCCACAGAACATAGTTTTAAATAGTAAGATATAGGTACTGTTACTGATTTTTCCTGTGCTCGGCCTTTCTCATTTCTTGAAACTAAGGCATTATCAACAGGTTTTGTGGCACAAAAATAATGGATTATTCAATTGTGGTTGGAGAAGACAGTCCTACAGATATCTAGGTATTAAACCAAAAGGTAACAAGCACCAAATTTGCTTTTGTGTTTATTAGATTGTCATCTGGCCTGGTACTCCAATGGTACCTCACAATTTAAATCACATGTAGTCATGTTATATCCAGAATTGCCCTCCCTACCCCCATCTTTTCAACTTGCTCGTGTTCTGCAATTGCTAAGCATCTCAGGACAGTTAGGCATTTCTCACCCATGGAGAATGGAGCTTTTTCCCCAAAGTAATTAAAACATGACCTAATCAGTTGGACTCAAAAGTTCAATTATATTTTTTATTTTTTTTCACCCTTTATTATAGTGTGATGAATTCTATGACTAAAATCATTCAACAAGTTTTTTAAATTCTATGGCTATTTAATGAATAACTAGCATAAAATAAAACAACAACAAAAATTTTTATTTCTAAACTTCACAATAGTGTACAAAAAGTTTAATGCTTTTAACACTCGAGTCAAGCTTGATATGATGACTACTAACATTGTTAGACAAAAATCCATGTGCTGCTTAGCTAGCCTAGAGGGATTGGAATTATTTAAAAAAAATTAAGATAACATACAATTTTATTTCTATACATCTTGAATAATAATTCAAGTAACATACTCTCCATTTTATAGAAATTGGATCAGATATTTACCAATGGGAAATTACCCATCATGCTGGTCTTAGATGAAGATGTTATATTGATAACAAGAATCTTTAGCCTGCAAGAGTGATCATTTGACTTATATATTGCTCCATAATCTCTATATACTCACTATATGATTTATATTGTCAGCATATTGCCCCCAATAATCTGTGTCCTCATTTTACTGACCTTGGAAAGATGGAAGGTTGAGTCAACCTCGAGCCCTGCCAGGATTGACCTCCCAACTGTGGGCAGAGTTTGCCTGCAATACTGCATTATAATTACTACACCACCTGATTTATTTTACTTGGTTGTCTGATGCATCCTACTACAGTGTCCAACAATCAGTCAGCATTGATGGTTTCCACTTGTCCTGGTATTGTTTTTCATTGTGGCAAGGTCCTGGTGAAACCTTTCATCATGTTCATCATTGACTGAATCTAAATTTTCAGGGAATAAGGCCAAGTGTGAAAGCAGAAAATGAATCTTCAGTAACATGTTGCACTTCATGGTATTATGTACTGTAAGACATTTGTCAACCAGTTGAATGTAGTTTGGTGCTCTGTAGTTGCCAAGGAAATCCTCAATGACACCCTTGAATGCTTTCCAGGCAATTTTCTCTAGCCCCACTAATAGATTTTCAAACCCCATGTCACCCCTTGTCAAAAATGCCTTCCTTATCTTGTTATTATTGGAATTACCTTGTCAAATAACAAAAACATTTACATTCATCACTTTCACATTTTTTTTCATTCAGTGTTGAATTTTATGTGAAGCGGAAAAATATCTTTGTTGGGTCAACAAGTGATTCATGTGCCACATTTTTCTTTCCTGGAACCAGATTCTTTTGGAGTAGTCATATCTTTTAATGTAATGCAACTGTCTTTTATAACTGTCTCATTCAAATATGTAACAACAGTATTTGCTACATCAGAGTTCTCTACAGCTATTCCATGTGTCCTTTGTGCAATGAATGTGCTTTTACAACAGTTTTTTAGTTTACTTTATTGTCATTGCACCTCGTACAACGAAATCAAACACCATCTTCAGTGCACATCATGACCATGAAAATAAACACAAACACACATCCTTCACCCTTCACACATTGAACCGGAAACCCCCGACACCACACCAACACTGCACTATACAGCAGAATTCAAAAGAGCTACTGCCCTGGGATAGAAGCTGTTTTTCAGCCTATTTGTCCTTGTTTTTATTATTCTGTACCGTCTGCCAGATGTTAATAGTTCACAAAAAGGGTTCCCAGGATGAGATGGATCTTTGAGAATGTTTTGAGCTTTCTTTCTTTTTTTAAAATGAATTTTATTAATTTTCAATAAACAAACATACACAAACAAAACACAAAACATAAAAACATTAAACTTCTTTTTGGAAAGCGGCCTAGTCCCGGGTTACATCTTTTGGTACAGACATAAATCAAGTTCATGCTCACTTTATATACCATTTCATATCTTATTTACCATTCTATATTTTCTATATGGCTTCTCCCCTCTTTTCACTCTCTTAATTCTATTTTATTTATTTCATCTCGATTTAGATCATTATACTGATATCTTTTGTCCGTTCTGTAATCATCTATTTTTCTTTTCTTATTAACACGATATTTCTCCTGAAATCACTAATTGAAGTATGACGCCTTTATATCTTTCCCCTAAATTTAACACTTAAAATAATATATCATTCTCATTCTGATTCTGCTTAGCACATTCTAAAACTACCTACAACATTTTAAAATAGACAAATAATAAATTTATAATATAATTGAAACAATAATCCATAATATATTAAACTTTATCATTTATGCATTTTTTAGTATTTTGTTAAATCATATAAAGATCCAGTTTTCTAACATTGTTTCAAGTAAAGATACAAGAATACAATCTTATGTACTTTTGCAGAATTTCTTTTGTAATCCTAGTCTTTTTACCCCCCCGTCTCTTAATCTCCACCCTCTTGATCTCCACTCTCTTCTGTAAACACAACCTATTTCATTTAGCCCTTTCTTCTTTTTAAACTTTCTCTTCCTGGGGTCTATCTTTCCCCTAAATTTAACACTTAAGATAATATATAATTTCCATTCTGATTCTGCTTAGTACATTCTACATACCTTTTAAAATAAGAAAATAATATGTTTATAATATAGTTGAAACAATAATCCAAAGCAAATTAAACTCTATCATTAAATCTTAAACATTTTACATATTCCCTTTAATATTTTATTAAATCATATAATATTCCAATTTTCTAACTCTATTTCAAATACAATACTACAATACAATCTTGTGTGCTTTTGCAGAATCTCTTTTTTAATTGTATTTTACCCTTTGTCTCTGAAAAAGATCTGATTTTTTACATCTTGTTTCAAGCCTTTGTAACTTCTCTTCCCTTTTTCCCTTCCTTTCTTGTCCAATCTAACCTTTTTACCCCCCATCTCTTAATCTCCACCCTCTTAATCTCCCCTCTCTGTTGTATTCCTCTTTTCTGTTGCTTTCTGACATTGTATCGATTTTTCACCTTATTTTTTATTTTTTTTGGTTGTTTTTTTTAAGTCTTGAATTCTCCGTTCTCTTTCCCCTCTTTCTTTTTTCTTCCTCAACTGAAGTTATTTGTTCATTAAAGATGGCTTCTTCTTCTTCATCCCAGCTTTCTTGTTGTTGTAATTCCTGGTAGGTAGAAACCGCCATTTCCAAAAAGTGAAAAACAGATCCAGAAGAGCCCTTCCCTTCTTGTTCCTCTTCTCTTAACTTTTGAAATTCCATTTTCAATTCTTCAACAGATAATGCCATTGTGAGATTTTTTAAACAACCCAAAAGTTTTTAGTCTTTCAAAAAATAGTTTCCAAAAGTCCCAAAGTCACCAAGCAACCCTAATCAACACAAACTGTTTCATTTAGCACTTTCTTCTTTTTATACTTTCTCCTCTTGGGGTAGAATCAATTGCAAAGTTCCAAAATGTATTTTTTAGAAGTCTTATTACAGTTTGTCTCTAGTCTTATAAACTCCAAGCAATCTCCTCCAGCAAAGTCTTAATATAAGTTCTTTATCTCTCCCTTCCCACTTATAGCAAAAAAATAATTTTAAAATTTCTTGATTCCAATGTTCAGAAATCTTTAATATCCCCCTGGTTTTATTTTTCAAATTTAATTACCTTCTGTTGCCAAGACGGGTTTTTCTGATTTCCTTCTGCTATTTCCGTAGGGAAGGAGAGTGAGAAAAAAAACTTTCCCTTTTAACTTTCTTCCGCCGCTTTTTACGATCTTCTTAGGGAACAATGTATCTTTTAAAAAGTTGAATTTCCAGGGTATTTAGATGTTACTTGTTATCTCGGTTCACCCAAAAACTTTCACTTTCTCAGCTTCCTCCTGCACAGTCTTGTCCGGATGAAAGTTTCTTTGTGGCGGCCATTGCTGACCGCCGCTTCACTGATTTTGGAAAAAGGAGTTGAGCCAGCTGGGGAGGGGGGTTGCGATCCCCCCGGACCCCTGTTGGGCCTCCTCTATCTTCAGTCACCTCTACGGGGTGACTATTAACCCCCAAATCCAGCTGGATCGGGGGCATGCCAGCGGGGAGCGCGACAGGAACCGCGCACGGTCGTGGATTCCTGCCGCCGCCGAAGCCTTTCAAACCGGAAGTCTCCAGAATGTTTTGAGCTTTCTTAAGGCAGTGGGAGCTATAAAGCTCTTCCAAAGAGGGGAGAGGGCAACCAATGATCTTCTAGGCAATGACATTAACCCTCTGGAGTGCTTTCCTATCTGCCACTGTGCAATTGGCAAGCCATACAGAGGTACTGTATGTTAAAATGCTCTCTATGGTGCAGCGGTAGAAGGTTTCTCATTCAGTTGTTGTTTTCTGAGAAGCCTCAGTTAGTATAATCTCTGCTGGGCCCTTTTGGCCAGGGTTGCAATGTGGGCACCCCAGGTCAGGTCTTCTTTTAGGGTAACACCCAGAAACTTAAAACTGACCACTTGCTCCACTCGGTCTTCATTGATAAGAAGGGCTGGATGTCTGATCTGTTCCTTCTATAATCCACTATAAGCTCCTTGTTCTTATTGCTGTTGAGGACCAAGTTGTTGTCTCCACACCACAAAAGCAACCGGTCCACCTCATCTTGGTAGGCAGACTTATCCCCCCGGAGATAAGTCCCACCACTGTTGTATCATCTGCAAATTTAGCAATAGTATTACTAACGTGAGTGGGAATGAAGTCATGCACATAAAGAGTATAGAGTAAGGGACTCAGTACGCAACCCTGTGGTGTACCAGTGTTAAGAATAAGGGCTGAAGAGGTATGATTACCTAATCTGACCCTCTGTGAGCGGCCAGACAGGAAATCCATAATCCAAAGGAAGATTGAATTAGAAAGCCCAACGTCCAGAAGTTTAGACACTAGTCTATGTAGAAGAATTGTGTTAAACGCAGAACTAAAATCCACAAAAAGGATCCTCTCATAGCCCTCCCGCTGTTCTAGATGAGTCAGAGCAGTGTGAAGAGTGATGGCTATAATGTCCTCTGTAGATCTATTTTTTTCTGTATGCAAACTGGTGTTTCTCAAATGTATGCAGAAGACCAGAACTGATGTGCTGGCAGACCAACTTCTCAAAGCACTTCATGATGATAGGAGTGAGTGCCACTGGTCTGTAATCGTTGAGGTTATTGTTAGGGAACTTCTTTGGCAGCGGAACAATGGTGGAAGCCTTCAAACAAGATGGACTGGGATAAAGTGGACTGGGATAAAGACTGATTGAAGATCCTGGCAAAGAGTCCAGCCAAATGATCAGCACAGTCTTTAAGCACTCGGCCAGAGATACCGTCAGGACGGCAGCCTTTCTAGGGTCCACAGCCCTCAGAATGCTCCTCACCTCCTGTTCCTTCACAATGAGCTGGGGGCTACAATTGGCTGGAAGTTGTGTTTTATCTGTCTGATGTCTCCACTTCAAAGCGAGCAAAGAAATGATTCAGTTCCTCTGCCAATGAAGCATCCCCCTCAGCAGGGATGACATTGGTTGGTTGATGTTTTGTAATTTGTTGAATCCCTCACCACACCTGCCTTATGTTATTGCTATAAAAATTATTCTCAATCTTCCTCTTATAATCAGTCTTGGCCTTCCGAATACCTTTCTTCAGATTAGTTCTAGCAACACTGTATCTTGCCCCATCACCGGACCTAAAGGCCTTGGTCCTGTCATGCAAGAGGCACTGGACTTCCTTGGTCATCCAGGGTTTCTGATCAGGATAGATCCTAATACGTTTATCCACAGTGATAGTATCTGTGCAGTGTTTGATATAGCACAGAACAGTTGCAGTGTGCACCTCTAGGTCAGGGTGGTAAAAGATGTCCCAATTGTGTCTCAAAACAATCCTGAAGTTGTTGGGAAGCATTTTCTGGCCAAGATTTCACTGTCTTTATTATAGGCAGAGCCCTTTTCCTAACAGGGATGTAAGCTGGTGCTAAAATCAGTGACATATGGTCTGATTGTCCCAAATGTGGTAATTGTATAACCTTATAGCCATGTTTGATGTTGGTATATACTTTGTCCAATATGTTTGCTCCTCTAGTAGCACACTTAACATGCTGATAGAATTTAGGGAGCACTTCTTTTAAATCAGCTTGATTAAAGTCCCCCGCTATGATATGCACAGCATCAGGATACTTATTCTGCTGATTACTAACAATGTTATACAAGAATCCCAAAGCTATGGTAGTTTTGACATCAGGTGGGATATAGACTGCAGTAATCAAAACCATGCTGAATTCCCGTGGAAGATATATGGGTCTACATTTAAGTGTCATATACTCCAGATCCATGGAGCAGTGGCTGTCTACAGTCTTTGTATTGATACACCAGCTTTTGTTCACATGAAGGCTTAACCCCCCCCCCCCCTTTGATCTTGCCAGAATCTGTACTCCTGTCCTGCCAGTGAGCTATGTAGCCTTCTAGCTCAACAGCTGCATCTGGAATGAGTGAATGAAGCCAAGTTTCTGTGATTAGCAAAACACAGCAGTTCTTGATGAAGTCTATAGCCTTAATTCATCCATTTTGTTAGTAAGAGATCTTGCATTGGTAAGAAATATACTTGGAATTGAAGGCTTGTGTGGAAACTTAATCAGCCTAAAGAAAACCCCAGCACGACATCCTCTCTTCCTCTTCTTTCTCTGCCTCTTCCTCCTTCCTACAGGGATAGTGATCCATGGCTCCCCCAGGGGCCTAGCTGCCTCCTTTGGTATGTTATGAGAATGTATAAAATCATCCGTAATAGCATTTTCACATTTCAGTCCAATTTATAACAAGGCTTGCCGACTATAGATGCTCCTTGCCCTACAGGATTCAATCAAGGAAAAGATCCAAAACACACACAGAATATTACACACCATACATGAAAGAAGGAGCGGTTAGCCGCAGCATCCATGTGAGCAGCCATCTTGAAAAAGTATTTTGTATGCTTCTTCATGTGTGCTGCATAGCCAACAGTTATAAGGGTAAACTTCGCCTCTATGTAACGAGAGATTTGAGGTTTAACACTGATGAATCAATAAAGAGACGCCATTCTAGTAGGTCGTTCTCACAACTCAAAACTTTAAATGGTCAATGTCAGTTCAGGAAATATCAAACTGCAAAAAAATTTTTTTCTTAAACCATCTTGGTGGCTTCAAAAGATACACATTTTCATACCTGTAAACACCCATCTTGACCCCAGTTGTTCTGCTTTTGATTTTGACAAATGTAGGTCTTCAAGTTGCTTAATTCTGACTGTGTTAGGAGATGAGACATATATGGTTCAGAATGTGGATCACTGTCATTGTTTGTTTGTAACCAGTGCATTGCGGCATCCTTGTCTGTTTTGTCTAAGCTACATTTCTCTGGTGACTTTGGTATAGACATATTGTCATTGTGTGTCACTGATGTCATTGCTGAAAACAAATTTGAATATTATTTGATTTCTTAACAGAATCATGTGGTCATATCATTGGGGCAGCAAGCAGCATTGACTTCCAAACTTTAAGATTAGCAATATATCTTGTACAACAAATATGTCTTGATCATTAATATTACAAGCAAGCCTTTTGCTTTCTTAACAAGTCCAGTCATGGTACATTTTTGAGCCTTTAAGTGTTTAAGCATATTTTCACTACAAATATAGAATATAATTCTTTTATTGGCCAAGTGTGGTTGGACACACAAGGAATTTGTCTTGGTGCAAATACTCTCAGTATACATAAAAGAAAAGATGCATTCATCAAGATTCAAGAATCATAAAGTACAACACTTAATGATAGTCATAGGATACAATAAGCAATCAAATCATACTAGGAAATAGTCACTATAAATCGTAAGGATACAAGCGACAAAGTTACAGTCATACAGTCACAAGTGGGAGGGGATGGGTGATAAGGAGTGATGAGAAGATTAATAGTAATAGTAGTGCAGACTTTGTAAATAGTTGGACAGTGTTGAGGGAATTATTTGTTTAGCAGAGTGATGGGTTTCGGGAAAAACTGTTACTGTGTCCAGTAGTTCTGGTGTGCAGTGCTCTATAGTGTCATTTTGAGGGAAGGAGTTGAAACAGTTTATGTCCAGGATATGAGGTGTCTGTAGATATTTTCACAGCCCTCTTTTTGACTCGTGCAGTGTACAGGTCCTCGATTGAAGGCAGGTTGGTAGTAATCATTTTTTCTACAGTCCTAATTATCTTCTGAAGTCGATGTCTGTCCTGTTGGGTTACAGAACCAAACCAGACAGTTATAGAGGTGCAGATGATAGACTGTAGCAGAACCTATTATGGCTGTTTCGACATTCCAAGACATTCCTACTGTCACAAATATCCTACAGCAAGTCTATAATGGGCTTATTTGTGATGTAAATTACATATACAGACAATGTTATGCCTTGAGATAATCGCATCAAAATATATGGGAAACTGATATCACCAAAATTAGTGGCATCTGTGCATGCGAGTTGCTTTTTGTAGGCTTCTAGGCATGCCCAATCTGTATGTTTCACAAATGTTATGCAGTGTGTCCTGAATGCTTGCCTGGACATGCATGACTACACAAAGCATCTTTTAATGCAAATTTAAATTAGTAAAAAAGTATATATAAGAAAAAATTGCAAAAATAAGCTACCAAAAATCTGTAGGATACACCAAATGTATTCAGGAAGAAAAAATCTTTTTTATCCAATGTTATCTGCTGGGCTCCTCAGCTCAACAATGCTGTAGCTTTGTGGCAATATCCTGCTTGTGCATGTGGGACCTACTACTGCCTTTTCTGGATTTCTAGGTAGAGAAGATGCTGTCAGCCTCTATTCATGACACCCCTTTATTCTCTGTTGAATTAATAGCATGGCCATCTTCCATCTCTTCTCAGTAACTTTTTCTTTTGCCAGCCATAGCAAATCAGATCTTGCAGCAGATAATGCAGTTAAAGAATCAAGTACTATACAGGGCTCCATTCCCCTGGTTCCAATCCTAGCAGTCACTCTAGTGACAGTGGGGGCTCACTGCAACTTGGAGAAACATTGCTGCTCAAATAATCTCTGCAGGGTCCAGTCAATCAACATAGTGACCACAACCTGAAGCTATGGAAAAGAGACCTCCATTTCCCTCTAGAAGCTTTCTAGTAATCCGATCCTATACTCCTCAGTCTCTTCTCCCAATTATTTAAAAAAAAATCTGAGTTAATATTTCAAAGAGCTAAAATCTTTAACTGTCACATTTCTGGATAAATAAAATTTTCCAGTCTCTTCTGAGCTTGTTTCAAATTGTATTTAACTGCCAATTTCTTTTTTCCTTTCCTTTTTTGTCCTCTTACCTTTTCAATTAAAACAACACACGTGTACGCACAAAAATCCAAATGCAAAAGTTAAAAGCAGTTAAAATTCAAACAATATTTTTCCTTTTTAAATGCATATCTTAAGATGTAACTTTGCAGATTTTTCTTTCTTTTATATAGAGAAAGAGAGTCATCCACTTCGGAAGTTTCCTTCTGATAAGATATTTGAAGCTATTTCTTCAATGTTTCCTGATAAGGGTACAGCAGAAGAATTGAAAGAAAAGTAAGATGTTATTAAGTTATATAAAACAGAATGTCCATTTCTGGAGAAATAATGTAGTATATTCATAGCAAATTGTAGGATGTGGAGAAACTTAACAAAACAGTTTAAATTAGGTTGCTAAAATTGTAGACTTAGATTGGTATTCCAAATTATCTGAGCCTATTAATATTGATCAAATGTTTGAAGAGCATACTATTTGACTTTGTGAAAACGATTACATTTTGAATAAATTGTTTGGGTCTCTATCTCTTTGTAAAATCAAGAACCAGTTAGTATAGTGATTTAAGTTTTAGATTAAGACTTTAAGTATAATCTTAGTCACCAAACTCACTGGGTGATTTAAAAATAAGCTACTGTCTTTTAACCTAATGTATCTCATGTGATTGCTGTTGGTATAAAATGGAAATACCTATGGAAGCTCATTTTAGCACTTGGTGGGCTGTAAGTTCAAGTAATGCATAATAAATGTTATCTGTACTGTTATTAATAGGAAATGTTATTGTCAATACTGACATATGATAACACTTTTTTGTATAACATCACTAATTGATGAAGGTTTACTTTTGCAATATACTACAAAAAGCTATTGGTTTTATCTAATTTACAGTGTTTAAAATATGGCTTCTTGCTGAATGTAGTGTATTTACTTAATGATGGTAGGCTCTGTATTTCTTGAAACTACTATAAAATCCATTTTTAAATTACATTAAAATAATAGTAGTGTTTACTTTTTCGGTAGATACAAAGAACTTACTGAACAGCAGCTTCCAGGAGCTCTTCCTCCTGAGTGCACACCAAACATAGATGGACCAAATGCCAAATCTGTTCAGAGGGAGCAGAGTCTACATTCTTTTCATACTCTTTTTTGTAGACGGTGTTTCAAATATGATTGTTTTTTACATCGTAAGTGAAAAGCAATTTTAAATATTTTTATTATCAGGAAAAATAATTGAAATATTCCATTCTGGCTGGTTTACTCCTGTTACATGCACTAGAGAGTCCAAATAAGGTGGAGGTTTTTTTTTACTTCCATACTCTATCTTCTTTGATCTGTATGGCAAGTAGAATGACTTTATTATAATCAGTGTAATGTTTCAATAATCTCATTTTTCTATATATGAAATATGCATGATCATTTAGTCCTTTTGCTAAAATCAATTTCCATTATTTGGTTTTGGGACAAAGTATTTTAGTATGTGGTACAAGTTTAAATCAATATGTAATACTTACCTGGGAAGTTAATATAAAATAATGTTTCAATGTGCTAGTTATGCATTATTTGATAACACTATGATTTAAGAATGCTTTTATTTTTGTGTGCTATTTGTAAGTAAAAAAGCCTGCAAAATAATGCGTTATGAAGAATCAAAGACCATATCTCTGAAGAATACCAGGTTAAGGAAGTTTAAACAAAAACAAAATTGACTCAGAGAACTACACCAATCAACTACACATTGTGTATTAGTGTAATTCCTCTGAATCAACATTGTGTAGGTGATTAGCTTTGTCCTGTTATCACAATGGCCAAAGTGCAGGGGTGGTATTCTACTGGTTCGGACCAGTTCGGTAGAACTGGTTGTTACGATTCCCGGTAATTTGGAGAACCGACAAAATGGGCCCCTGGCTGGCCCCGCCCCTCTCCACCCACTTCTCCGCGCCCTTCCCAGTAGGTCCTTATTGTGCATGTGCAACATCGCACACATGTGCAACAAGCTGTCTGCATTCTAACCCCGCCTGTCCCACCCCTCATCTCAGCCATGCACCGCTGCCTGCAGTCTGCCTTCACCCGCCCACCAGCCATCGCTGTCTGCGTTCCACTATGACCTGCCTAGGTGATTGAGGTTCTGCAAGTCCCGGTTGCCTACATGTTGTTGCTGCCACCAACCCCAGTTGAGTCCCGACTCCTGGGCCAGCCTAGGCTGCCACCACTGCGCTACTACTGCCATCACTGCCCTTGTCGCCACCGCCACCACAAGCCCCAGTTGAGTCCCGACTCCCAGGCTGGCCTATGCCACCACTGCCATGCCACCGCCACCCTCACTGCTCGTGGCCTAGCTAGCTGCTCCCCCGTCCCTGCCTGGCTTGCTTAGCCGCAGGGGCCGCCCATGCAGCTCTCACAGCCTAGCAAGGTTCCCCACCCCACCCCACTTGCCTAGCTTGCTTAGCTGCGGGGCTGCCCATGTGGTTCTCGTGGCCTAGCAAGGTTCCCCCCCACCCCACTTGCTTAGCCACAAGGGCCGCCATGTGGCTCTCGTGGCCTAGCAAGTTTTCCCCCCAACCGTCCCAGCCTCCAGCTTACCTGGCTTGTTGGTGGCAGAGAGGAAGGCGAGCTAGGGCTGACCTGTTGCCTCTTGGGTCCCCACTAGCCTGGGTCTCACCCCCTGCTGGATTCTCCTCAGCTGCTTGGCCTTGCCTGCTAGTAGTGGGGGGAGGGGGCAACCAGGTAGCACAACACTATGGCGCCCGGGCCCACATCGCCCCTTTACCTGCCGCCCCTTCCCTCTGCCACCCGTTCCTTCTGCCTCCCGCCAGCTTGCACGCTTTGACTGAATGTGGGCCGCATTCTGTGAGAATGATGCAAGTCAAGCCTTGCGAGAACAGATCTTCCTCGGCGGCCCACACTTGGCTAAAATGCTTGGCTGGGCGAGGGAGGGGCGGCAGGCAGATGGCAATGCGGGGGAACTCATGCTTCCTGGTTGCCTCCTGCACCCCCCTGGGCATCCGCGAGCCCCAGCAGCTGCGGAGAATCCGAGCAGCAGCAGGGGACAAAATGCAGGCTGGCCGAGTGGCGACGGCTCAGCCCTGGCTGGCTCATCTATTCCTCTGCCACAGGAGGAAAGTAAGTTTGCACTTTGCAGAAAGTCGGGATACCAGTGAGGTGGGAGATTGAGGGAGGAGAGGAAGTCCCACCCCGGCCCCTTTGTTGGACCCGGAAGCCTTGCCTGCCACATTTCCGGGCAATGCGGGGCCGGGTGCGAACAGACAATCGCACCCGGTCCCTGGGACTTTAAGAGACTGGCCGGGAAGAACATAAGTTAATGAGCAACATTGGAAGCGTGTGTGTGTGTGTTTCAGATGGGTCTCCTAGCTTTAGAAGGAGAGAGGGAAGGAGGAAGGGAAGGGACAGAAAAAGAGAGAGAGGGGAGAGAGAGAGAGATGGTAAGAGAGGGAGAGAGAAGGAGAAAGAAAGAGGGGGAAGAGAGGGGAGAGAGAGAAAGAGGGAGGGGAGAGAGGGAAAGATGGGGGAAAGGAGAGAAAGATAGAGAGAGAGAAAGAGAAGGAAGAGAAAGAAAAGAAAGAAAAAAGGGAGAGAGAAAGGAAGAGAAAGGAAGAAAAGGGATAGACAAAGAAAGGGGGTGGAAGGAAGGGAAAGAAAGAAAGGAAGGAAGGAAGAAAGAAAGAGGAGAAAGTAAGTGGGATATATGGATGGATAGATAAATACATGGAAGGAAGGAGGAAGGGAGAGAGAAAAAAAGGAGAGGAAGGAAGGACAGAAACCCTGGCTTCAGAAGACTCTTTGAAGCAGCACAGCAATCTATGGCTGGCCTGCAAGGGAATCTCGGAGGTCACTTAGTCCAACCCCCTGCTCTAGCAGGAGACCCTTACAGAATCAGAATAGCAGGATTAGAAGGGTATGTGTGTGTGTGTGTGCGTGTGCGCGCGCGTGTGTGTGCATGGCTGTCAAAACTCCAAAAACAGGTCAAGTAGCTCTGGGGAGATCAGTCATAAATTAGAACACTTGCTAAGCAACCAGCCATTAAGTGAGGACCACTTATATTTGGTTTGCCAATCACATGGCCACCTGGCCACACCCACCCAGTCACATGGCCACAAAGCCATATCCATCCGGTCACATGACCACAAAGCCATGCCCACCTGGCCACACCCACAAATTAAGTCACGCCTACAGGACTGGTTGTTACAAAATTTGAATCCCACCCCTGCCAAAGTACCTTTAGAAACTTGGAACTGCTGTAAAAAGAAATATAGAACTGAGTATCATCTGCATAACACTGTATTTCCAAGATACAAGATTTTAGAAGAAATTGAAAGACTAGTTCTCCAGCAATATTTTTTTTTAATTTGCCTTCCAGAAAGGATTGAAAAAATCTGAAAACATATATCACTATTCCAAAAAGGCAGTCTTGAAAGGGTGGACATCTAATGCTATCCTCTGATAAGATATATAAGGATTATTTGTGCAAAGATAGGTCAGAGTAGTACAACTATTAAACAGAATTATCATACAATTACATTCAGTAAAGTCATACTGGAGGCATTCTAATATACTATTCAGGAGGTACCTGAAATTTGCTGTCATCTCATTATATTATTTCAATATTGCTAAGTAGCTTTATCATGAGTATTGGTGATTTATTACATTAAGTTTATTGCTCAGAGAAAGAATAATTGAAGGCTTATTATACTACAAAAATAATCTTAGATAAACTTTATTTACTTCTTTCAAAATTATCTGCAGCATTCCATGCGACTCCTAACACCTACAAACGGAAGAATACAGAAACTGCAATAGATAATAAGCCTTGTGGGCCACACTGTTATCAACATCTGGTAAAATTATTTTATTTCCTTAACTTTATTTTTTTTAATTCTTTGAACTGGAGGAAAATAGATATATGTATAAAATTTATGTTCCAAGAAAAAATTCAATGAGACTAGCAGTTTGCTAAATGCCAAAATAATATGCAATAATATGTTGTACAACTGATGGCCCAGGACTACATGCAATCTCCAAAAGCCTTTAAAATGCTTCCAAAAATTGTCAATATTATAATTTCTAATGCGAGGAAAATTTTGTGATCTACCCAGAAAATTATATTTATAATATATTAATATATTATATTTATTACTTTATAATTTTGATTCTGCTTATATTAAATTAAATTATTTCAAATTAGGTTAATGTTTTGGCTAGCTGGTCTCTTTCTCCTTACAAACATACCAGAATCTTTTTTCTTTTTCTGTAATGCTATGGGGGAATGACTTTGGAAGATGAGGAAGGATTGGAAGGTGCTTTCATGTTAATGTAGTTTTACAGTAAAGTAGAATTAGCTTAACTGGTTGTATTTCCTGTCTGGTATACCTCAGAGGGATGACTTCAGTCTTGCAAGCCTGGAAATACAAATCTCCCACTATCTCCTATATGGTCTGAGAACTTTAGGGGTGGGGTCCCTTCTCAGTATCTTTCCCTATGATAAATATTATTAATCATAATTATTCAAAAATATCTGTCAGTTTTTCCGGTAAATAAGTGTAGCAGATGGTTTTGAAAACAGCAGTCCAGTTTCTTTTGTGGTAATGTCACTTGCTTTCAGTTGCTCTAGCTTTTCTAGTTGTTGTTTTTGTCATTACAGTACATTTTTTACAAAGTGGCAAACTTCTGAGGCTCCCCTCTTTCCCATGCTCATACACTCCTTCTCGAACACTTAACCTGTTAAGTCACAGCTGAATATAGCTCCTTTTTCACAGGACCTTGCCCAGTGCTTTATAGGTGAAAGCACCCTGCATGATTGTAAGCCCTACATTTCCACTCCACTGTCTTTTCTCTCATCTCTCTGAAAGTAGGATGGGACTAGTAGATCAAGGAAAGGGGTGAAGGGTGCAGTTGTTGTTTTTTAAAATCAGTTTGCGCTTATACTGCCCTCAGAAGCCTTGTGTCAAAAGGAGTCCCACTGCAACCACGTCTCCTCTGATGAAAGGAGTCCAGGATCAATTTTCCTATGTACAATATGACCACTAAGTTTTATTATTTCCATTGCTCCATATATTTAACCACATCCAGTCCACATTGATGTTTCATAAACCAGCCTGTGGAGTCTCCTGCAAGACACCTTGGGACTGCAATTTTCCACTTGCCTTCCTCCCAGATATTTTATATATTTCTATTCAGATTGTATGACCTCTGACCGTGGAGGGTATTCTTTTCCTTTTCTGCAATTATTCTGCAATCAATTATTGTGGTCTTGGATTCATGTCTCAGGCCGTTTCTCTTCTGACTGGGGAGGAACAGCATTTAAAGATCTGTTTCAATTTTATACACTCCATTTCTTTCACAAACTGGAGGCGTGAGTGAGGACATTAGGCCCATTCCCAACCCTAGGCCACATTAACTTTATCTGTTAGGCAAATACTCTTTCATCAATCATAGGTCTGCCCAAGCACCCTTATACGCTTCCCTGCCTGCCCTAGTATCAGCTTAGACAATTTCATTCATTATGAAAATAGGAAAAAAGGGAGTTTGAACAGAGCCTCGGGGCTCAGTCTCTACTCGACACAGAAAGGTCACACTCATTCTTCCCAAGCCAAATTGCTTTCTGGACATCTCTGGTCATTGCTCAGTTGCAACAGGACCAGGAATGACAGACAATTGGAATGGAAGGGATCCTATATATTAATTAAACCTCCCTAGCCAAAATTGACTTTACACACAGACCATTGCATTATATACCTAAACAATGTCCTTATGTAGCAGTGGGAAGGGATATGGGATCAATCTTGCAGCACTCACCTTTGTTGTCCCTGTTCAAACCTGGAAGTTTATACATCCCATGTCTGACACCAGTTTCTATGGAATTAGATGCAGAACCAAAAAAATAATACCTAAGGCTCTTTGCAGTTATTTATTCAGAGTACAATGGAGGAATTTTCCTCCAGAAAATAATGCGAAGGATTCCTGCAGACAAAAGGATGCATTCATATCTGTACATTTCAGGAAAGGAAGAGAAAATGATAATCATACACAATGCACAGGTAGTAAATAGATGATGTAAGCGTAAATATTCATAATTAGCAAGCCTTTAAGTTACTTTCCCTCCCAACTACTGTTGATGTTCGTTCAATGTTTTCAAAGAGGATCTTGACATCTAACGGGTTGTGGACTGTCCACTGTGTGTCCGCAGGTGGCTGGTAAGGTCTATATGGGCACGGAATATTCTGCCACATGTTAGGCAGACATATGTGGGCACCACTATCGCAGCATTTGCAGCTCTGGCTTTATGGAGTGCTCACTTCTCTTGTGTTATGGTTGTCTTTCTGTCTTCAAATGTCTGGTAGCCTTGGTGGATCGACATGTGCCATGTCGATCGATCTTGTGCCAGGGTTTCCCAGGAGGTGATGTTGATATCCAGAGACTCGAGAGAGGCTATCAGTGGTCTTTGTATCACTTCCTTTGTCCCCCATGCAATCACTTTCCGTGAGACAGCTGACCATAGAGGAGCTGTTTGGGATGTGGTAGTCTGGCAACTTTGCAATATGACCTGCCCAGAATGTTTGGGCTTTAATCAGCAGGGTGTAAACTGATGGCAAGCCTGTTCTGGAGAGGACTTCTGAGTCTGGCATCTTGTCCTGCCACCAGATCCTCAGCAGTCTTCGGAGGCAGGTTGTGTGGAAGTGGTTCAATTGCCTAGCGTGCCTCTTATATACAGTCCAAATCTCACTGGCATACATTAGAGTAGTTAGCACAAAGTAGACTTTGAGCTTTGTAGCAAGGCTTATTCCACGTGTTGGTCAGTACCCTGCCAAATGCAGAGCTTGCCTTGGAGATTCTGCAGTTGACCTCGATATCAATTGTTACTGCACAGGAGAGGGTGCTACCAAGGCATGTAAATTGGTCCACTGCTTGCAGCTTTTGTCCCTTCACTATGATGAGGGGCTCTTAGTATTGGGCATTTGGAGCTGGCTGGTGCATCACTTTGGTCTTCTTTGTACTAATGAGGAAGTTGTCACATGCTGCTGCGCATTTGTCCATGCTGGCTTGCATTTCCTGCTCTGATCCAGCATTCAGAGCACAGTCATCAGTAAAAAGGAGGTCTTGTAGCACAGTCTCTTTTATCTTGGTGACAGCCTGGAGTCTTCGCAGATTGAACAGTCTCCCATCCTGTATCTCAGGCTGACTATCAAGGAACTGTTCTGAAGGTGTCTGACAACATGGCTGAATACATGCTGAACAAGATCAGTGTGAGCACACACCCTTGCTTGACGCTGTTTGTGACGGGAAAGGCCTCTGAAGTTTCTCAGTCCAGAACATGAGCTGTCATGCTGTTGTGGAACTGAAGTACCATCAGGATGAATCTATCAGGGCACCCAAACTTTGACAGGATGTGCCACAGACCTTCATGACTGTCAATGTCAAAAGCTTTGGTGAGATCCATGAAGGTGGTGTACAATTCACGATTCTGCTCTTCACACTTCTCTTGGAGCTGTTAAGCTGCAAAGATCATGTGCCACGCTGTTTGCGAAAACCGCACTATGTCTCAGGTAATAAACCCTGTTTCAGGTGGTCAGTCAGGCAGAGGAGTCTGTGATAGAAAGCAATGATATTCATCTTTGATTGTCGCAGACTCGTCAGTTTTCTTCTTTTTTTTTTTGTAAATTTTATTTGAGTTTTCACAAAGAAAAAAAAAATACAAATAAAACATCTTTTTTGAAAGTAGCGTAATCCCGGGTTACATTTCTTCGTACAGACACAAATTCAACTTCATGCTCATTTTTATGTTCTATTCCATATCTTATTACTGTTTTATATTTTCTGCATAGCTTCTCCCCTCTTTTAATTTTCTCAATATTTTAATTATCTCATCTCAATTCAAATCATTATATTTATATTTTTTGTCTGTGCTGTTTCAATTATCTATTATCTTTTCTCATTAAACAAAATTTCTCCTGTAATTACTGATTGGAGTATGACACCTTTATATCTATTAAGTTTATCCATTTAACTCTTATTTAAGCTTCAATATATACCCTAGAGTTTTAACATTCAATATAATACATAACTTCCATTCGGATTCTGCTTGGTACATTCTTAAAATACACACTATATTCTTAAAGAAAGAAAAAATTATAAATATATGTAATTAAAACAACACATTCCATTTCAATTCAATTCTATCATTAATATTAATATTCATTAAAATCTTAACTTCTTTAACATTACTTTTCAATTAAATATCATACTTCTATGGGGACAATTATAAGCTTTCCATAATTAATTCCCCCTTCACTTATATTTTATAAAACATTAACTAATTAAAATGTTCCTGCTCCTTCCTAATTCAATTTTCTCATTTATTTTATTTCACTTATTTTATTAACAAACATTTCACTAAATTACACTAACTATTTTATCCCTCATTTTAATCATACATTGTTTCCAATTTTCTAAAGTTATTTCTATTACTAATATAACAATACAATCTTATGTACCTTTACAGAATCCCTTTTTCAGTTAGATTTTCACCCATTATCTCTAAATAGGTCCTGTTTCTCTATATCTTGTTCCGGTCCTTTGTAACATCTTATCCTTTCCTTCTTCCCTCTCTTCTTCTCTCTCCCCTTTTTACCCCCTTGTCTCTCTACCTCTATTTCTCTCTTCTGTATTCCCCTTTTCTGTTGCTTTCCAGTATTATACTTATTTTTCGAATTATTTTTCTTTTCTTTGGTTGTTTTTTTAAGTCTTAAATTCTCCATTCTCTTTCCCCCATTTCCTTTTTCTTCCCCACATAGAATTGCTTGTTCATGAAAGATGGCTTCTTCGTTGTCCCAGTCTTCTTGTTTTGCAGACGTTTCTTGTTGTTTCTCATAGTTCCAAATCTCCATTTCTAAGAATTGAAAAACAAAGCCAAAAGAACCCTTCCCTTCTTGCGCACCTTCTTTGTATTTTTTAAGTTCCATTTTCAATTCGTCCAGAAGTGGTGCCATTGTATAAATTTTTAAACAACCACCCGATTAATTTTAGTCATTCAAATGTAATAACTAAGAATCCAAAGATCACCAAATAATCCAAATACACGCAAGCTGTTTCTTTTTGCTCTTTTTTTTCCACTTTCTCTTCCTGGGGTTACTGTTTAGTTACAAAGTTTCAGTTAAAATGTATCTTTTAGAAGTCTTGTTAAAGTTTTACTGTAGATTCTTTTTAATTCCAGGCAGTCTCCTCCCTCTTCCAGATCCTGCCCTTATTCTTTTTCTCTCCCTTCCTGCTTATGAAAAAAAAAATTTAGTGTCCAGAAATCTTTGTTATCCCTTTGACATTTTGTTTTATTTTCAGCTTAATTGCCTGTTGATGTCAAAGCGGATTTTTCCAATTTCTTATTTAAGTCTCTTAGTTGTCAGTATAGAGAAGGAGAGAGAAGAAAAAAAACCCAAACCTTTCCCTTTTCACTTTCCTTCGCTGCTTCCAACTCTTCTTTGGGAGCGATGTTATTTTTTTGTAAGTTTAAATTCCAGGGTACCTTAGCTGTTGCTTTTACAATTTAACCCGGTCAGCCAAAACTTTCACTTCTTATCTTCCTCCTGCACATTCTTTTCCAGTCGAGTTCTTTGAGGTGGCCATTTCTGACCACCGCTGCAACCACCTTCGGGAAAGGGAGTAATGGCCAGCTGAGGAGGAGAGATGCGGCTCTCCTCAACCCTGCTGGCAGTCTCCCCCTTCTTCACCACCTCTACGGGGTGGCTTAGCCCCGAAATCAGCTGGCTCGGGGCGCTCCAGCGGTGAGCCCAGACCGAAACCTCGCACGATCGCGGATTTCTGTGTGTCGCCGAAGAGACTTCAAACCGGACTCCTCGTTTTTCTTTGTTCTTGTAGAGGTGTACGATGGACACATCTTTCAGTTCCTGAGGAATGGATCCTTAATTCCATAAAGACTGGAACAGCTAAGTAAATTTGTCGACAAGTACTGCACCACCATCCTTACAGACTTCCTCTGGGATTGTGTTAGATCCTGGGACCTTGTCACTAGACAGTTGACTGATGGCCTGTAGAGTTTCAGTGTTTGATGGTGGGGCGTCCAGGCTGTAGTTGCTATCAGCCTGGGGCATTCTGTCTATTGCCTCGTTGTAGATGGAAGATGGTGGTTCAGTACAGATTGAAAGTGCTCAGCCAAACACTGTAAAATCAGAGTCTTCTCAGTAATGAACTTTGCACCATCTGAGTCCAGTAGAGGGGAGCTCCCTAAGGGCTAAGGTCCGTACAAGGATCTGAGGGCTTCATAGAACCATTTGGCATCACTTCTATCAGCAAACTTCTGAATTTCATCTGTTTGGCACTCAACCAGGAGTCTGCATCTTGCGAAGCTTGCTCTGTACAATCCTGCAAGAGTTGAAGGCATTTTTCTTAGCTGTTAATGACGGGTTGTTCTGATGAGTATGGTGAAGGCGGTGCTTTTCAGCAAGTAGGACCTTGATCTCTTCATCATTTTTGACAAACCAGTCCTGATGTTTCCTATTTAAGGGTCCAAGAGACCTTAGTGCAGAAGAGTGCACAATATCCTGGAAGCGTTCTCAGTTCTTCTCAGCATTTCCCTCTAATTGCAGTTCTGAAAGTTGGTTGTCAAGATCTTCTGCTAGTGAAGCTGTGTTGGGGTTCCTCAATTTACTGACATAGATCTATTTCATCACAGCTTTGTTTCCCTGTGGGAGTCTCTTTGCCTTGATGTGAAAACTTAATTTGGAGATTGAGTCTGTGGTCAGTCCAACAGTCAGCACTCAGCATGGCCTTGGTCACCCTTACATCCTGTCTGTCTTTCCTTCACACAATGACATAAGATGTCAGTGCTTGGAGTAAGGGTGCATCCAGGATGTCTTTTTGCGAGTGGGCAGGTGGAAGATGGATTGGTGATGATCAGATTGTGATCCACACATGTATTCAGTAGTAATAGGCCATTGTTGTTAATTTACCAATTCCATTTTTTCCAATGATGCCATCCCAAGCAGAGTGATCGGATCCTACTCTAGCGTTGAAATGGCCGAGAAGAGTCAACCTGTCAGTCGCTTCATGGATGATAGAGCATTGAGATCTTCATAAAACTTGTCCTTTACTTCATCCGGATTTGTCATTGTTGGGTGCATAGGTGCTGATCAGTGTGGCTTGCTTTCCTCTCGGTAGTTGGAGATGCAGTGTCATGAGTCAGTCATTTACGCCCTTTGGAAAACTGGCAAGTTTATGGACAAGATGATTCTTAACCGCAAAGCCAACTCCAGATTTGCGGCGTTCATCACTGCTGCGTTCATACCAGAAGAACGTGTAACTGCCTCCTGTTTCTGTGAGCTGACCTTCGTTGGCTAGACAAATTTCACACAGGGTTGCAATATCAATGTTAAATCTTGCAAGTTCTCTGATGACCAGGACTGTTCTTCTTTCTGGTTGATCTGCTGAGGGGTTGTCTTGAAGTGTGCATATGTTCCATGTGCCAGTAGTGACTGGTGTCACCTTATGTTTTATTTGAAGTTCACCAGGAGGAGGAGAAGGGTTGCCTGAAGGGATGCTTCCAGCATGGCTGTCGATCCTTGTTCAGCCAGTCTCTTCGGCCAACCTTTCTCCTCCTCTTGCAACCAGCGGCCGTAGCGGGTCCGGGAGGGTGGCGTACACACGTAAGGAGAAGGAGGAGGAGAAGGGTTGCCCGAAGGGATGCTTTCAGCGTGGCTGGAAATCCTTGTTCAGCCAGTCTGGATTCCAAAAAGAAGAAATGAAAGTAGCAAAAAGCACCAAGGAAAGTCCAGCCACGGCTTTGAGGGAGAGAGAGACACACACACACACATAGACACCCACAGACACAGAGAAACAGGGGGGAAGATAGGGACCCGGCTGCTTCGCTATCCCCTGCCATCGCCCTTACCTTCTCAGGCCAGGCGATGGAGGGGAGGGGGGGCAGGACCAGCCGCTTCAGGTAAGGTGAAGAGGCGTCGACCAAGCACGGGTGAGTAGAAGCCTGGGAACGGCGGCTCCCGGCTCAGTCGGCCTGAGGGGTTGCTGCAGGCATATCGCGATAAGCGGGGTGAGAAGCCCCGGGACATCCCCCCACCCACCTGCTGGCTGGCTGGGCCGGGCTGGAAGAGGCGCATCCACCGGGAGAAGGAAGAAAACTTTCTCCAGGAGAGTGGGCAGGCAGGCAGATGTCCCGGGGCTGCTGCACATGTGCACTGCACTTGTAGCAGCTGCACACGCAGTGCACATGTGCAGCAGCCCTGGGATATCTGCCTGAGCTGCGCCACAGCCACCACGTGGTAAGCAAAGCTAGGAGAGCGACTGGGGCAAGCGGGTGACTGGGCGATCCGTTTCGGGGGCATGGCCAGCCAGGGGTCACCACCGGTTCAGCAACCCATGCCAAATCACTCCTACCAGTTCAACCGAGCCGGTGAGAACCGGTTGAATACCACCTCTGGGATGAGACAAGCTCTGAAGAAAAACAGTGCGAAAGTCGTATATTGAAAGCAATCCCCAATGTCCAAAACCCTCTCCATTGGGAGAGCAGTTCAAATAAGTCTCATTCTCATGTTTTGGGAACACAGTGCTTCAGGCACCAGTGTAAATTCCTTTCCCAAGGCTGGCATTCTTGAAGCTTGGAATTCTTGAGGCTTGGTTTGGCTACAATGAAGTACAGGCTAAATTTGTTACAGGTTTTTGGGCAATTCCAATTGTGCCATGACTGAGTTGATAATTTTGTTAATTCGGGAGGGACCAATGTACTTAAGGCCCAGTTTTTTTAATCATTGGATACACTCTATGTACTTTTGTGGAGAGAGATATTCTGTCTCCCACTTTAAATTCCTTTAGTTTGGCACATCTTTTATCAGCCTGCCATTTGTAGGTTTCTTGCACTTCCTCAAGCTTTGAATCCTATTGGCCACATATTTTGTAGTTGTATCCATTCTTGTAATGAGGAGTTCTGGAGTTTGTCCAAAGCTAGCTAGTTCTGGGATTCCTATGAACTGACCCGAAACTACCTTGAAGGGATAAATCTGGTGCTGCCATTATGCTCTGAATTATTATCTGCCATTTCTGCAAATGGTAAAAGATCAGTCTAATTATCTTGTTGATAATTAACGTAGTATCTGAGATACTGTTCAATATTGAGTTGGCTTTTTTGCACCCCCCCCCCATTCATTTAGGGGTGGTGGGAGGAGCTTAAGGCTGGGGTAGTCCCCATGAGTATCAAAAATTTGCACCAAAAGCACAAGGTGAATTGCACCCCCCCATCTGAGATAATTCGATCAGAAATACTATGAAGTCTGTAAATAAGCTGCACCAATAGCTTAGCTAAGATACAGGCTGATGGGTTCTTTGAACAAGGGATAAAGTGGACTTGTTTTGAGAACAAGTCAGCAACCACCCACATTATGGTGTTTCCAGCATTCTCAGGCAGTTCCACTACAAAAATCCATAGAGATCTCTTTCCAAGAGGCATGGGGATTTGCCATAGTTGCAGTAGTCCCATGAGTTTCCCTCATCATCTTTTGGCCAATGCACACACTGGGCAATTGGCTAGCTTTCAATGTCTTTTTTGAGAAATGGCCACTAGAATTGTTGTGCAAATAGATCTAAGGATTAGATCCATTAAAAAGTGAGCTGGGGTTCCCCTGTCCCATCTAGCTGGCAAAATTCTATGGGTACCCTTAACTGTCAAGAGTCTGAGTCCTAATATTTCCACCACCTCAGAACTGCATCTCATGCAGCTTGAGTCCAGTAAGATTAACTCCTTCCTCTGGGTGCTTGGTAATGGCACATTCAGCTCAACTGTGATGGTGATGGGGTTCACAGGGCAACTTACCAGGGGGATTATCATCAGAGTCAGTTTTGCTCCTCTTGGGTGGTTGGAGTTTTCTGCTCCCTGTAGTCAAGAGGAGAGAACTCAATGACTTCAATTTCTTCTAACACCATTTTGCAGTGCCTTGGGGTGGCTTTTCCCACCTTTTCACCAGTCTTTGGGGTCATTTTGGCAAGACAGTGGCTCGGTGCCCTTCCTTCCTGCACTTGAAGCATCCAGAGGTCATCATTTGGGGCTGAGGTTAGGTCTTGGTGTTCTCTGGGCTTCTACCTTCACCGGAAGAGGAAAACGTCTCCATCCGCAGGAAATTTTGACTGGGACCAGCCAGGTTATACCCACCTCTTTAGCTAGCACATATCACTGGTGGAGAATACAGGGGGCTCTCTGTGAGATACAGATGTTGTATACCTTGTTGTTAAGCCCATCTTGAAAGCACTCTATTAGGATGACCTCCGGCCAGTTGGTCAGCCAGCATGCCAGTTCATGAAACTCTTGGTTGTACGCTGCCACCCCCTATGGTCCTGATTGATGGTTTTGATGCAGGTTTGGCCTTTGTGTTGGGGGAGTGGGTCTTCAAACCGCTTGTGCATGGCCATCATGAATCAGTCAAAGCTTAGGAGCGCTGCTGCATCCATAATTGTGGAGGGAGACTATCCACTCCGCAGCAGTGTCTTCCCGGGCCATGGTCACGCAGTGGACCCAAGGCTTCAGTTGTAACAGGTCTCCTCAGAATTGAACCTCCTTAGTGTTGAAATGTGATATTTTTAAACTATGATTTGATCACTGGTGGGATGCTTCTAGTAATAATGATTGAAATTTAGATAAATCTAAATAGTAGGAAAACAAAGTTAGAAATGGCTATTGAAAGGTGCAGTGGTGGTGCAGTGGTTAAAATGCAGTATCGCAGGCTAACTCTCTGCTCACTTCCAGGAGTTTGATTCTGATTGGCTCAAGGTTGACTCAGCCTTCTGAGGTCACTAAAATGAGGACCCAGATTGTTAGAGGAAGTATGCTGACTGTAAACCCCTTGGGGGGAGGCTTTAAAGCACTATGAAGTGGTATATAAATCTAAGTGCTATTGATATTGATATTCCCTCCAGAAATAGCCATAGAAATTATCCAGAATAGCCATAGAAATTATGAAACAGTGAATAGAGAACATAGAATTTTAAAATAAACTAAGTCCATCAATCAAGATTTATTGACCTTTAATATATTTAAGCTTCTCATTTATTCCAAATATTCCTGGACGTTTTCTGGAATATGATTTAATGCTCTTCCCTTTACAGTTTTAGAGTTATAATATCCTATCCCTCTACAAATGATGTCCCGAAATAGGACACTGAACTGATCAATCATGGGTTTTGCCACTGCCAGATCTACTCTGATCCTTCGTGTAATGATCTGCTAATTCATCTTTAATTAAATATCTGCCAAACAATGCAGACAAATTTCATTGTTTTCCTAGCTGATAGAATCTGAAGCATGACCTATTAAGCCCCAATTTTTCTTTCTGATAATAAAAATTATCAGGCCACCGTACAGAATTCTTAAGGGAACTGACTGGAATAAATCAGATTTTTAAAACTTTTAGTTATAATTTCATTATATTTACCTTTATGATTTCCAATCTTACTTGTAGTTCTGATCTAACATATCAATTTGCTTTTAATACCAGACCAATGTATCTTTTCTTTTATGTGTACTGAGAGCATTTGCACCAAGACAAATTCCTTGTGTGTCCAATCACACTTGGCCAATAAAGAATTCTATTCTATTCTATTCTGTTCTGTTCTGTTCTGTTCTGTTCTGTTCTATTCTATTCTATTCTAACCAATGTTTTTTAAACCACATTTTAGTAAGGCTCTATTTTCTATGCATTTTCCTATATCCTGAAATACTTCTGTGCCTGCTAGGAAGGAGCTAAAGAGTTTGCTGCTGCTTTGACTGCTGAGAGAATAAAAACACCACCAAAGCGCCCAGGAGGTCGCAGAAGGGGAAGGCTTCCAAATAATACCAGTAGGCCCAGCACACCAACCATAAATGTGCTAGAATCAAAGGATACAGACAGTGACAGAGAAGCTGGAACTGAAACTGGAGGTGAAAATAATGATAAAGAAGAAGAAGAGAAAAAAGATGAGACTTCAAGTTCCTCTGGTAAGACAGTTGTGGGATGTTGCTAATTTTGTTAAAAGTGTTTATGTTGGGCTAGAAATATTAGATTAAAGTTCAGTTGTTTTACTGAAGAGCTATGTTACCTGTGCTTTTGAAAAAGAACACTACCTGCTTTTGAAAATAATGAAATTAATTTTTCATTGTAAGAAATGTTCCTGAACTATCATGTTTTGGGTTCTATAGTATAGTCATCCTTTATTGTTCATCTTCCAGAATTCACAAATACAGGTAATCCCTGGGTATGAATATTTATTTAGCAAGTTTTCACAGAAACAAAATTATTCAGAAAGGGTACTTACGTTAGAAATTCAGAATTGCAACTAAAAAGAGGCCTGTGTAGCCATGTGACTTGGATTCAGTCTCTGCTGCAGTGGCAGCCATTTTTAATTCTGTGATTTGCCTGGGCCGTTGAAGTTGGCAGGGTTGTTGTTGTTTTTGTCCCAGGTCACATGGTCAAACAAGAACCGAGCCGATGTTGGTTTGTTTTTGCTTTTTTGGTACTGCTCAACTCTTGTTTGGCCCAGGCTTGAAGACTGGAGTGCTAGATTTGCTTCTGTAAGTATTAAAAACATTTTTTTTCTTACTCTATAGCAGTGGTGGCTAACCTTTTTGGGCTCCTGTGTCAAAAATTAATGTGTGCGCCCCCCCATGCGCATGTGATCTTCATGCTGCCCCCTTCCCTGCATTGCCTCCCAGTTGATTTTTGCCCGTTTGAGGCTTTTTCAGCCTCCCAGAGGTGCAAGGGAAGTCTCTGCAGCTTTTGGAGGCCGAAAAACAGGCCCGGTATTTCAGGAAGTGACCAAACAGGCCTGTTTTTCAGCCTCCAAAAGCTGCAGAGGCTCCCCTCAAGCCTCTGGGAGGCTGAAAAAGGCCTCAAACAGGCGAAAATCAGCTGGGAGGCACGCACATGCACAGTGAGGTAAGTTTGGCTGGGTCACGTACCTGCACAAATGACTCTGCGTGTCACCTGTGGCATCACCGCTCTATAGTGCTTGCAAACAAACACATTGGGAAGTGCTCTGTTTTTAAGTACTCTACTTTGCAAACTATTGTGTATGTAAGTATGCTCCTTTAAAGATAAAGTGTGATTGCATTTGCCTTTAAACTAGCCAGCATTACACAAAGCTTATAATGCTTTGTTGTGTTTCCTTGTTTTTATTTTGGAGATTAACATAAATTACTGTAGTTTGTAGGTTTTAAATTTAAATTGCCTCCAGAAGTTGTGGGTGCCCTATCACTGAAAGTTTTTAAGAAGAGATTGGATAGGTATCAGGAATACTATACTCTGTTGTGAGAGTAATGGGTTAGACTAGATGACCTGAATGTCCCTTCCATCTCTTACTGTTGCAAGTTGACAGTTCTGTAAACGCTGACCCCTCCCCATCTCCCTCTGAGGCTGGAGACTCTTAAACTAGTGGCAATGGTTGAGGTTTTTTTTTTAAAGTATCAACAAATGGGTTTTTTTAAAAAAAAAGTATTGCAAAGGGAGATTTCTGTAACCTGCTTGAAGTCACTTTAGCTCTAGGCTGAAGGCTGTACTGGAAACAGCTGATGGGCGGCTGGCAGCATAGGGGAAAGCCTCTCAGTAGCAGCAATCAATTAACAAATTGGAGGAAATAGTAAATCAGATCTTTGTTCAGTTAATGAGTCATTTCATTAAATTCATAAATTTGATTTAAAAAAATTGTAAAATTAAGTCTGATTCATTTGATGAGTTTTTTTTACTTCATTAGGAAGCTCCATTAAGTTTGTACCTTGAGAACTACCTATAATTTAAATTATTGAAAATCCTTTAGGGAATAAGAATTAAATTCAGAATTTAATTAATGATAATTTTAGAATATATAACATTTTTTTGATTTTATATATTTTTATGGATGCATGTATATCCATCTAAACCAGGGGTGTCAAACTCGCGGCCTGTGGGCTGGAGGCATCACATGCTGGCCCCATCCCTGCCTGGTTTAGCAAAGGGGAAAAAAGTCCCAGTACATCACGTGATGCTGCCATGACAAGGCGAGTTAGACACTCCTGGTCTAAACTGAGCAAAAGTAGTTTCTGTTAAATTACTTTTGTTTGTGTGCATTTTTTTAAAAAGTATGAAGTTATTGTGTAAGAGATTAATATAATTGGAGCCATTAAGTTTTTAGAATAATACAAGTAGGCATCCAGCAACAGGATTAACTTTACTAATTCCTGGGAGGGAGAATTTCCTTTTCTAGTGTGTTATCTTTCTTTTTCTTTTCCTTTGCTCAAGTTATATATGAAAAGAAACTATTTTCTAAATCCAAAAAGAATAAGTAGGCCAGTAAATTTAATTCAAGTTTTTCATCGAGTTCACATATGCAATCTACTCCAATTAACAATGAAACTTTATTTAAAGCATGTAATAATAATAATATAATAGTGATTATTCATGCTGAGAAAGCCATGTTGAGGTTCTGGCACTTGAGCTTCATCAAAAGAATGAACAAAACAAGAATCTTTCAGGCCTTTTATATATCAGCCCTAAATTCTTCTGTCACCAAAATTTAACCAGAGATACTTTCTCTTCAGAAATGCGTACTGAACAACAGAACTGGAACTGCTTTAAGTCAAGTAAATAAATGGAACATTGAATAATTACTGTGTAAGATACTTCTGACATAATATGATGGAAATAGCTAATAATTAAATATGTGTGATTACTCTTTCCTTTATGCTCCAACACATGCTAGATTCTTCAGTTATACCTTAGATAAAAATCTAAGAAATGCTTTTCTTGACAGTGGTAATTAATCCATTGTTTGACAATTTTATCTCATCAAGTTAGATTTAATAATTACAATGTATATTCTTTGATACTTCAAGGGGTATCAAAGGTGCTCAAACATGAATTTCTAACTTCATGCTGGAGCATGCTACTATAATCAATTTTACTGTGCTGTGTAAAATCATTTACTTTTATACCATAAAACAAGTTGGCCTATACTGTTTCAGTCGATCTCCCTCCCTACCTTAGGCTTGCTTGTTTTCTTTCTGTGTCGAGAGTAAATTGTTTAGTCGAACCTGACACAGGAATATCATAAGAATTTCCTATCTTTTGGGGATATTATTGGTGACATTTGTATTTATTGCTTCTCTGATTCTACCCCAAAATATTGTTATTTATTTTTAAAAAAAGACAATAAGAATCAAACTCAGAAAGGAAGAGTAAAGAGGGAGGGGGAAGAGGAAATATGTGAGTAGAATAGAAAATGCAAGAGAAAAGAAAAGAAAGAAGAAAAATAAAAAATAAAAAGGGAAAAGAAATATTTAAAGAAGTGACCTTTGATTTTCATCACAAGCACAAATAAAATTAGAATTCTTCACCCCTGTAAGATTTCAAAAAGGTATCTGTTCTTCTCATAACTCATGCCTTATCCATATGCCAATATCATTAATATTTCAATCCTGGTATCAGCAAAAAATCCATAAAGTGCAGCTTAAATTTTATAGAAGCATGTCTTATTTTAACATTTGTCAAACAAACTCGCTTTGTACTTATTCCTTTTGGTTTTAGCAGTCTTGATCTTTAATTCATTCAGATGTGGATATAGAATTTGATCTCTCTTCAGTTTTTTTTTTTGGCCTATTTCAGAGGCTTCTTTGAGCTTTGGAAAGCCTTTTTGTAAATCCAGTAAGGAATCATGATCATGGTCATTCTCTTATCATTTGTTTTTCCACTTTAATTGTCATCTCTGTCTTATAATCCAGCTGTCCCCAACTTTTCTGGCTCCATGAACCGGCGTTGGTGGCATCGGCGAGGGGATGGTTTTGCACATGAAACCTAGATCCTGCATATGCACAAATCAAACTTCGCGCATTCGCCTACCATTTGCATGGCCTGGTTCTCAACAGATTGCAGACTGGTACCTGTCTGCGGACTGGGATTTGGGTACCCTATTATAAACCACATTTTTATTTTATATTATTTCAACAGTTTCTTTATACTCTAATATTTCTGCATCACATGAGGTTTGTTTCAGTTCTTTATCCTATGAATCTTCCAGAATATTCTCTTCCACACCTTTTATTTCTTCTTTAACATCTTTTGGACATAGTCTATCTATAGAAGCAAGCTGCTAGCTTCTGTCTCCATTCTTGAAATATCTCCTGGAATATTTTAAGTGTCATACTATACCCTGTAACCCCCGCCATCCCTTTATATCTGGAATGTCTGTCCCCTGGTATCTATTTTTTTAAATAATAAAATATCAAATTTCTATTTCCTGTGAAGGTGCATTTGTTTATATAATTATTTCCAAAATTCCATAACAAAAAATTCAAATTTGTTTTGTCCTTTACCTTGTTTATAACTTGATTGAAATAAAATTTTATATAGCCTTTTGCCATTTTTAAAAATATTCTCAAGGTTATAATTAATATTTCTTTTATTTTGGAATGAAAGTAAAATCACCAGATGGCTTTGCATTTTGAAACTCTCCATTAGCCTCAAGATAATTTCAAAAAGTGATTCAAAAATAAGGTTTGTGAACCCACTGCTCATTAAAAGGTTTCTTCACTGTTGAGAGCATGATGACTTCTTTTTGTTTCAAGTATTTAAACCCACAGGAAATTACTACTTTGCAAGGAGCTATCCGGAGTACAAGCGTGCAATCTCTTGTTCTCTCTTTATCCAGAGAGATTCCAAGGGACTGGTCTACTTGCTACTCCTTTGTGGCTACAATGTTATTTCCAGTCATTCAGAGACATGCTAGCTCATCATTCCTCATCTGGAAGTCCTGCATTAATTGTAAATATAAAATAAAAATTGTTTTAGAAATGTGAGGGGTGAGATTAGAGTTTATTAACATTATACAATGCTGTATATCGGAACTAGTAATATGAAGTCCTCCATATGTTTTGGACCACAGTTCCTACAATCTCTTCACTTTGGTCATGCCTGTTGGCTGTAAAGTGCATACGTTGCCTACCAGGCTATATTTAAAATGGTATGATATTGAAAGTAGGATGCTTGATTATTTGTTTTGTTTTTTGGTATGATCATTGCTGTGATTTCTGAGACTTAAAACTGTTTTCTTTTAATATTGCAGAAGCAAATTCTAGGTGTCAAACACCAATCAAGATGAAACCAAATGCAGAGCCTCCAGAAAATGTTGAATGGAGTGGTGCTGAAGCTTCTATGTTCAGGGTTCTCATTGGTACCTACTATGACAATTTCTGTGCAATAGCCAGGTTAATTGGGACCAAAACATGCAGGCAGGTAAGCCTAAATATTGAAAATGTTTCAAAAATATTATTAGTGAAATTTAGTAATTTCAAATGTATCCAATTTTGTGGAAACCATTAATATATCAAATTCAACTCAATAAAACATTGCAATGAAACTTAGGAGATAATTAATATTTTACAGGTATATGAGTTTAGAGTAAAGGAATCTAGTATTATTGCTCCAGCACCTGCTGAAGATGTTGATACTCCTCCAAGAAAGAAAAAAAGGAAACACAGGTAAATCAATCAACCATTCCACAACATTTAAAAAAAGAAATTTTTAAATATTAATGAAAGGAATGTGGCAAATAAAAAAGTATAAACTACACTATTATTTTTTTGTTAATAGTGCATTCTAGGATTGCATCAGGAAATTTTCAATATTTGAGTGGAAGAATCTATTGCAAATCAATATAGAAATTGAAATGCAATTAAAATGTCCTTAATATAAGGACTTCTTGAGATATAAAAAACATGTGCTTTAAATGTTCCTGTAATAACTTTAAAATTCAAAACAAATATAAATAATGGATTTTTTTCTAAAATAATTTCACTGCCAAAATTTGCGGTGAAATATGGCAATATGGAGAAAAGGGGATGAAAGTAGCTGTGTCTGGTTTGTTGATATCATTATGTCATTACCTCACCATTTGTGATTGTAAAATAATAGAGAATTCCTATCACAACTGTTATTTTATTTGTATCCTGTCCTTCTATGCAGAGATTACTAAAGATAGCTAACCAAAATTAAATAACAGTTAAAGCCACAAATATGAAAATCACTGTTAATATTCATTAATCAGCTGAACTGTATTATCAAGGAAAATGAATATGGAATCTTTATAATGCCATAAAAATAGTGGGGATGATTTTCATCTGCTGATTTTAGAATTTTCCAGTTACCAAGATTGGATCATGTATGTCCCTTCCTCCCAGAATGCTCATTTTTAGCAAAACACAAAAGTGTGCAGTCAGTGCACAAGACGACTCCATTAATCACCTGTATAATAGCAGTTTGACTTTGGAGTCCCTCAGTATTTCCACATTTACTTGTAAAGCAAATATACTTTATTGATTTTCTTTAGTGTACCCACCCATGTAAAATATAATTTCTTTTAGCAAGAATGGTTATATCTTATTTTTTAGTAGATGGGTAGTAATATGAAGCTGTGAGCACTTCTATCTAGTCAGTGTTCTGCTGGCCATAGCCTTGTCTCCATCCAAGCAGTGTATATTGTGAATTATCTGAAACCTCAGAACCAGCCCATTCTGTTTGACCTACACAGGTAGTTCTTGATTTATAAATGTTCATTTGGTGTCCATTTGAAATTACAATGGTGCTGAACAAATAGACATATATGTGCCTGAAATTGTGTCTGTTGCAGACATCCCTCCCAAACAGTCATGTAATCAAAATCCAGGTGCTTGGATGTATGCCTATACTTATACTATGCCTATACTTATAAGTGGTCACAGGGATGTTGCAACTCCTCCCACCTGCTCTCCCCCCTCCAAATCTATGCCTTTAAATGTTGGGAAATTCCAATGCAGTACGAAGCTGAATACCTGGGAAGCATTCACAGTGTATTGCAAAACAGTTGTCCCGCAGGTAGCTCCAAACATCTTGGAAGTTCTGAAGCAGCCTTTCCCATCAGATCCAATCTAGTTCCTGTCACTGCCCTGTACTGCTTTGTACTAACTGACCTTCACTATTTTCTTCATCCCTTGCAAGAGACTGAATTACAAGAGACTGAATTAGGTGCCATTATGACACTTGTTTCTGAAAGTGATATAAAATATCAAAATTTATTTTTTAAATGTAGCTTGAGTTTGGTGCATTTTCCATGTGAAAAATCTATTAACTATATTGTATTTTTTTTCTTTTTATAGACTGTGGGCTGCTCATTGCAGAAAAATACAGCTAAAGAAGGGTTAGCATCTTTGAACCTATGACCTGAAATTCTGTTTTTGTTTCTTATCCTACCTGTAAATTTTAATAAGCAAGTGATTTCAGTATGTATATGGAGACATTTTGTCCCTAAGGATATTTTAGTTTAATTTAAGCCAGAAGGCTACCTTGATTTAATTGTCCTACATGAGAGGAATAGAAATTATACTGACTCTAGGATCAGTATAGTATTTTCCCAGTTCTAAGAATATATCAGAAAAGTGGGAAGATTTTGGGCTTGATCCACTTCCAAAAATAAAACATTACTCCTTTTTCCAAACATTTTATAGTAGAAAACAGTAACGGTGTGCCTTTATAATTCTTGCATCAGGAGACATCCAAAAATATATTTTCCATATTGCTCCTTTGGCTCAAAAAAGAAAGATAAGAGTACTAAAAGATTTTGTTTAAGTGCATTGAATTTAGGTTATTTCTCGTACCCATTCCCTAATTATTGAAAATATATAGGGATATGCAGGGGTTTTATGTAATTATTTGGCTGAAAATATATTCTTCAGAAGGTTTATCAATTTTTTTGTCCTTAATAATATCTACATTTGTTGTTGTTCAGATGGATCATCTAATCATGTTTACAACTACCAGCCATGTGATCATCCACGCCAGCCTTGTGACAATTCATGTCCGTGTGTCATTGCACAGAACTTTTGTGAGAAGTTCTGTCAGTGCAGTTCAGAATGTAAGTATTGGGGAAATTTTATTTTAATATGATTTACACAAGAAGTTGTCTCATTGATAAAGATTTAAAGCCATTCTTGTGAAAAGCTTAACAAAGTTTAATAATTCATTCAGATTTTAAAAAAATCTGGTCAGGTGGCAGGAGATAGAAGAAGAGGGTTCACAATTTGCCTTTTTGGGGTCGTTGTGAAGTTTTCTCCCAATGGTAGAATAGGTAGAAGATTCAAGACCGAATGATCCCTAATTAAAAGTATACTGGGGCAAATTGCTAAAGCTCTTCCACTTCGTTCCATACTCCCTGTCTAATTAGCTGTATTTTTTCTTTTGGTTCTGGTTTGGAGTTGTTACATTTTTTAAAAAACAACAATATCCCTGTAATCGGAAACTGATACTAAGTTTAGCTCATCAGAGGAAGGAGATTGAGCAGATAGTTATTCAGACTGAAAGATGGATTTTTAAAAAATACTCAGTGTCAGGTTAGTTCTTTCAAAAACAGATTGGACAACCATTTGACTGGCATGTTATAAAGTTTCGGCCTTGAACAGGAGATTGGACTAGAACACCTCTGAGGTCCCTTCCAGCCCCATGATTCTATGTACTGTTTTCTTACTTAAATTGTAAATAAAACTCATTTAAAACAGGCAGTTATTGTGTCAGTCATAGCAGCCATTAACATTCCCCAGTGCAATAGTTCCCCCCATCCCCCATGATTTCTTCATTATTTCATGTTTTATTTGCAGTTTTCCTTTCACACCATATATATTTTGTGGACAATGTATGTACTGGGTCAATGTCCTTTTTAAACAATGCTTACAATAATAATTCAAACAAGTATGCATAATCCTAATCTTCCAACTTCAACAACACCATTCTCTCTTTATAATTCTTTATCATTTCCCCCCATTAATTCATTTAAACATAAATAGCATTTCTTTGCACCATGAATTTGTTATCTCCTACTAAGTCACTAATATTTAATATTTTAAAAATTACTCATTATTCCACCATAATTTCAATATCCAAAATGTCTAGGGCTCCTAATAAGGCCAAATATTAACAAAATTTAATCAATCCCAAGATTATATCAAAATCCCTACAATTTCTAATCCTTAAAAGTTAAGTTCACAATATATTTTAACACATTGTTAATATTAAAATACAATTAGATGACCTAATCCTAAGCCTCTACCTTCTAAGATTAGTTTATTTTTAATTATAAATTTTATTATCTGTTAATATATATGCTACTATTTTCTCTATTTGTATTTTCTACTTTTTCATTTTATTAATATATTTTATCTCTATCGATCATTTCTTAACCTTTTTGGAGTTTCCACCATTTGTTGACTTTTTAATCACCCTTTTATTTTTCTCTCTTGGAATCTTATATAACTTTTTTTGACATTTTTATACCCACTGAGTATTCCTTTCAGGTTGCCAATTGTCTCTTTCTGCTGTATCATTTGGGCAACCATCCATAAGTCTTTCTTTTTTTTTTGAAGATATGTTTTTCTCTCTAAACCTTTATTTTTTTTAAGAGTTTTTTCTTTTTTCTCTCTGTTTTATTATAAACTTTAAGGAGCTATCTATTTGACTCCTGCTTATCAATCCTTTCCCTTCGTTATCTTTGTCCTCTGGCATCACATTTTGATTTCTCTCTTCCATTGCTTCTTCTAATTTCTCATCTATTTTCTGAATATCATGTTCATCTTTTTCCCCCAATTGTTAAGATGCTTCTGCACTTATTTCTTTATCTTTAGACAATCCCCTTGTCTCCTTATTGTTCTTTATAGTTTCATGCATGCTTTTGAGCATCAAAATTATTTCTTCATATCCCTCTATTATCCCCTGATAATCCATTTTGTAACAATTTAGTAAAAAATATTCAATATACCTCTATGCTTCCAACGTCTCAATATTTAAAAACCCCAACTGAGCCAATTATTAATAAGATTTAATCAATCCCATAGTTATACCTCCAAATCCCCTAAATTTATAATCTTTAAAGTTCTTTAATATTTACAGCCTTTTGGTTTTCCAGTTATTTGTCTTCTCAATTGTCCAAATTTTAAAGTCTTATCTAACTTTTCTTCTTTTCTCTTTTCTTCTATCACCTTTCTTCTTTTGCCTTGTAGAGTGTTCTGTCAAGTAGCATTAATAATCCAAATCCAAATTAATCCACTAGGTTTTCTCCAAACTAGTTTAATAGAGTTTAGTTATTTGCAATTTATTCATCTTAAAAATATTCAAAAAAGAAAAGAAACATACTAAGTATTTCAAAATATCCAAATCGTCTTCTAAGATAGAATCAAAGTCAGGCAGGCCACCTTCTAGGTGTTGTTTACTTTCTTCTATTATGTGTATTAGACATTCCTCACTTTCATTGAAAGTTCTCATGTTGTAGTGCTCCTCTTCTTCCAGTAGATGGCTCTCCTTCTCCAAATTCCAACATTAACAGTATGTCAATGTCAACAGCTGATTATCTGATAAATCCAAGAGGTTTAAAGATACAAATAAGAAAGACGCTTTCTCCCAAAAATCACCTTTCAGATTATTTAAGCTTTTTTCCAGGCTTAAAGCTTCCTTTGAGCATTTCTTTCACCTCTTAATTTTCAGTCTTTAGTCTTCTCCATGTGTCTAATCGCTGCTTCCTTAAAGCTTGGAGATTATTTTTTGAAATTCTTGTTCCATAAGTTAAGTCTTTAGAGTAAGAATTGAAAGTTATCTCATCCAGTTTCAATGTTCTGTCCATGGACCACACCTGCACAGATCTTATGGTCCCAGTTGTCCCAGCTTGTGACTTGCCAAAAATGGCTGTCGTCCCTATGCCATTCAGGAGAGCTTGCTTCGGACCTAATGAGGAAATTGTGAGTTCCTTGTGGTCCACAAAGCACTTCTCTTTTCTTCGCCACTCCTCCAAGGCGTCTTTGATCCCTTAGGGTCTCCCAACAGCAGTTGGATTTCATGGAGCTCAACGGAGCCCTCTGTTTTCCAAACTGTTGTTGCCGCAACATCAACCAGAATTTTCCTGTTGCTTATATTTCTTCCTGAAGATCAGTAATAATGAATAAGATCCTAGAAGGGAATCTTTTCTAGTATTTTTTGTATTCTTTTACAGAAGGCATTTATAAAGAAATTTATATAGAATATTCTAAAGTGCAATTCATGGAAGCAGACTGATTCACAGTTTCAGACCTTGAACCATATCCAGCTCAGGGAAAACTATATTGGCCTCTATAGCCCACAAAAATTTGCCTCAGAATTATAATTTTGACACTTTTTCTTCTGTTACATATTCTTCTTCTTTATATAGATCCTCATAAAATTTCTGAATTCCTTTTCATTTCTTCTTGATAACATATTTCTCCCTGTTCGTTTTGTAGCTTAGTGATCCATCTTTTTCCCGCTTGTTTCTTCAATTTCCAAGCTAGCCATCTTCCTGGTTTATTGGCGTTCTCAAATACATTTTGTTTTATTCTTTTCAGTTTTGGGGCTGGGTCTTCTTTTTCCAGCAAGTTTTATTTCATACTATTTCAAAGTTAGCTAATCTTTGAAAAGTTTAAAATGATTCTGGAGGATTTCCTGTTTTGGTCCCCAGATCTTTTGCAGCATATAGCATTTTTTCACAAACACAGAATTTATGGAGGATTAAAATTTCAAAGGGCATTGTCCCAAAACTTTACTGATAAAACTGCAGTTTGAATAGACAATATTTTAAATAACATACACCTAAAATGTATGAACTGCTTATACATCGTATTACCTGAACTATTTATATAAGTAACCTCTAGATATGTAATGCGATGGTCTACTTGAAGCTCTTTGGGTTTCTACTTCAGTTTGGTGCCTATATTTGCATTGCCTAGCATTTTAAACTGAACAAAATCCTGATCAATCCAGCAGTTTGTAACAGAATTAAATAAATTGATGCAACTTTGTTTGTTTTTTTAAAGGCCAAAATAGGTTTCCCGGATGCCGTTGTAAAGCACAATGCAATACAAAGCAATGTCCTTGCTACTTAGCTGTACGTGAGTGTGATCCAGATCTCTGTTTGACATGTGGAGCAGCCGATCATTGGGATAGCAAAAACGTGTCTTGCAAGAACTGCAGCATTCAACGAGGGTCCAAAAAGGTGGTTCATCTTTGTTCATGATAGACATCTCTTCAAAATGTATAGAGCATGGATGCCTTGAGCATTCTTCTTCAAGAAAGTGAAAGATGGTTTTTACATAACCTGTTCCCTGATTTATATTACTTAGTTTGTTGGAAAATACTCTAAGTGTGTTTTTTGTTGGGATGGTAATCAAATTAGGATTGTAAACCATTCTAGTTTTATTACTTCATGCTTGCAACCAAAGGATGTGTGAAACTGTATATTCAGAAATTGTATATTCTCAATGCACAGTTTACACATGCGAAAGTTCAGTTATCAAATGCTTGTATATTATAGCTTGTGTGATCAGCCATCTTGAACACTGTTCTAACATAGAAACTGCCAGCTATACACTAGGATTGGCACATAAACATATTACACTTATGGTAGACTACCATAGAAATTGTTCTTTAGTGAACATACAGTGTTATACTCACAGACAAAAAATATGCACATCTGAAGTTGTTACTTTCATTTTAACAGAAATTAAGCAACACAAAATAAATTCAGTGTTGGAAAGCAGAAGGTTCTGTAATAGCACATTCTTCTGAAGGTTTCACCATGTTAAGTTTATGTAAAAATAGGAAATTATGCTAATACACAATATATTCATTTTTGTTATATTTCTAATAGTATAGTGGAATTTTATGGGAATACCATAGACTAGTTTTTATATCTTAACTAAAGCTTGCTTTTAATGACACAGTTCTATGCAAATTAGTGCTACATTGTTCTTATTCAGATTCTATTCATGTTAATGCTCTTGTACAGAATTCCCCTGTCGATAATATAGTATCAGTGACACAAAACAAATAGGCTTTGAGTAAAATGCTGTTAATGTATGAGGTATAATTTTAACTGACACATAACTGCCTCATTTGATGCCTTTGCAGTTTTGAAATACCTGCATTCATACTGATTCAAAGTTTCAAAAGACTCAAGAAAAATTGGGGTGGGATGGAGGTTACTCTGATGTGGATTCAATGGAAGATCATTTTGTGTTTCAAAACTGTATTTTCTGTGAATATCTATGAGTCTGCATGTCGAATTTCACTATTTATATGAACAAGCACTAAACACAAAATCGTTGTTAATCAACTAATTTGCTTGTTTTTTTGTCCCTTTTAATATTGCATACTATGTATTTTGTTAGAACTAAGTATCTTTTTAGTTTTATTGGCTTGTTTAAGGCACTTGCTTTTTCATTCTGCTAGCATCTGCTGCTAGCACCTTCTGATGTGGCAGGCTGGGGGATTTTCATTAAGGATCCAGTGCAGAAAAATGAATTCATCTCGGAATATTGTGGTGAGGTAAGAACAACTGTTTTGCATAGTTAATATATTACCCCTAAATTATAGTGAATTCTTCCAAACAGCTATGTCTTTCTCCACTGAGCCGAAGGGAGAATCTAGGATGGGTAGTATCTAGTCTCATAACTTTGCAGACTGAGTTGAAAACTGAGGACACACACACACCTCAGTAACGGTCCCCAGTTCTACATTCGGTCTCTGTGTGTTCAGACCACCCTTTAAGGGCTCTGAATAGTTAAGATTGTAGAAGAAACTTGGATAGAGCTTTTTTTCTTTTCTTAAAGAAGCTTAGAACAGGTTTGACAGCTGGCTGGCTTGCTGGTTTAACACTTTTATTTTGTTGCACCTTTTTTCTGTTTTTTTTTTAAAACTTTATTTGCTGGTGGACTGGTTTTTGCATTGGTTGTTGGAATTTTGGTTTCAACAAAATTCCAACCCGGGCTGTGGGGGTGGGAGTCGGTTAAAGTTTGGGAATATTTCAAATCTGTTTTTTCCTCTGAGACACAGAAACAATAGCCCCACAAGGATAACACAAATAGAGAAGGAAGAATAGACACATTGTAAGGACTTGCCTCTCCTCTCCCTTCAAGAAAGCAGAACTCTTGAAATAGGCATTATTTCAAAAGGAAACTTTTATTGAGGGGAAGTGATAGCAAGGCAAGCAAGGCAGGATGACCCCAAGCAATCCTCTCCCCCTCCCTTTCTCAAGCAGTATATCAAAGTGACAGGAAAGCCAGAAACAGCAAAATAATATCCAGGGCCCCCTCCCCAGCAGAATGGGGATGAAGTGGGGCCTGACATGCTTCCCCCCTCCCCTAGGAAAAAGAGAGGTGCATCTATCTGGAAAGAGATACGAATGGAGGTAAATAGTGCAGTTTATCCGGGTACATGTCATGAAAGCATTTCAACAGTTTAGGGCAGGGGTGGGCAAACTTTTTGGCTCGGGGGCCTCATTGACTTTTAAAATTTGACAGACGGGCCGCCACCTGGTGTCGAAATGCCTGTCATTACAAGTCAAAATCAAATGAATGCAATCATTCAATCATTCACATCAAACCTTAATTCTGTACCAATCTTCGGCGGGCCGGATTAAAAAGACCAACGGGCCGGATGTGGCCCACGGGCCGTAGTTTGCCCACCCCTGGTTTAGGGGCTCGCATATGCTTTTTGTGGACCCATTCATTTTCAGAGGGTGGGAGGTGTTTCCAGGCAACCAGGTACTGGGTTGCCCCATGATGTTTCCTAGAATCAAGTATTTCTTTAATTTCAGAGTGCTGCTCACCCACTACCATAATGGGGTGTGGTAATGTGGCTGTCTTAATTGTAAGATACACCCTGTCCCCTATTTTATATGGTTTTGTTCATGCCCTTTTAAAAAAAATCTGCTTGTGCTTTGTATGCTGCCCCTCTAACGCTTTTCTCACAACTGGCCAGGTGTTCTGTAACTGTTGTATTCACTCTTTAAGAAAGTGTATTGTGGGCTCCTCAGCTGATAACTCTGGCATAGGTTGAAGTCTTGGCCAGTGACTACTCTAAAGGGAGTAAACCCTGTCCTAGAATGGACTGCATTGTTGTAGGCCACCTTTGCAAAGGGCAGTAGATTGGTCCAATCATCCTATTGATAATTAATAAAGCATCTTAGGCACTGCTCTAGAATCAATTCTTTGAGAGGGACCCATGTAGGTGATATATGTGATGTAAAAATATCTTATCAGGGGCCTTTGCTATAGGAATGTTTTGGCCTGGGATGAAATGGACCTGTTTTCCATTTTGAAAACAGGTCCATAACCGGATGACAGTATTCCCTTTACTCTCAAGTAATTCAATGATGAAATTCATGAAGATCTCTCTCCAGGGTGTTGAAGGTTTGACAACTGTCTGCAAAAGGCTGGGCATTTTTCCTGTTGCCTCTTTGCCGCCACGCAAACGGGACAGCTTGCCACATAGCTCTTAATGCCTTTCTTGAGGGAGGGCCGTCAAAACTGTCTCTTTATTAGGTGTAATGTTTTCATGAATCTGAAGTGGCCAACCATTTTTGAGTCATGGCACATTTGCATCAGACTGTGTCTTTGGCTTTTCGGGACCTATAGTTTCCCTCCCATCCACGGTAAACCCTCTTTCATTAGACAAGAGTTTTTATGGTTCTGGAACCACTCATCAGTTATGAGGATCTGTTTAAGCTTGGGTTGTCAGTTTGGAGGTCTCCCTTCATTTGTACTCTGGTCATCACTTTAGCGGCTAGCTGTGATGCTGGGAGCAATGATCTAATTATTTCTGGCTTATTATTATTGTACTGCTGCAATCTGGACAGAGCATCAGCCAGGAAGTTCCCCGGGAGGTATCGGAGGGCGAAATTGAAAAGTTGGAAGTACTGGGCCCAATGTACTTGTTTAGTGGATAATTTATGCAGAGTTTTAAGGGCTTTCAGGTTTTTGTGAAAGAATTCCCCCCCCCCTTCCAAGAAATGGCACCAGGTCAGAAGGAACCAATGGACAGAGTAGGCTTCCTTTTCCCAAATCGCCCATCATTGCTCCATGTCAGCCAGCTTTTTTGAGGTGTAAACACATGGCTGCAACTGCCCCTGCTCTTTTGCTGGAGGAGGACAGCTTTGATTGCTACATCACTGGCATCAGCTTGGATCACAAATGGGATTTCTGGGTCCAGGTGCTTTAAAACCAGCTCAGCAGAGAAAAGCCTTTTTAGCTTTCAAACACTGCTTGGCATTCCATCGTCCATTTTAAGGGCTGCCCTGGCTTGGGTTTCTCACTCCCTTTTGTCTTCAGTAAATTGGTGATAGGGAGAGCAATCTGGGCAAATGCTGAGATAAATTGCTGGTAGAAATTGGCGGAACCTAGAAAACTCTGTAGCTGCCTCCTTGTGCGTGGCAGAGCCCAGTCAAGTACTGCTCTAACCTTTTTTGGGTCTATCTCCACTCCTTACTGGGAGATGTGGTAGCCCAGGTAGTCTATTTTATCTTGATGAAATTCACATTTAATAGCTTAGCCTAAAGCAGGGGTGTCAAACTCGATTTCATTGAGGGCTGCATCAGGGTTGTGTTTGACTTTGGGGTGGGGGTGGGGATGGGTCAGCCAGGGTGGGCATAGCCAGCTTGACATCACTTATGTTGGGGCACCTGTGGTGGCTCAAGTGCTCTGCCAGTGAAGGTGGAGCTCAGGAGGCAGGCGTGCGGCCCTCGCAAGCTCCATTTTCAGCTGGGATGGCCTACTGCAACCCTCTGCCAGCAGAAACAGAGCTCAGATGGGCTGCTTGTAACCCTTGTGAGCTCCGTTGTAGGCTGGGGATGGCTCCTACAACACTGCCAATGAAAACAGAGCTCATGAGAGATGTGCAGCTCTCGCTAGCTCCGTTTTCAGCTGCAATGGCTTCCTGCAATCCTCTGCCAGTGAAAACGGTACTCCATTTTTGCTGGCAGAGGCACCACAGTCCTTTGCTGTTTCCAGGGCAGCCCCATGGGCCATATCTAAACACCTCAGGGGCCTTGAGTTTGATACTCCTGGCCTAGAGCTTTCCTGTGCGGAACTTCTTTAGGACCAATTTTATGTGCTCCACTTTGGTTTCCGGTGAGATTAATATGTCAACAAGGTAAACTAAAAATGCCTTATAGAGGTGCTAATGCAACACCTCATTGATTAGTTGCATGAACACAGCAGGGGCCCCTTCTAACCAAAAGGGCAGCACATTAAATTGGAAACATCCCAGTGGGCAATTGAATGCAGTTTTCCACTCGTCCCCTTCCATAATTCTAATTCAGTAATAGTCTTCACATAAGTTTCATTTGGAAAAAAATCTTTCCTTTCAAAAGATGGGCTAACATGAGGGGAAGGGGGTATTCTACGCACACTGCGTTCAGATCCCTATAATTGCATAAGTGCAAAGACCCATCTTCTCTCGGAAAAACACAGGGGCTGCCACTTTGGGTCTGGCTGGTTGAAAAAAACACAGAGGCTACATTTTTATCTATAAGATGTGTAACTCATCTAGCTCCCTAGAGGTCATGGAATATATCTTAGGTTTAGCTCTCTGGAGAATCTCAATGGCATAGTCTGTGGGCCTGTGAAGGGGCAGTTAATGTGAGCTTTCTTCACTGAACACTTCAGCTAGGTCCCTATATTCTCGGGGAATGCCTTGTGATGGCTTGATTTGTGCAGCAGCTGCCGGTTCCTCTCTCGGCCCACCTTTTCCTGAGTTTCGTTCGGTGCTGTCAGCCCCCATGAGAACATTAAGGGTCCCTCTTTCCAGTCTCCTACAGCTTTCCACATATTAGCAAGCAAGACCAAGGACCATGAGTCACTCCGTTCTGGGGATCACTATAAATGCTAAAGTCCCATTGTAGTCTTCCATGGTTAGTTCCAAGGGCTCATTGGCAAATGTGGCTGGCTCATGTGGCTCTCAGGTTTTCAAATGACTTCATCATGAAATGTATAACGTGTTTCTTGAGGCAGTCATCTTGGACCAGTTCTTTGGCCAGGTCCTCATGGTCCAAAAAGGCTTCCAGTTCACATTTTCAGCCTTGTTGCTGGCTGTAATGGGTGAGGGTGACCCCTTTGGTTCTCCCCTCCCAACTATCCCACTCCAATAGAACATCTCGGCTTCGTGGCATTTTCCATGGTGGCTGGCACTTCCACTGGGCATCTGAAGGCTGCGTCCAGTTGGATGGTGGTGGAGATCTCACCCCAGCACTCCCTCTCCCTGCTTGCTGCCCTGATTGGACATGGTTTGCAAATCTTCTCAGTAGAGTGATGTTTCTCTGGGCTGACCACTTTGCAGATCCTGCATAATGTAAGGACTTGCCTCTCTTCTCTGTTCAAGAAAGCAGAACTCTTGAAACAGGCATTATTTCAAAAGGGAATTTTTATTGAGGGGAAGTGATAGCAAGAAAACCAAGGCAGGATCTGAAGTTCCCGCTCAAAACCCATTAGATTAAACGTTGCAGAAAACCCTCTTATATGTTCAGTCCAAGCCAAGCCAATCTACAGGTGCGAAGTTATTTTGAGAACTTGAGCTGAGGAAAGTGATAAGACGTTGCTCTCAGGCGCCACTTTGGCCGTTCATTCGGAGCTGAGATGGCCCCAAGCAATTCCCTCCCCCTCCCTTTCCCAGGCAAGTATATCAAAGTGAGAAGAATGGGGGAAAAAACAGGAAACAGGAAAAGGGGTTGTAAAAGAATATGCAGGGCCCGGTCCCCAGCAGAATGGCAGTGTCCATATAGGGATGTATGGAGCCTGACACACATATCTCTTCTTCCTCATGCTCAGTATTCAAGTGATTATAAAAGTAGTTTTATTGACAGAGTAAAAACTCCTATGTATAAAAATCACTGGAAATCTCTTTCTTTGTATAACCTTATGTTCAGATTTTACTGAAGTGGGACTCGTTCCTTTTGATTCTGATAGGATTCCTCCCCAGCACTCAAGTTAATCATCCTCAATTGATTAGAGTAGATTCTTTTTATTGTCTGAAAATCTATTGGGCCAGGAATCTAATTTCTTCCAGCAGTTTTTCCAACGTAATACTCCTCAAAAGTATAGAAAAACTGCTTTATTCAGTTGCTAGGCAGGAAAATAGTATGAGAGTGATGAACTTCCTAATCTACAGATAACTTGGACCCCATTATTGTAAAGAGGTCAGTAAGCTGCAGTGTAAGTTCCAATCCTTAATTTTAATTTTAATTAAAATGGGAACGTAGCATGTTGCACTGTGAAGTGCACTGAGTATCATCTTTATTTGCAAGAAAGCATTTAGTACTTATTGACATTAAAAAATGGTGAGGTAATTGCAGGCCATCATTTTAAGATCCAGGAAAACAACAATAAACTGAATTTGTTAGGGAAGCATACTAAAATGCGGGAGGGACTAGATGCAGGAACAGCTTCACCAGTTTATTTTTTTACTGAATGAGTATTTTGTAGCTTGTCATATTTAAATAAGCCTTTTGAAGAGTGTAAGCACAACTTGTTTTCAAAATTTAAAGAAGCTTCTTAAGGCCATACAACACAAATAATGTTGTTTGTAGATTTGATATACAACTGAGAATAAATTTTATATTGTACATAAAAGGCTCATGCATTCTGTCTAGGACTAGGCATTGGAAAAAGTAGGGTCTGAAAGATGGAATCAAAACACCAGCAGCAGTTTTCAAACTGTGCTACCATCTTTCCATGGTCACAAGCAATTATTAGAGATTGTAGGGGTGTCTTTTCCATTAAAGTTGATCAGATAAATCAGGATCACTATCAAGAGTTACTTAAGTTTTTGCTTGGGCAAGTTAAGAACAAAACTCAGAGTAGGTTTTGAGATAATACCAAACTTATAACTCTATTGCTTTGTCAAAACATTATTTTAAGCATTGAGATGGGGAGATAAATAACAAAAGTTGGAGGGGATCTTGGAGGTCTTCTGGTCCATGGGTTGCCAACCTTTTGGACCTCAGGGACCACCAAACTCATAATTTTAAATCCCGGGGATCTCTAATATGAATTTTGACTGACGGTGGCTTGCTGACATTGATGGAGAAAGAGAGCGAGAGATCTGATCTAACCTCTCTCTACCTCCCCACACACAAACACAGAGGTAGGGGCCCACAACTGGTTGTCTTAACAACCAGTTATGTGGGCATGGTCTAATTTGTGGGTGTGGCTTGGTGGTCATGTGACTGGTTGGGCATGGCTTGTATGTAAATATTATAAATATTTATATAAATATTGAATTTTTTATTAAAAAGAGCGACTTTTACCCAAAATTAGGCAAAGCAGAAAGGCAGATTGAGTTACAGAATCATTCAGAGATCTATCTATCTGCCATCGGCTACCTGAGTCTGTCACATAAAATTTGCTTGCAAGCAAACTCACAAAATTAACTCACAACACACCATGTATGTAAATATTGAATTTTTTATAAAAAATTATCAACTTTTACCCAAAATCAGGCAAAGCAGGCAGGCAGATTGAGTTGCTCACAGATCTATCTATCTGCCATCGGCTACCTGAGTCTGTCACATAAAATTTGCTTGCCGTGAGTCTGCATTGAACAATAGAAGCTTCAGTCCTAAGGAAGGTTCAGCTCTGCTTAAAAGCAGAGCCGAAGATCTAAAGACTAGCTAGAAAGCAAGAAATGCAACGATTTCCTGCTTTCTAGCTAATCTAAATCTCCTGGCACAGCAGAACAGCTGATGGTTGGAAAAAGGAAAAATAGCAACTTAGCAGGCAAGTTTGCCAGGTAAGGAGTGAGTGGGCCGGGAGGGTTGTTGCGGGCCATGTGGGCGGCACAGCCTTGTGTTCCTGCACAGCCTGGATTAATTGCTTTGGGGGTTGCTTTGGGGGTGACATTTCTCTGCGGACCACCAAAATTTTCTCACGGACCACCAGTGGTCCCCAGCCCACCAGTGATCCTGGCCCACTGGTTGGCGACCATTGTTCTAGTCCATCTTGCTTAATCAGGAGACGTATACCATTCCAAACAAATGACTGTCCAGTCTCTTCTTATAAAAATGTGATAATGAAGCACTCACATCTGGAGGCAAGCTGTTCCACTTGATTCATTGATAGGAAATTTTTCCTTAATTCTTGGTTAGATCTCTGTTTGAAGTTTCCATCCATTACTTCTTATTCAGCCCTTAGGTACACTGGAGCAGTGGTTCCAAAAATGGGCGGTACTGCCCCCACGGTGGCGGTGGGAGATGCCTTAGGGGGCACTAAGAGGCAAGGAGGGCACTAAGAGGCGGCAGGGGAGCGTTCTAGGCACCGGCCCACAGTCTCACCCTATTGACTGTTGCACCGCTCTGGAGCCGGTGCCTTGAATACAGCAGCACATTAGGAAAGTAGGGCAAAGCCGCCGTGACTGCATTTGAGATGCTGGCTTTGGAGCGGTGCAACAATCAATGGGGTGAGCCTGTGAGGGTGACGCCTCGAACGCCCCCCCCTGCCGCTTCTCTCTGCCGGCTCCCTTGGGGTGCTAAGAAGCGGCAGGGGGGCGTTCGAGGCACTGGCACCGCAGGCTCATCCGATTGACTGTTGCACTGGAGCGGCGCAAGCGGCTCAATGGGGTGAGTCTATGGAGCTGGCATGTTGAATGCAGTGGCAGCAGCATGTTGGGAAAGTAGCTGTACTTTCCCAAAGTGCCGCCGCTGTCGCATTTTGTCTGTCTGTCCATCCATCCATCCAAAAGGTCTGCTTGCCTGCCTTCCTGCCTACCTGCCTGCCTGTCTTTCTGTCTGTCTACCTACCTACCTACCTATCTAACATAGATCTATCTACCTACCTATCTATCTCCAAAATGTCTGCCTGTCTGTCTTCCTGCCTGCCTGCCTGCCTACCTATCCATACGTTCATCCAAAAGGTCTGCCTGCCTGCCTGCCTGCCTATCTAGCTATCTACCAATATAGATCTATCTACCTACCTACCTGTTGTGCCTCCGAGGTTTGAACCTGGTCCGTCAGCAGATGTAGGCTCGAGTGATAAAGAAGATCTGGCATTGAGATTCGAGCCTGCATTATTGAGCGACGTTGAGAGGAGTCTGGGGGAGGAGGAGGAGTTGAATCTGAGAGATGAGCCTGATTTATTAGAAGTTTCAGAGGCGTCTTCCTCTTCTGGAACTCCCTCCCTGATTGCACCTCAGGTGTTAACTGTTAATCAGGAAAATGTGCCAGAGGCTTCAAGCGATGATGAAACTGCCGGATGCTGGCTTGATGCTAGGACTAGGAGAAGATTGAGACGTCAATCTCAATTAGAAAAGAGACGTCAAGCCAATGATTAATTAAAGAGACTGACACGCCCCTTCAGGGGATATATAAGGAGCGTGCTAACGCCTCTCCCCCGCTCTCGAAGCAAAGTGCTTTTGGATTCGAAAGAATACGTTTGAAGTGGCCGTGATTTATGGACAATTCAGACTTGCCAGACAAATTCCAGGAAGACTGCCAAGGACTGTGAAAACAGAGCAGTTAACTTTTTGTGCTGTGACTACCGCCGGTTGAACGCCATTACGGTGCGGAATAGTTATCCCTTGCCGCTCATTCCAGAGTTGATAGAGCGGTTGCGGGAGGCCACTATTTTCACGAAGCTCGATCTTCAAGGGTCCTACAACCTGGTGCAGATGCGCAAGGAGGACGAGTGGAAGATGGCGTTTGGCACCCGATACGGACATTTTGAATACACCGTAATGCCGTTTGGGTTGACCAACGCCCCCGCGGTTTTCCAGCATCTAATGAATGACATTTTACGGGACATGCTTGATCGGTTTGTGGTGGTGTACCTGAACGACATTTTGATCTATTTCCGGTCCAGGAAAAGCCACCTTCGCCAAGTCCGTCAGGTATTACAATGTCTTCGGGAGCATAAACTCTATGCGAAGCTGGAGAAATGCCTCTTTTTCCAAACTTCCATAGAGTTCTTGGGGCATATCATCTCTCCTGAGGGCATTGCCATTGACCCGAGGAAAGTAGAGGCCTTGTGTAGTTGGGAACCCCCTCGTCGAGTAAAGGACATGCAACGTCTCTTGGGGTTCGCTAATTACTACAGGACCTTCATCCCGGATTTTGCCAAGCTGACGGATCCCATAGCCCAGCTCCTTCGCAAGAAGGTCCTGTTCCAGTGGGGGCCCCCGCAGCAACAAGCTTTTAAGGCTCTAAAGAAAGCCTTCGTTGCCGAACCTATATTGAGGCATCCTGATCCGAATCGTCCATTTGTGGTCGAGACAGATGCCTCCAACGTAGCTATTGGGGCGGTGTTGCTACAAGCCCCAACGGATGATGCACCTCTTTTCCCGTGCGCATATTATTCAAGGAAGCTCACAACTTCTGAGCGCAATTATACCATTTTGGAAAAGGAGTTGCTGGCCATCAAGGCTGCGTTCGAGACCTGGCGACATCATCTGGAGGAGGCTCGGCACAAGGTGGAGGTTTGGACGGATCACCGTAACCTGGAACATTTGTCCACTGCCAAGAAGTTGAACCAACAACAGATCCGGTGGTCGTTGTTCTTCGCTAGGTTCAATTTTTCAGTCACATACGTTCCCAGTGGACAAAATCGGAGAGCAGATGCCCTATCTCGTAAACCCGAGTACCATAGTCCCGAGGACCCTCTTCCTCCACGTACGGTCCTGCCACCGGAATCTTTGGCTGTTATTCAGGACCCGGTGGATTTGAGGGCTCGAGTAAGAGAGGCACAGCGTGTAGATGCTTGGTCACAACAAAGAATGGGGGAAATTGGACCTGCCCCCCCATGGACTCTAGAGCAGGGCTTGCTACTGCATCGAGGACTATTGTACGTACCCACCAGGACGCTTAGAGCCCTCATCATGACTCAATGTCATGACAATCCTGCTGCTGCCCATTTTGGCTTCTTTAAAACTCTTCACCTAGTCACACGGACTTTTTGGTGGCCTCGAGTCCGACATGACGTCTTTTCTTACATCGCCTCTTGTATTACATGTCGACAAGCGAAGGCCGCATCGGGTGCGCCTCCTGGACTCCTTCAACCGCTGCCGACTCCGGGTAGACCATGGGGGGCAATCTCCATGGACTTTTTGACGCACTTGCCCTCGTCATCGGGTTATACGACGGTACTCGTGGTGGTTGACATGCTCACCAAGATGGCTCATTTTATCCCTTGTCAGAAGTTGCCATTGGCCCGCACTACTGCCCAGTTATTTCTGCAGCATGTTTTCCGCTTACATGGTCTGCCGGACAGGGTGGTTTCGGATCGCGGTGTCCAGTTTACTGCTCAGTTTTGGAAGAACCTCATGACGGCATTACAAGTGCAGGTGTGTTTGGCCTCGGCGCACCATCCGGAGACTGATGGCGGGACTGAAAAAGTGATTGCCATCCTCACCCAATATCTGAGATGTTTTGTCAACCATCGACAGAACGATTGGGTGACTTACCTCCCTTTGGCGGAGTTTGCCTTTAACAATTCGCAGCATATATCTACTCGCGTAATGCCGTTTTATGCGAACGTGGGCTACCATCCACGATTTTTCCCGTTGTCAATTGTGGACTCCCCGGTCCCAGAAATGCGAGAATTTCTCAAGGAGTTGCAGTCGGTTCACCGATTAGTGGCGCAACAACTGGAACGGGCGAAGGAGGACTACAAATGGTTTGCGGATTGTTCACGTCGGGCGACGCCTCCGCTAGCTGTGGGTGACAAGGTGTGGTTATTCACAAAGCACCTTCAGGTCGATCGCCCGATTAAGAAGTTGGACCACCGCTTCATTGGTCCATTCCCTATTGAGGCGGTCATCAATCCCGTCGCGTATCGACACACCCTGCCGCGCTCCGTGCGCTTTCATCCTGTCTTCCATTGTTCCCTTCTGGTTCCTCACTCCCCATCGTGTACACTCCGTTCTCCTGAAGGTACAGCTTCTCCATCGGTACCCAGTGATGAGACCGCCGCTGATGACACGGTCGTCAGTGTTCAGGATTCTCGTTGGCTAAAGGGGAGATTTCAATACTTTGCGGGCGGCTGGTGAATGGATCGGAGGTTCTCTCTTGGGTGGATGCTTCCATGATTTGTGCTCCGGACCTTATCCGGAGGTTCCATGAACACTTCCCATCGAAACCGCATCCGGCTCATCAGACTCGGGGGAAGGGCCCTGCGGTGAGGGATAGTGTTGTGCCTCCAAGGTTTGAACCTGGTCCGTCAGCAGATGTAGGCTCGAGTGATGAAGAAGATCTGGCATTGAGATTCGAACCTGCATTATTGAGCGACGTTGAGAGGAGTCTGGGGGAGGAGGAGGAGTTGAATCTGAGAGATGAGCCTGATTTATTAGAAGTTTCAGAGGCATCTTCCTCTTCTGGAACTCCCTCCCTGATTGCACCTCAGGTGTTAACTGTTAATCAGGAAAATGTGCCAGAGGCTTCAAGCGATGATGAAACTGCCGGATGCTGGCTTGATGCTAGGACTAGGAGAAGATTGAGACGTCAATCTCAATTAGAAAAAGACGTCAAGCCAATGATTAATTAAAGAGACTGACACGCCTTCAGGGGATATATAAGGAGCGTGCTAACGCCTCCCCGCTCAAGCAAAGTGCTTTTTGGATTCGAAAGAATACATTTGAAGCGGCCATCGTGATTTATGGACAATTCAGACTTGCCAGACAGATGCCAGGAAGACTGCCAAGGACTGTGAAAACAGCAGTTAACTCTTTTGGGTCTGGTTTTGTTTTGCTTGAATATTTGAACTCTGGAACTTTGGATTCTCACCTGTGGATACAACTCCGCATATGATATTTTCGGTGGGGATGCGTTTGGGGGCGACTGCAAAGTTGAATCCCTTGGAAAGGACATTAGTTTCTGCTATGGTGAGGGTTCTGTCCGATATGTTGTGTGCTGTTTGTTTCATGCATTGTTGTGGGGGGTGGGTGGGTTTCTGGCGTTTCTCTCGTCTGTGGAGTTTGTTGGTGGGTGTGTCTGTCTTGTGGGAGGTTTCTGTTTCGGCTCTCTAGAGGGCTAGTTGTTTGGATTTGTCCCAGTGTGCTGGGTGGATTTTGTTACTGAGTTTGAGGTGGAGAGTGAGTAGATCCCTGTTGGTTTGGTGTAGTAGGAATCTTTTCCTGTGGAGTTTGTTTCTGACTAGGGCTAATTCCATTCTTTTCAGGATCCTTTCAGTGGCTGAGGTTTTGGAATGGAGTTTGAGTTGGAAGCATGTGGGGATCACTTTTTTGTTTCGGCGATTGCGTAGGAATGTGTGGTCACATAAGATGGTGGCTCTTCAGACTTCGAGTTTTTCCTAGGTCCTGGTCACCCGGGAAAGTTTCCTCCCTGTAGAGGTAGGATATTTGTTTGTAGATTTTCACGGGTACATGTATGCAGGTTTTGGCATGTTCAGGTCTTTTCCCATGTAAGATTGAGAGTATCTTGGTGATGTTTCGACGAGGTTCCACTCTCCATCTTCAGGCTGGTGCTTTCAGCTTCGTGCTTGTGCGAGCAAAGCGTGATTGGAGCTGCCGTGTCTCTATAAATACTGGTGGGGAGGTGTGGTATGCTGGCTCTGTTGTAACTGGGCTGGTTGGCTGTCTTGTTATTTCATGATTAGTTGATGGAGTTGATGTTTGCAGCTTGGTTGGCTTTTTCGTAAGAACCTGTGTGGCTGAGGTACTGGCTGTGTGTCCATCAGCCTGCTGTGTTGTAACGACCTGGGTAATGGGCTGTGTGATGACCTTCTGAGTTCTATTGTTGTGACATCCTGGGTCTTGTACTGTAATCTCCTGGGTCGTTGGCTGTGTTGCAACATCCTGAGGTTTTGCGGTGTAACCTCCTGAGTTCTGTGATGTGATATCCTGAGCGGATGGCTGTGATGTAACATTCCGGGTTTTGGTTTGGCTCCGAGTTTGAGGTCTGGCTATGTGTTTATGGCGTGTGGCAGGCAGGCAGGCAGGCAGCCCTTATCATCAAATGAGTCCCAGCCACGAAAACCAACACCGGACCCAAAACAACACATGACGCCAACACCAATCTCCCTCACCAGACTCAAACCCAAACCCATCCCATAGACAAAAGGCAACCACCATCCAGAAACCAAACCACGGCTGCATCAACAGCTGCCACATACTCCGACCCCCAAACTAAGCAAACTCACACACACACACACACACACACACACACACAGAGCGCTGATGCATCAGATTGAAATGAGGCCTAGTTTAGACTGAGGCCCTTTTCCACATTGAAACATCTTTGCTAGCACATTGAAACCTTTTTGGCGTCTATTAAAGGTTTTGTGGACGAAACATGGTCAAGACTATCAGGAAGCTCTCACATTTTGTTGAAGCTTTAAACAGGATCCATTGGACCAGATCTCCACCCTAAAAAATTACTTTTCCCCAATGTATTACAGTGCCAATTCTGAAGAAGCTAAAACCAAAATGTACTGGTAAATTACAAGGAGACCACACACACATACACACACACACACACACACACACACACACACACGCTCCCTTCTAAACCTACTGGAGCAGGTGATTGAACTAGAATTGATATCTCATTATCTTTTTGCTCCCTCCCTCCTTTATTTATTTCTTTTTCTTTCTGTCCCTTCCTTCCATCCCCCCTTTCTTTGTCTATCCCCTTTTCTTTCTTGCCCTTTTCTCTTTCTTTTCTTCCTTCTCTCTTTCTCTCTCTCTTTCTTTTCTCTGTCTCTCTTTCCCTCTTTCAGGCTCACCCCATTGACTTGGTGCACTGCTCCATTTGGATTTGCTTGGGCAGGTCCCTCCGGTGCAGTGGGCTCAATGGGGTGGACCTGTGGGGCCGGCACCTAGAACGCGGCAGTGGCGGCACGTTTGAAAAGTAGAGCAAAGCCAGAGGTCGGTAATTTTTGCTGCAAAGAATCACAAAAGCTTCTGGGTTGTGCACAAGAAGGGACACACATGTCAATGAAATTCAGCAACATAAAATAAAGAAATACAAATAAAACAAATCAACAAGAATCGGCAAAGCATCTCTGATTAGATTCTATTCACTACTAGAATCTAATCAGAGATGTTTTGCCGATTCTAGTCCAATGACCTGCTCCAGCAGGGTTGGAAGAGAGTATGTGTGTATGTGTGTGCATGGCTGTCAAAACTCCAAAAACAGGTCAAGTAGCTCTGGGGAGGCCAGTCATAAATTAAAACACTTGCTAAACAACCGGCCATTAAGTGAGGACCACTTGTATTTGGATTGCCAGTCACCTGGCCACGCCCACCCAGTCACGACCACCAAACCACACCTACCCAGTCATGTGACCAGCAAGCCATGCACACCCAATCACATGACCAAGCCATGCCCACCCAGTCACGTGACCAGCAAACCACACCCTCAAATTAGGCCACACCCACAGAAATTTGAATCCCACCCCTGGGTGGGGGGCACCGAGGGCGGTGGACTGAAAAAGTTTGGGAACCACTGCACTGGAGAATAGGTTGACTCTTCTGTGTCACAGCCCCTCAAAGATTGGCAGATTGTTATCATGTCATGCCTAGTCCTTCTGTTGGTTAGAATAGACCCACCCACTTCCTGCAATCATTCATCATACACTTTAGCCTCCAGTACCCTAATTATTGCTTTTCTTTGCACACTTTCTAGGGCAGGGGTGTCAAACTGGATTTCTTTAAGGGCCGGATCAGCATTGTAGTTGTCCTCCATGGGCTGCGGGGGGCAGGGCAAGGAATGTGGGGAGGGAAATGGACAGATGCCTCCTGCAGCATCCTGCCGTAAAATGGGCTGGGGATGCACATGTGGCCCTTCCACAGCCCGTTTTGGCTGGCAGAGGCACCATTGACCAGTTCTGTTATATTTCTAGGCTGGCCCCATAGGCCAGATTTAAGTACCCTGCGGGCTGGATTTGGCCCAAGGGCCTTGAGTTTGATACCGCTGTTCTAGAGTGTCAACATCTTTTTTTGTATTGTGATGACCAAAAATAGTTGCAGTATTCCAAGTGAGGTCTTACCAGTGCAATAGAAAACAGTAATAACACTTCGTGTTATCTTGATTTATCCCTCGATTGATGCAGCTTAGGACTGCACTGGCTTTTTGGCATCTGCTACACACTGCTGGCTCATACTTAAGTGGTTGTCTACTAGGGCACCTAAATTCCTCCCTTAATTACTGCTATTAAGCCACATATATCTATTCTGTACCTGTGTATCTGTTTTTTATTGCCTAAGTGTAACCTTAACTTTTCTCACCACTGAATTGCATTTGTTGGATAGGGTCCAGTATTCAGTTGTTTTGGACCTTGAGCCTATGTTCGAAAGTGTTGGCTATTCCCACCAGTTTTGTGCTGTCTGCAAATTTGATGAGCTCCCTTCTATCTCTTATCTAAATTGTTTATAAAGATGTTGAAGAGACTGGACCTAAGACAGACCTTGGGGTACTCCACTGCATGCTTCCTTCCTTTTAGATGTAATTCCATTGAAGACTATGTTGAGTGCAGTTGGTCAGCCAGTTACAAATACATCTGATGGTCTTGCTATTCCATATTTTTCTATCCTACCACGTAGTAGGCTATGATCTACTTTATCAAATCCTTTACTAAGGTCTAAGTAAACTGCATTTGCAGCATTTCCTTAATCCACTAATGTAGACATTTGTCCAAGAATGCAGTGCTTATATTAGCAATAGCACTTATATACTGCTTCACAGTGCTTTACAGCCCTCTCTAAGCGGTTTACAGAATCAACATATTTTCCCCAGCAAACTGGGTCCTCATTTTACCGACCTTGGAAGGATGGAAAGCTGAGTCAACCTTGAACCGGTGAGATTCAAACTGCTAGCAGTCGGCAGTCAGCAGAATTAGCCTGCAATACTGCATTCTAACTAACCACTGTGCTATCACAGCTCTTAATAATTTGTTGTTTCTAGGTGTTCACAGATCCATTGCTTAATTATCTTTTCTAGGTTTGTTGTTGGCTAGTGATTTTTGTGCAGTGTGTAGTAGTATACAGATGGTCCTTGAGTTATGATAGTTCACTTATTGAACATTCAAAATTATGATAGATATATCAAACATACTGTTTCAAAATTACTATGGTCACAGCACCCTGCAGCATTCAATCTTAATAACAGCCATGCAGATGCTGCAGCATCTCCCCCCTCTATCCCCATCCCACCCCGATGGGATCCTGCGGGTCCTGGCTTGTTCTCAATGTTTCCTAGAAGAAGTTGCCATTTTCAGCTCTCTGGCAATTACTTAGGAAATGGTGATTGCTTTTGGAACTTATTTGGAACTGATCAGGTAGTTGTCAGTAGATTGAAAATATCTCCTGGTTCTTGATAGGCTTTGGGAAGTCAGTCCCTGCAAGCAAAGGCAGCAACTTTAGGATGAGCTTTCAGAGTTTTTCTTTTTAATCCCCTCCCTCCCTCTCTCCCTCCCTCTCTCAGAAAGGCACGTTTCTTCAATTAAGAAAACTAAAAAAATGCTGGGAGGCTAAGACTTCTTGATCCCCCTCCCCCATTACGTGTTAAAATCAAATTCCCTGCCTCTCCTCCAATCTCTATTCCTTTTAAAAATCTTACCTTCACTGCAGGTTGAAGAGTAAAGCAAAGGCAGTAAGTAAGCAAAAAAAGCTTCCTGCAGCTTTTTGGCTTTACCTGAAAAAAAAATGCAACTCAAAAAGTTTAATCTTTTAGGAGTCAGCTAGAACTCCTCTAAATGGTTTTTTCTGTTTGTGTCTGCTTTTAGAATCCAGCTAGGACACCAAAGCAAGTCATAGCTGCATTGTAAGAGTAGTATAACAGCAAAAAACTCCAAACACTCAGCTTCTGCTCTATATTCTGCATGTTTTGTGCTCTTGCTGAAATTTTATGAGCTGAATTTCTGCAACTCCTGGAGACAAAAAGCTGTAGGAAGTTTTTGCTTGCTTGCAGTCTCCTGATAACCGTATTCCACTCAAGAATCTGCAAGCTCATTTAATGAATGCGCTGGGAGAACAGGGATGGTTGGTCATTATTTGAGGCAGTTCATTTAATATCTGTTCTGACTTCTGACCCTAATGAGCAGGCTAAATTTTAACTCCAGGACTAACTGTATCTGGAACATCTGTAACATGCTAGTGAAGTTCAGTGACTATTTTTGCCCAACATTAATTTCAACCAACTCAGTAGTTTTTATTTATGAGAGGAGATCCAGAAAATCATTTTGAGGGAGGTTTTGGTATTAGACTTTAAGAAGCCCTGCCATAGACAAATGATTGCAGCAGAACAGTTTATTTATAATCATTGTTAAGTTGCTGGATCAAATATTTTGCATTTAAAAGTGAAAGCGGGGGTGGGAATGGGTAGAAAAAATACCAAATATCAAAACCATTTTAAAAATATTATTTTCAGATTATTTCTCAAGATGAAGCAGACAGAAGAGGGAAGGTCTATGATAAATACATGTGCAGCTTTCTATTCAATTTGAATAATGGTATGTATATTGCTGTCTTCAACCTTCTACTTTATTCAAATTTCTTATCTCAATTATTGGCCACAATACTAATGTTGCTTCCAGTTATCTAATCAGAATTGCTGAGATTTTAGGTTTGAAATGTTTAAGGTTCTTAGCAATGGAAGAAAATGTTTTAATGTTAAATGTTATCAGGAATTGAAAACCTAACAAACAATGATAAAAAGCAGATTAATTTGTAGATGTGAGCAGCAAAGATGACACTTCATGAAAACCAAAGAAGTGTTAATTGACTAAAATACCCAGAATATTTTATATAAAGTATTTAAATAAATATTATGTATGATACTTGATAAACGGAAAGTTATAAGCCAAATCAGTAATTAAAGCATAATAACTCAAATGACAGATAAAGCTTTATTTGCAGAATGAGTTATTTTTTTTCTAAGAATCTTACTATATTTCCTAATTTTCAGGCAGTTGTGAATTTATCTGTTGTTTTTAATTTAGATTTTGTGGTTGATGCAACACGGAAGGGTAACAAAATAAGATTTGCAAACCATTCAGTCAATCCCAACTGCTATGCAAAAGGTAAATATCGATACAGAAGTATATCATACTCATTTTTTAAACTGAAGATTTTTGTAAAATCTTTCCTCAACTTCACTTTTTCTTTTACAGTTATGATGGTTAATGGAGATCATAGAATAGGCATATTCGCTAAGAGAGCCATTCAGACTGGTGAAGAGCTCTTTTTTGATTACAGGTAGGGATAATGCTAAAACCTAAATTGGGGAAATAATATATTTCAGTATGTAAATAATGAGAATACTTATACTAGCTTTTATCAATAAAGAATTGCAAAAAATATATGTAGTCAGAATTATTAATTGTAAGCTCATAAATTATTGGATGTAGGGTAATCAATTTCATTTCTATGGTGTGTTTTTTAAAATACATTTTTTGGGTGACTGGGAACCCTTTATTGTTTTGATTTGGCAAAATATAGAAAGAAGTGTCATGATGCCACCTTAAAGAAAAGTTAAAATTATAATTGTACTTCTTAACGGTTGTAAAGATTGGAAGCCACTATATCTTTAACCCTCTACTTTTCTTTATAAAAAGTAGCTTTTCAAAAGCTTTTTAGATTCATTTTTCTCATTTTATTTTACTTTGCACTATTACTGTTAAATGTTTTTGATAAAACTTATACATACATGTACACACACGTAGTATTCTTAGGTCACTCTGCTTTAAAAATAATTAAATACAACTTATTTATCTTTTTCTAGATATAGTCAGGCTGACGCCCTCAAGTATGTAGGCATTGAAAGAGAAATGGAAATCCCTTGATACCAACTACCTCGCCTATAAAACAGCTGCCTTATCTTCAGGAGTTTCTACTACTGTGGGCAATTTTATTTTTAAAAACTGAATTGATGCAATTTGGAATGCAAAATTTGCAAAGTACTGTACCTGTAATTTATATTGACAGATTTTAAAATCAACTTTTTAATGCCTTTTCACCAGCTGCAACATATTTTGTACCATTGATCTTTTGCAATAATGCAGTGTGGTACACTTTTTGAACCTTGAATAAAGGATACTTGAACTTTGAATTCATATTGTATGTTGCCATCTTTAAATAAAGGCTTGGCTGAATGTATAAATGTAAAAATATTTGAAAGTGTATTTTTTACATGAAAAATCTGCTAAATAATTTTAACAAAATTAACCAAACTTGAATCAAAAATACCTGTGAAAAAATGAATACTTTATTGATCCTATAAAGATCACTTTACCACAAGAGCAGTTTTAGTGTTTGTCCCAATTAATTGCATGCTCACCAAGTCTTTAGACTTTACAGAATCTTATCAACACATGATGTGACAAGGGATTGTTTTTAGAGCCTGACAAGTTTTAGGCTGAGAAGGGGCTGTTGGTCCAAGGTTAGCTACCTGGCTTCTGTGCCTAGCAGAAAAGTAGAACCTGCTTTTTAAGTTCAGTTATTTTAACCATTATATCCTACTGGTACTATTTTTTTTACATCAAGAGCTGTATGTTGTTAAACTTTTTTGTCCTAGTGAACTTTATTCGTCTTTTTACAATGAAGTATAAAAAGGTCTACAAATATAGCATGTGTGCTCACCATGACTGCTTCTGCTCTCCCCTCATTCTTCAACATGCTGTAGAAAAATTCTATACAACAGCAGAAGCTTATCTCTAGTAGCTATCTCTACTTGAACTCAGTGTCTCTCTCTCTGTGTCTGTGTATACACACACATAAGACAGAATCCCTAATAAACCTGCAGATTGCACGCATCAGAACCAATGTTCCCACTAGTTAAATATGAGTGCACGTAATATAACTTCCTGTCACTAAAAGTACTATTCAGCAATAAAGTGCGGATGAAATATTCTTACATGTGGGACACAGGTAGTCCTCATGTTACAAGAGTTCATTTAGTGGCCATTCAAAGTTATAACAGCACTGAAAAAAATGACTTATGACTGTTTTTTATGCTTACAACCATTGCAGCAGTTCCATGGTCATATAATCAAAATTCGGATTTTGCAAATAATGGTTAGTGTCAGAGGGGAAGCCAGATTCACTTAATACTTGTGTTACTAACTTAACTGCAGCGAGTCACTTAACTGTGACAAGAAGGGTGATAAAATTGGGCAAAACTAACTTAGCAAATGTCCCATTTAGCAACAGAAATGTTTGGCTCAATGGTGATTGTAAACTGAGGACTACCTGTACTTATTTTTTCCTTTCCTCTGTTTCAAAGGAAATGGATCAAGACTGATTTGAGCTTTGTGAAGTTTTACTTGTGGTGGCACTAGAGATAATACTGAAAGCAAAACAGTACCCAGATCATCTGGCTTTCATATTCATTGCTCCTTTTATTTACATTTAAGAAAGATAGTCATGTAACTTAACAATAAACCAAATGCAAGTTGTACAGAATTTTTTTATTTATCGCACATTAAAAAATGAAACACACTATACAAATGATTTTTCATAGCAGATTACACATGTGCCCAAATCAGATTCTCTCAAAGTGCTGCCAACGTGTATAAGTGCTGTCTGGGGAAACAGCTCTTCTTTGTATAGCCCAGGGGTCTGCAACCTTAAACAAAGAGACATTGGGACCCATTTCCCACAGAAAACAAAACACCGGGAGTCATGAAATCTGTGGGCAGGGCCAACTCGATGTTACTCTCCCACCTAGTCACATCTGGTCATTAGGGCAGCGAACCGGTTATTAAAAAACACCAGGAATCACAAAACCCTTTTGACATCTCACTCTCCCCCCCTTGTCTCTTCCCCTCTCCCTCTCTCCCCCATCTGTCTCTCCATCTCCCCTCCCACGTCTCTGCCTTTTGATTCCCCCCCCCCGCCATGTGTGTACCTCTTGCTCAGTGTCTCCTCGGAAAGCCGAGGCTTGGCCAAGACTGCGAGCTCTTCTTGGGGCTCTTTGCTACTCCTTAGCAACTTTTTGGAAAACCAGTTGGCTGAGAAATGAGTGTGAGCCATGGCCTTCCTCCCCCTTTCTCTTATGACCCCCTGGCTAGCTGTGGAGGAGCCTGGAGGGTGCGCACCAGTGGGGAGATCCTCAAGCGAGTGGCCACCCACCCCACGCACGCCTTTGCTGTACTTTGGCCAAGCCCAGCTGCTTGCTTGAGGGTTTCCCTGCTCGTGCACACCTTCCTGACCCTGCCACAGCTGGCCAGGGGATTGCAAGAGAAGGGGGGGGTCACCCAAAGGAAGCCTCCGCCATGGCTCGCACTTGTACCTCAGCCAGCCAGGATTTCCAAAAAGTTGGCAAGAAGAAGTAGCGAAGACCAAAAGAGAGGAGAGAGACAGACAGAGATAGAGAGGGGAGGGTAGACTGGTTGACGGGCAAGTGTCTTTGGTGAGGGCACTCTGGCTTTCTCTGAGCCTGACCCCCCAGGGTGGGCATGTGAGGTTCGGCAAGGCCAGCCCCCTTTCCCCACTGCCCTGAGCTTCTTAAAGCTGCGGCTGGGACTGCAGGCCCATCCCCCCTTCCGTTGTCCCCTCCTGGATCCCATTCCCACCCCACCTGCCCTTAGTGAGGCTGGCGTCAGTTGCGGCCGGGTTGGGTGTTTCAGGGCAAAGAGCAGGTTGCACGTCTCCCCAAGACCAACAAGGGCTGGAAGAAGCTACAGCAAAAGTGAGGCGCCTGAGAATCAGCCTCAGCCACTTCTCCATCCCCTGCCATCGCCCTTACCTTCTGAGGCCACGGGAAGAATGACTGGGAGGGGAGGGCGAGGGGTGGGGCCAGCCAGTGGAGCCACAGCAGAATGCCCAAAGAAACGCATGTAGCTTTGGAGTCATGGGTTGCCGATACCCAATATAGCCAATGTATTGATTTATATGCAGTAGCATGCAACCTCCAGTAGAGAAGGTTTCAGATTCCATTCTGTTCTTAAATTAGATTAAATGGCATTGGTGTCCATATTTACAAACTTGAAATGTATCAATCCTGAGCAGGTGTGATGTAATTCTAGGACTGGCAGATGGTAGTCCTGATCTTAATTATAAAAATGGAGGTCCAGACAACAGCAGACTAACAAGTTTTATTCTCTTTCAAACTTGTTACAATTAAAGAGTGCACAGATATCTGCTACAAATTGTTAAGCCAAATAACTGTAGGTGTCCTTTTCACCATCCACCCGCTCCAAGTATTCCTTCTCTATTAGAATATCAATGCACTTCTGAAAATAGAAAAAAAAATATTCTGAGATGTTTTTAACCATTTTTATCCTGTGATTCTCAGTGTTTAACAAGCTTTAACAATGATTTAACTAGGGAAGACATACCACAAAACTTTTCTTAACCTGACATTAAAGAAATGGATATGGGGAAAGGCCAAAAGAAATGGTAACTGCTAATTACTGTTAGTATTAATAGGTAACCATTACCTGTTATTATCAAAAAACTTAAAGAAAACAAAAAGATTCATAAAGTACACATATTGCATCTACAAAATAATTGAATTTATCACCTAATAATGGTAGAGAGGTTTCAAAGGGAATTGAAGTACAAGCATAGCTAAAAAGTTGAGTTTGATTATAAGAAAGTAAGTGTTCTATTCCACACGGTAAGTTTAAACATAAACATGTAACTGAAGTTACTTACATTTTTCTGGATGCTGTTTAACTTATAACTTTCTTCTAATAGCTTAATTTAGTGCAGTGCCACATATTTTCAATACGCTAAAAGTAGAGTTTTCCTGTTAAGTAATCTTCATGCAAATGAGTATATCAATGTTTGGCAAGCTACGACTTCTACCTTGTAGATCAGGGGTGTCATACTTGATTTCATTGAGGGCTGCATCAGGGTTGTGTTTGATCTTGGTGAGCTGGGGTAGGGTGGCCAGCTCAATGTCACTTGTGTAGGGGGTGCCAGTGGCATCCCAAGCACTCTGCCAGTGAAAATGGGCTCTCAAGCTCTGGTTTTGGCTGTGACAGCCTCCTGCAACCCTCTGCCAGTGAAAACAGAGCTTGGGAGGGCCACGCGCAGCCTCCCGACCTTCATTTTCACTGGCAGAGGCACTGCAGGCCAGTCTTTCATTGTTTCCAGGGTGTTCCACAGGGGACCAGATCTTTCATTGTCCCACAGGGCCAGATCTAAGCACCAAATCTAGCGCCCGGGCATTGAATTTGACACCCCTATTCTAGATAATTCTTTGGTTCAAGGGCCACGGCCCAGTGCCAGGCTGGTCCAGAATCAGAATGTGGAAGTGGTGGATGAACACACATGAAGCTGCATTTGTGAAAGTGGTGCACATAAAACTATCCCTTCTCCTTCCCCACCCTGCTGCCACTGCCAGTCTCCAGAGCCAGAAGGTTGAAGACTGTTGCTTTAGACAAACCTTTATTACTGGGACTCGTGGTTTGAATCTTGATGACAGCTGGGTAAGCACTTCTCCAAGCAACTGCTGATGCTTAAGGACTTTTCTCATCTTCATAATCCTTACAATAGCAGCCTAATATACACAACATTTAGAGTTAAAAGTCCAATCCTTGATCAACAAATACTACCAAAGGCTAATAATCATCAAAGGTGTACAGAGATGATTTTTATTTTAAAGATGGATGAATGCTAGCCAGTATATCATTTGATTGTGACAATTTCACAACAAAAATAAACTAGGTTAAATCTTGAGACATTTAAATTAGATTAGATTAGATTCAACTTTATTGTCATTGCCATGGATACAGGCAACAAAATGCAGTTAGCATCCAACCAGAAGTGCAAAACAACAGTAAAATATAAATGTATGTATGCAAATATGCAAGGCATCTATGAATATGTCAATGGAAAACACAACAAAATGTATGTACACGAGTACACAAAGATAAGTGTGACTGCACATATAAGCATATACAACTGTACAAAATGTTTATGGACACACTGAATATAAATACAAATGCACAGAGAATTATACAAAATACATCATATATTATCAAGGGAAGGATCAGCATATGTGTGGGGACAAACGAACTGAGGAGTTCAGCAAGGAAACCGCTGTGTGGTAAAAGCTGTTCCCTAGCCTGCTGGTCTTAGACTGCAGGCACCTGAACCTCCTCCCAGATGGAAGAAGAGTAAACAGTTTGTGGGCTGGATGGAAGGGGTCCTTAACTATGCTGTGGGCTTTACACAGAAATCATTTCCTCTGAATGTCCACAATGGCAGGAAGTGGATTCCCTATAATGCATTGGGCGGTTTTCACCACCCTCTGTAATGCCTTTTTTTCTTTTATAGTGCAATTTCCATACCAAACTGAGATACAGCTGGTTAGGATGCTCTCGACTGTGCAGCGGTAGAAATTAGTCAGAATAGCTGAGGAAAGGTGATTCTTTCTCATACATCCTACATAGATCCTACAAATACATCCTACACAGATATAATAGTTGTCTCTGACTCATATATATCAACCAAGGAATGTAGGGAAAACTGATTTTTTCTGCCAGGACCATTTCTATAAGGATAGAGAATAGCAACTTCGATCAGAATACACATGCAAATGAATTATACAAATGTCAAATTAGGTGCTGCTTTGAGTCAGAGAAACAAAATTCAAATAAATTTTAAAATGGTTTTAAATTGTGTTACTATATTTTTTTTCATTTTCTATAAATGTCCAAGGACAAAGAGATAAAAAGGGGTTCAAAACTGTGTTCTGTTTGCTTTCTTTGTAAGAATCCTTCTTAAAGGATCAGTGAAAGGAACCTCAGGAGCAATAATTACAAATGATATTTATATGACCATGAGGACCCTCTGTGTCTCAAGTAGTCAGCACTCAAATTCAGCGCAGTTGTAAGTTCGAACATGCTGAAAAAGTGGCTGTTCAACGAGTACCACTTATTGTATCTGAAATATATCTCAGATAGCATATATGACAAAAACTAGAGGATCTCAAGAACTAGCCTAAGTAGACCATGATGTATCAATAATCCAAATACCATATGCATAGTCATTTTCATGAAGACAGATTAAATTCTTTCCAAGCAATGAAACCTGTACATAGATCATATTTAGTATATGATTGGGAAATGAAGATTTCAATGGGCAGTTACCACACTGCTAGCAATAAAAACTTACTAACAATAGCATTTACTATTGTGGAAAAAATTATATTTAACAGCATTATTAAATAAGCTGCTAGCCACCGAAAATTCCAGAGTACCTGAATCAGGAGTTTTCTATCTTCCTCTATATTTTTGTGTGTTGTTTCCTGTTCCTGCTTCTGTTCAGTCTTCATTGGCACATTTATATTCACTCGCAATTTTTTGCTGCCAAGAAAATTTAGGCAAATAATTAGTTCTATAAAACAGAAATGAAGACCTACAGAAACCTTATGATGAAACATTAGTGAAAGGCAATATAATTAATCTAACAAAGGCAGGAGTCTTTTTTCTGTTGAATGCTGCATTAGATAATCCATAGTTATATCTTTTCTTATTTCTCAGAAGGCTTAAAATTAATGCTTGCAAACAGGATATCTTAAAATTGGACTGTGACCTATCCATTGTTTAAACTCCCACTCTCTCCTAAGCATCTGGTTAAAAACACAAAATAAACATATCGATCAATAGTTTTACAGATAGTATCTCAATTGCATTTTTCTTAAAATATTGCTCTGTGCAGCCTACATTATGACCAGATTCAACTGAAACAAACATTTCCAACAAGCATATGTACTGATAGCAATCTTTATAGTATCTAGTAAATTAAATTATCATGTTAATTACATAGATAAAAACAGTCATAACCACTGAATAATTTAAAAATACTGCCTTCCGACATATGTTTCAAAAAGTTATTACATATATTCTATTCATCTCTGTTGGTTTGTTGCTATTGAATTGGCCTTAACTCTAACTTAAAGCCTACCTCCAGATTCTCAATTAAAAGGCATCCATCTTTTTACTTGGCTCTAAACTTCCCCGACCATAGATTACCACTCGTGTGCATATATTTTGATTATTGTGATTTTTGTCATAAAAATGGCCTTATCCTTCAGAATCTTATCCCAACTCGTGATCACTTTCCTCTATAATCAACTTTTATAGAGATGATAGAGAAGAATGTTTATTTCTTCAGCACATTATCCATCTTCATTAATGAAGAAACAAAAAGCTTGACTTCTTGGTTCTCAGCAGTAACTTTATTAAGTTTGCAGGTTGATATTTAACAGTATTCCAAATTTTTCCACTTTTACTGTGATAATTTCTACTGTTTATTTTTGGTTGACAAGGACTCTTTTGTATTAGTATATACAAGTTATGTTATATTTAGTGTTTTGACTTATATTTTTTTCTAATCCTGCTAATCTAATATTTAGCATATAAATTAAATTACTATATTTAGTAATTATATTTAGTCTTTAGTAATTATATTTAGTTTTGCTATTTTCAAAACAGAAAAAGTATATAGCTGCTCCCTTCATTTATATATCTTCTGTTATCTGATTGATCTCCTGCCTCTTTATTTTTTCTGAAACCTACCTGTTTAATCTGGCATTTCTCTATCCATACAAGTATATTAAGCAAAATGGTTTGTGAAGAATTTCAATGATTCAGTGACATTTTTTTGTATGTTGGTCAAATTTTTGCAATCTTTATTCATATGAAGCAGTTATAATGAACTGATTTTTCTCCTGAAGTTTTGAACAATCCAATGGGTATTTCAGGTTCATCTCATACGGGTCTCCTATTCTGATTTCAAATTTCAGAATGCGTCCGAGAAGTCCATTTCACTAATCCATACATTATTTTACAATTTATATACATAATTTCTACATTGAGAAGCTATGCAGTTTTAATGTTTGCCTCTTTAGGGAATGTAAAATTTAGCTACTTGGAAACATGATGGGGATTCTAGATATGATTCACAGCTGAAGAACAGCATCACGAGTTGTCAATTTAAACTTTCTTTTTTTAAAAAAAACTTTATTGATTTTACAATTAAAATAAATGAACAAAGACATACGTAACATAGAAAAATAAAGAAAAATTAAAAAACGAATAAAAGACAGTTCCATTATCGATAGTTTGTGGTTCCTTATTTGTATCATTATTGGTGTCATATTTACAATTAAAGCTTAATGCGAATATATAGTTATTACAGTTATAACTTAGCCTCCTTTACAGTTTATTGTTGTTTATTATTATATTATCTATCTTCATTCTATCCAATCATACCTACAGTTCCAACTCTTATAATATTCTGATAATTCTTTGTCTCTAAATGCTAGGGCCAATTTATCCATTTCTGCACAACTTACTATTTTCTGAATAGCCATTTCCTCTGTTGGAATATAAGATTGTTTCCAACATTGTGCAAAGGCCAATCTAGCTGCCGTGAGTATGTGTAATATTATGTATTTGGCTTTTTGGGGAATTGTCTATTAAATATCCCTAGTAAGAAGAATTCTGGTTTGAGTTCAATCTGTTCAGTTGTAATTTCTTTCCTCCAACCATTTTTTAATTCTCCACAATATTTTTGGGCTTCTGTACAGGACCACCACATGTGGTAGAATGTTCCATGTTTCTTTTTGCACTTCCAGCAATTCAGATTCATGTTGGGGAACATCTTTGCTAGTCTCGAAGGAGGGAGATGCCATCTGTAGAACATTTTATAGGCATTTTCTTTGTATGTTGCCGATTTTGTAATTTTATTATTTCTGGTCCAAATCTTTTCCCATTCTATTAAAGTAATGCTGCGTCCTATATTTCTACTCCAAGCTATCATATTACCTTTGACTACTTCCTCCTCTAGTTCTATCTCTAACAGGTAATTATAAAATTTTGTTATTTTTTTCTAGATTCTAGATTTGATTTACAGCTGAAGAACAGCATCACAAGTTGTCAATTTAAACTTTCTAAAAGCCAAAATTTAATTCTAGTCAGTCTCCACTCATTTGAAGTGAGCAAAACTGATACAGAAGTGTAGGGCTTTGGAATAGTATTTTGACAGAAATGCAAACATGTTATTGCAATCATTAATAAATACAGACAGACCTTTTCAGACATTTAATCCACTATCTTAAGAAAACAATTCTAACTAGAATTTCAATTCTGAAATTTTATTCAATTATCTTTCTTACTTTTTGTAGCCAAGGTACAATTTTATTAAAGTATCCAGTTTCAATTCCACTTCATCAACATTTGCATTTTCATCTTCTAAAACCTATGAAAAATCAAAAAGAGCCATGTCAGAACATATTTACAAATTATTTTACCACCCTCCCAAAATAAAAGCACTTACCAACAATTTTGACTTCAACAAAATCTGGAGTACTTGTGCCAAAATATCCTAAAAATCAGAAAAGTTAAAAAAAGTTAATAAATGCCTAATTCGTTCCCTAATTAATATACTTTATGGGTGATAGTGAAGAACATATACAACCAGTGCATTTAGTTTAAAGCTTTTACAACTTATAAGATCATGTGAACAAACTGCATTTAAACAGAAAAAAACTCAGCAGATTGGTTGAACGTAAGTAATATTAAGAAAAGTGAAATTGTGCTATATGATATTTAAAATTTTCTAGACTGAGAAAAAAAACCAAAGATTTTATGAAGGATACTAAAATTCTATTTTACTGTCACTGCCCAAACACCTTTATAATAATTTTTCTGGATGATAGTCATAATTAATGTTTTAAAACTAATATTCAATAATAAAGCCCCAAAATCTCTTTCACACTTAAATTTGAAAGCAAATTTAATGTATTGTTGTGATGGATGAAAAGACTGGAAGAAATATGGAACTTTTATTATTTTTTAAGATTACATCAGTGAGGCAAGATAGTACACAGAGATGAAAGAAATGTAATAGTAACAAAAGCAAAAAATGAATTCAGATATTGGGACTAGTTTGATTATTTTAAGATTTTGTTTCAGTTTATTTTTAAACTGAGATTATCTTTTTAAATCTTGGTTGATAGTGATGGATAAGTATTTTTGAATTAATGACTGAATAACTAAATTTGTTTAAGATAGGAGAAATATTGCACACCCTGTTAGAGTTAATATCAGTTATGTTATGTTTAACTTGGAGTAAGAAATTATTTGATACTATAGTTTTTGTATCTGTACTGAGGAGTCGGATGTCTTTTTAAAAAATTTATTACACTGCCACTTTTTATTTTTTCCTCATTTTTTTTTAACTTTTTCCTCTTTTCTTTCATCCCTTTTCTTTTGTATTTTTAAAAAAATTAATAAAGTTGTTTTAAAAAATTGAAAACTGCTAATTAAGTTTTGTGTTCATTACAATTCTAGACTTAAAGAAATAAATGGATGTAGTAAGTGGAACAATAAGTAATTATAATTATAATAACATGAAATGAAGCTTTACCATTTTTATTTGAGTACTGTCTGTGAGCTGCTGGACTGTGTAGGCATCTTCTGTGTTATATTGCAGCAGGATTGCCATCTGAAATGTAGATGCCTTAAAAAGGCAAGAAATAACTTTTAATTGAATGAATTTCCAAATTAACATGAAGAAATTTGTCAGAGCAAATAGAGCAATATAAAATCTTATCTTTCAGACCAAACAATTCTTTCTGTATTGTTTGCTATTTCATATAAGCTGAAAAATACCTATTAAACAGATTTTGAATAGACAAATCCTGCATGTACAGTGAATGTTTTGAGATTACACAACCAAGAAGAAAGCAAACATGAAAAGACTAAGATCTATGAGTGCTAAATACAGTGTTTTCAGAAAATATGTAGATACCCTTTACTTTTGTCAATTTTGTTATGCTACAGCCTGATTCTAGTTGAAGTTAATTTTTTTCTCATTTAATCTACACTCAGCACTCCATAATAACAAAGTGAAAACATAATTTTAGAATGTATCCATAAATGTATTAAAAAGAAAAAAACCCTGAAATTACTGCCTCAAATATTTTTAAGTATGATGTGACCAGTGGTGGGATGCAAAATTTTTTACTACTGGTTGTGTGGGCGTGACTGGGTGGTCCTGTGACTGTGTGGGCGTAGCCAACTCAACATCACTCACAGCAAGGTGGGGTGGCACCTTGCTAGGAGTGATGTCAAGTTGGCCACGCCTACTCAGTCACATGACTGATGCTGCAGAGACATGGCGATTTTCTACGGACCTTCCCCCACTCCATCTCCATCCTTGGGCTGACAAAATAAAAGCCCATCTAAAGAGTGCAAGGAGTGTGAAGGGAGGCAGGTACTGCGCCTCTGAGGAAAAGAGGAGGTGGCAAAGCCCTGGCTGTTCACCCAGGAGGGACATGCTTGTCGCCCTAGCTACTTTTGCTCTCGACTTCTTCCATGGGGGCTGGGGAGTGACAACGAACAATCAGCAAAGTCTTCCGAAGAGGGAGGCTTAGCGTGAATTAATGGGGGGAGCGTGGGGGGGGGGTGCTTTGTCATGCAGTGGGGATGAAACAACAACTGCTCAGTCTCTTGCCTACAAAAGCGAGGATGAGAGTCTTTCCAAGCAAGCCATAAGCAGCAGCAGAAAAGTCTAAAACTTGGGCACTCTTAAAGTCAATTTTGAAGAGCTGTAAGGCATTTTGTCAGATCGCCGCCAAACTCATCACTGGGAGAGGTTTAGCTCCTGAATACATGAGAAGACTTGGGCAAAGTTTTTCCAAATTTTGGCCAAGACTTCTCCTCCTCCTTGGCCTCAAACATACACACAGAACGAACATGCACACACCTCACAGTGCTGGAGGCATTTGCCCATACACCATCTCCTCGCAGAATGTCCCGGTGCCATGAGATGTGTATGTTTGCTCTGTGTGTATGTTTGAAGCTAAGATGGAGGAGACCATAATTTAGAATAAAATAGAATAACAGAGTTGGAAGGGACCTTGGAGGTCTTCTAGTTCAACTCCCTGCTTACACCACTTCAGACAAATGATTATCCAACATCTTTTTAAAAACTTCCAGTGTTGGAGCATTCACAACTTCTGGAGGCAAGTTGTTCCACTGATTAATTGTTCTAACTGTCAGGAAATTTCTCTTTAGTTCTAGGTTGCTTCTCTCCTTGATTAGTTTCCACCCATTGCTTCTTGTCCTGCCCTCAAGTGCTTTGGAGAATAGCTTGACTCCCTCTTCTTTGTGGCAGCCCCTGAGATATTGGAACACTGCTATCATGTCTCCCCTAATCCTTCTTTTCATTAAACTAGATGTTAGGCATCCAGAAAGTATCCATGATATCAATCACTCCAAGACATTTTCTCTTCAACTGTTTTATTTAGAAACAGATCTAGCATGTCAAAGGCAATTTCCCAAAGTGAAATTATTTTTGCGTGTTACACAGAATCCACCTTCTCTCCTCCCACTTCATAAATCACAAGAACCAATTAACTGCAACTGGAATTTCTTAATACGACATACAGAATAACCTTGAACTTTTCAACTCCTCCACCCCCCTTCCGTGAAATGTGACAGCTGAATTTTAAAGCTGACACACCCAGTTCCTGCAACCATTCTTCATATGTTTTAGCCTCCAGTCCCCTAATCATCTTTTTTGCTCTTCTCTGCACTCTTTCTAGAGTCTCAACATCTTTCTTACATCATGGTGACCAAAGCTGGATTAAGTGTGGCCTTACCAAGGCATTATAAAGTGGTATTAGTACTTCACATGATCTTGATTCTATCCCACTGTTACATAGCCTAGGACTGTGTTGGCTTTTTTGGCAGCTGCTGCACACTGCTGGCTCATATTTAAATGGTTGTTCACTAGGACTCCGAAATCCTTCTCAGTTACTACTATTGAGCAAGGTACCACATATACTGTATTTGTGCATTTGATTTTTCTTGCCTAAATGTAGAACTTTACTTTTTTCATAACTGAATTTCATTTTGTTAGATAGTGTCCAATGTTCAAGTCTGTCAGACGACTTGGCCGAACTAAGTTTTCCTGCCTCAGAAGCTGCTTGGAAGGTAGCCACCACAGCCTGTCCCTTTATGGTTCCCCTCCACTCCACTTGGCTTCAGCGTGCAGAGTGACTGGGACCGGGAGAGTCGAGTCCTTTCCCTTTGGCAGTGGCGGCCCCGCTGGGCTGACTTTGCACAGGGCCAGATGGCAGGCTGCATCTAAGTACCTTAAAGGGACAGGTAGGCCGTAGGAGCTGCCTTTCGAGCAGCTCTGCTGAGAAGGAAGCCAGAAAAGTTCAGCCAAGTCTTCTCCTTCTCAGGCATACACACAGAACGTGCACACATCTCACAGCGCCAGAGGGACTCGCTCACATGCTGTCTCCTCGCAGGAGATGGCCTCATGTGTGCACGCTGTATGTGTATGCCCGAGAAGGAGGAGAAAACTGGGCCAAACTTTTCAGCTTCCCTCTCTTCTGACACACACTGACCAGGCAAGTGTCCAGCATCGCATGGTGCAAGTATCCTCCCAGCCAGCACAGCTATGCAGATTCCTGGCCAGGGGGCAGAGCGTCCTCCTGGCCAGTGTGGCCATGCAACTTCTCAGCTGACATTCAGAGGCAAGCAGGAAGCTGCAGGAAACACAGGAACCTTCGGTAAGTGTAGGAAGCGCTGAGAACAGTGGAAAACTCCAGGAAGGGGCGGGAAGCGGCACTGGAAGCTGGGAATGGTGGAGGGGCAGCTAGCTAGCTGGGCCGCAAGCACATGCGATGGAGCTGCAGTACTGATGGTGAAGCAAGCCAAGCAAGCCCAGGGACAGTAGCGCAGCCCAGGGATGGCAAGCCCAGGGATAGCAGTGCAGCAGCCTAGGCTGGGCCAGGAGTTGGCACTTGAGCGAGGCTTGCTAAGGCGGCAGCAAGTAGGCTGGGTTGAGAATCGACTCAACTGGCTTGCCTGCATGCTCACTCACCCAGGGAGATCAGGAAGGCAGGTAGCAATGGCGGACGAAGGCAGGTTAGCAATGGCATGGCGGGTGAGATAAGTGACTGGGTGGGGCGGGGCACCAGCCAGAGATGGTATTTGCCGGTTCTCAGAACCAATCAAAATTTCTGCTACCGGTACGTCAGAACTGGTCTGAACCAGTTCAATACCACCTCTGGATGTGACGAGCTTGGCACACTTGGACTGGGGGATTTTCTTACATTCTTCCTTGCCAATTCTCTCAGACTGAATCAGGTTGGATATTGACTATTGGTGGACAGCCATTTTCAGGTCCCTCCAGAAATGTTCAATGGGGTTCAAATCAGGGGTCTGGCTGGGCTACTCTAGGGCATTCAGAGTTGTCCCTAAGCCACTCCTGTATTGCCTTGCCTGTGTTCTTAGGACTGTTGTAATGTTGGAAAGTGAACTTCAGCCCAGTCTGAGGTCCTGGACAAGTTTTCAAACTTGTGGAACAAGTTTTCATTGAAGATATACCTGTACTTTGCTCTATTCAGCTTTCCCTTAACCCTGACCAATCTTCCAGTCCTTGCTTCTGAAAAACAGCAGCACAGCATGATGCTACCATGTTGGGATGACTTTGGGCAGGTGAGTTGAGATATTGGGCAGGTGATGAGCAGTGCCTAGTTTCCTCCAGATATAACATTTAGAATTGAGACCAAACAGTTCAATCTCGATTTCATCAGATCAGAAAATCTTGTTCTTACAGTCTGAGAGTAGTTCAGGTGCTTTTTTGCAAATTCCAAGCAGGCTTTTATGTGTTTTGCACTGAGGAGAAAGTTCTGTGTAGTTACTCTGCCATAAAGTCCAGATCAGTGGAGAGCTGCAGTGAAGTTTTCTGGAACTCCCTTCTCCACACAGGATCTCTGGGAGCTTGTCAGAGTAATCATCAGGTTCTTGGTCACCTCTCTTATAAGGTCCTTCTCAGTTTGACCGGACAACCAGCTCTTGGAAGAGTCAAGGTTGTGCCAAACATCTTCCATCTGAGAATTATAGAGGCCACTATGCTCTTAAGAACCTTCAGCACAACAGAAATTTTGTTGTAATCTTCCCCAGATCTGTGCCTTGCAATAATCCTGCTTCTGAGCTTTGTAGGCAGTTCCTTTGACCTCATGGCTTTTGCTTTGCTACAGTATGCATTGTCAGCTTTGAGGCCTTCTAGGTGTGTGCCTTTCAAAATCATATCCAATCAATTTAATTTACCATAGGTCGACTCCAATCAAAGTGTAGAAACATATCAACAACAATCAAGAGATCTGGGAAGCACTGAGTTAAATTTAAAGGGTTGTTGCAAAGGGTCTGAATATGTATGCCAATGTGATATTTCAGTTTTTTCTTTTTAATAAATTTACAGACATTTCTAAAATTCTGTTTTCACATTATGGGGTACTGGGTGTAGATTAGTGGGCAGAAAAATTAATTTCAACAACTGTAGAATCAGGCTGCATAACAAAATTGATAAAAGTGAAGGGAGTCTGAATACTTTCTGAATGCACTGTATATGCCAACTACCCATTCAAGGGATTTTACCTGAATGGCTTATATACACAATTTAAGCATATATATTTGATTATATGATTACATTATTATGAATATTAATATTACTATATAGAAGCTGCATATTTTGTGTGCTTATTTAAACAAATATATTAGAGGAGGCAAATAACATACCGTATATACTCGAGTATAAGTCGACCCGAATATAAGCCGAGGCACCTAATTTTACACAAAAAAAAACTGGGAAAACTTATTGACTCGAGTATAAGCCGAGGGTGGGAAATGCAGCAGCTACTGGTAAATTTCAAAAATAAAAATAATTAATTTGGGAAACGATCTCACTATCATGAAAGGTTTAATTGATTCACTAACCCAAAAGAAGAAGATGATGATGACAGCGGGAGGCAGGAGTCACTCTCTTCCCCTCCCTCGAGGCCCCTGAGTCAGGAGTCACTACCGCCGGCGCGCCCCAGTCCGCGCCTGGCGGGAAGGGAAAGGCAAAGCGCTTTTGCCTTTCCCTTCCCGGCTGGGCTGTTGGGAGTCGCTGCCGCCGGAGGCGCGACTCCACACCATTTTTTTTCAGAGGGAATCTGACTCGAGTATAAGCCGAGGGGATTTTTTCAGCACAAAAATTGGGCTGAAAAACTAGGCTTATACTCGAGTATATACAGTATATGGACGGGGAGGAGGGGAGTTTTAGAATGTTAATATATAGCATAGGAATGTGTCTACATGGAAGCCATAACATTTATTCCATGTATTATGCCTTTCCCTCCTGCATTTTTCTAAAGTATTATTAAAAGACAGAAATATTAGCAAAATTACCAAATTCAAGATAACTTTTTAACCAAATAAAAAGTTTGGTTTGGCTTGAATAACTTTTTAACCAAACCACAGTGTACTTTACCTGTAGTGTATATCGGTTTTTGAAGCAATTGGTAACCAGTTCGCCTTTGGATAGCTGATACAACCATGTTAATTTTCTGCCACTGTGACGACTTGCATAGAAAGCAGTAAATCTCTGATGACTGCGCTCCAGCTGCATTTCAAATCAAATCAAACCAAACCATATCATATTTACATTTTCAGTCTTCAGCGCATTAGAGAAATGGAGTGAGTAATTGTTGATGTCATTCAACCAGGTTTGTCAAAATATTTTGGTGCCAGTTACTCTACCTGAATATGAACTGGCTATAAAAACACTCAAGCTGGGTATGTACTCTTTTAAGGAGAAACCATGCTATTTACAATAGATTGTACTTTTAATTCCTAAACAAAAACCAGCACTTTGACAGATTTTTTTCCTTCATTCATTGATAATCATACAATCCATTATTGAATCTAGCAAACTCCAGTGTGGCATAATACTAGTTGACATAGATGACAATAAATAGACTGTCATCAGCAAAGTATATAAAAAGTATTAAATGTAACATGAAAATGGGTGTTTCATTCTCAAAAAGCCAGCAATATTGAATGAAGGCCTTAATTGTGTAGCAACTAGACAATTATCATGGGAGCTATAGTATTTATTGGATTTATAATCCAATATAAAAAGTACAAGTTCCATAAATAAGATTTCCAATCAGCAACTAAAACCAGAAGAAAAAAGCTGCACCTCACCTTGTTCCATATTTCCTAAACCTTAGCAGAAGATCACCATCTTGACCACTTTCCAGAAGCTTTTAAGAGGAGACAAGCTATTCCATAAAGTTAGTTCAACTGCAAAGGCAGCTTATTTTTGGACCCATAACCTGCTAGCCTATTCTGGGAGGGAGATCTTCAGCATATTTATCAATCATGTGTATAGGTATATTGTATTAGGATATGTTGACTCTCCAGCTTTTAGGACTGATCAATATATTGCTTCATAGAACTATTCTTGAAACCACACAATCAGCTTAGGCAAGTAGAAAGTACACCTGGAGAATGTCCAAATCATTTCTTTGACTTAACATCAAATAAAGAACACATACAAAAAGTAATCAGTATCATTGGTTTGCTGTGAAAGATAGATTTTTGGGTGACAATGGGTACAAGCAGAAAGAGATTGATAAGACATAATTGGATAATCAGGTATGATTGTTTCAAAGAGACTGCTATCTTATTATGGGCTAATCTACCATTAAAGACCAGCAACAATAAGGGGCAGAATGATCTAAAATGTACTGACTAGAAAAAAAATCCAGAAATGGATAGCTCTCAGAAGTCTTTCTGCACTTGCTCTCAGATCTTATCTGATCCAAAGATATTGGATTCAAAGCATACATATACATAGGATCACAATAGTAAAATATAATTTTAGGATTGCAACAGAAGAACTGTATAAAAGTTATGAAAACTTTGAAGTGAATAAAACTCAAAATACTCATTCCTTTTTAACAAAAAAGGATCCCACCTCTCTCTCTCTTAAAAAAAAAAGACTATAAAGTGTTATGCTGACATCTATTGACAAAATCAATAAATCCTTCAAATAAATCCAACCTACAGTTTACAGGCTATTATGTGATGAGATGGGACTATATAGAGCTCACTGTACTAAAAATACATATGAATGTGTCATAAATTTAAAAAAAATTAAAATAACTTTAAAACATTGCTAGATTTAATGCCTCATCATTCTAATCTGCCACCAGCCTTCCAGAATATTACAATCTCCCTATATCTTACAATATAGACTTAGAAACTAAGATGACCTTACCTCTGATGGGAGAGCAAATGCACAAGACATTTGAAAGGGCCAAGATCCAGAGCTTAGTACTTGTATGCTGAAGTCCACTAGTATAAAAATATGAACAATTAAGTCAATAATTTTATTTCAGTCACTGACCAACAAAACAGATTAATAAACAATTCTTTAGTGAGGAAAAGATATGCTATGCAAAAATGTTATGCAAAAATTAAGAAAAATAAGGAGAGTTTTTTGTTTTCAGAGTTATCATAAAATATATTGGAGAAAACTGCATAGAAATTATTTCAAACACAATAATTGAAGTAAATTACAAATATCATTCAATCAATTAAAATATTAACTGCACAATTCCAATGCATCCTATATTTAAGCTACACATTGATGCTTGCATTGATAAACCTCAGAATTCTAGATCTACAGGCAAAATTGAGAAGAAAAAAGCAACAGAAACAGTGACTTTGGGACAATTGCTATGAAAACTGAACATGTAAAGGTAGTCCTCGACTTACAATAGTTCATTTAGTGACTGTTCAAAGTTACAACTGCATTGGAAAAAGTGATTTATGACTGTTTTTCATTACCACCTTTGTAGGAGCCTCATGATTATGTGATCAAAATTCAGATATTTGGCAACTGATTCATATTTATGACTGTTGCAGCATCCCAGAGTCATGTGATCACTTTTTGCAATCTTCTGACAAGCAGTCAATGGATAAGCCAGATTATCTTAACAACCAGGTTGTTAATTTATCAACTGCAGTGATTTATTTAATAACTATGGTAGCAAATATTATAAAATGGGGCAAGACTCATTTAACAAATTCTCACTTAACAACATAAATTTTAGGTTCAATTGTGGTCATAAATCGAGGACTATCTGGATATCTACACTGTACACAATTCTTAGGCAAGTGAATATTTAGACCATATCATCATTTTTATGTATATTTTCCACCTCTAAGCTGTATAAATGTGAATGCTTATTGGATATAAGCATATCAGGTGATGTATATTTGTGTAATGTGGGAGGGTGTGGCCTAAGGATATCAATACCCTATATCAAGGTGTGCGTAATTATTAGGTAGCTTCTTTTTCTCAGGCAAAATGGACAAAAAAGAAATTCACTAACTCTGAAAAGTCAAAAATGCAGCACTCTTGAAATTGCTGATATTGGGGCGTAGTCACAGAATCATCAAACATTTTGTTGAAAATAGTCAACAGGATCACAAGAAACATGTTGAAAAAAAAGGCACACATTAACTACCAAAGATTTGAAAAGAATCAAATATGAAGCTACCAGGAACCTATAATCCTCCAATGCTGCCATATTCCAGAACTGCAACCTACCTGGAGTGCCCAGAAGTACAAGATATTTAGTGCTCAGAAACATGGCCAAGGTAAGGAAGGCTGAAACCCGATCACCACTGAATAAGACACATAAGTTGAAATGACAAGACTGGGCCAAGAAATATCTGAAGACAGATTTTTCAAAGGTTTTATGGACTGATGAGGTGAGAGTGATCAGATGTATGGGCCCGTGGCTGAATCAGTAATGGATACAGAGTTCCAGTTAAACTCAGTTGCCAGCAAGGTGGAGATGGTATGGGCTAGTATTATTAAAGATAAACTAGCTGGCCCTTTTCAGGTTGTATCAATTCCCAAACCTACTGCCAGTTTTTGGAATATACTTTCTTTAAGCAGTGGTACAGGAAATCTTTCAAGAAGACCATAACGTTTATGCTTCGCATGCATTGAAGTACTGAGGTCAGGAAAGGCCTTAAAAATGAAAGAACCATGACATGGCCCTCTTCCTCACCTGACCTATTGAGAACTTGTGGGCCCTTCTTAAATGGGAATTTTACAGTGACAACTCTTTGAACAGTGTCTGGGAAGCTGTGGTTGCTGCTGCACAAAAAATTGATCATTAAGATAAAAAACTGACAGACTCCATGAATGGAAAGCTTATGACTGTTATTGAAAAGAAGGGTGTCTATATTGGTTTTTTTTTGTTTTGAAATGTCAAAAATGTTTATTTGTAAATTTTGAGTTGTTTATTATTCTCCCTTTAACAGATAAAAACGAACGAATAAGATGGGGAGATTTTCGTTTTTCATTTAGTTGCATAATACATCTACACACTAATAGTTGCCCAATAATTATGCACACATATTCTCCTAAGAAAGCCAAAATCTCACTTTTACTTTCTTAAATATTCAGGATTGAGGTTCATTAACATGTTGGATTGACCAAGTGCATTATACACTGCTCACAAAAATAACGGGAACACTTAAACACAATGTAACTCCAAGTCAATCACACTTGTATGAAATCAAACTGTCCACTTAGGTAGCAACACTGATTGACAATCAATTTCACATGCTGTTGTGAAAATGGAATAGACAACAGGTAGAAAGCATAGGCAGTTAACAAGACATCCCCAATAAAGGAGTGGTTCTACAGGTGGTGACCACAGACCACTTCTCAGTTCCTATGCTTTCTGGCTGATGGTTTGGTCACTTTTGAATGCTGGCGGTGCTTTCACTCTAGTGGTAGCATGAGACGGAGTCTATAACCCACATAAGTGGCTCAGGTAGTGCAGCTCATCCAGGATGGCACATCAATGCGAGCTGTGGCAAGAAGGTTTGCTGTGTCTATCAGTGTAGTGTCCAGAGCATGGAGGCACTACCAGGAGACATGGAGGAGGCCGGAGGAGGGTAACAACCCAGCATCAGGACTGCTACCTCCGCCTTTGTGCAAGGAAGGACAGGAGGAGCACTGCCAGAGCCCTGCAAAATGACCTCCAGTGGGCCCCATATGTGCATGTGGCTGCTCAAACGGTCAGAAACAGACTTAATGAGGGTGGTATGAGGGCCCAACGTCCAAAGATGGGGGTTGTGCTTATAGCCCAACACCATGCAGGACATTTGGCATTTGCCAGAGAACACCAAGATTGGCAAATTCGCCCTGTGCTCTTAACAGATGAAAGCAGGTTCACATTGAGCATATACGACAGACGTGACAGGGTCTGGAGACACTGTGGAGAACGTTCTGCTGCCTGCAACATCCTCCAGCATGACCGGTTTGGCAGTAAGTGGGTCAGTTATGGTGTGGGGTGGCATTTCTTTAAGGGGCCACAGAGGTGTCCATGTGCTCGTCAGAGGTAGCCTGATTGCCATTAGGTACCGAGCTGGCATCCTCAGACCCCTTGTGAGACCATATGCTGGTGCGGTTGGCCCTGGGTTCCTCCGAATGCAAGACCTCATGTGGCTGGAGTGTGTTAGCAGTTGGATCAGCCTGTAGTTTTTTTTTCCAGTTTAATTTTGAGTGTAACTCCATATCCAGACCTCCACGGGTTGCTAAATTTGATTTCCATTGATAATTTTTGTGTGATTTTGTTGTCAGCACATTCAACTATATAATGAATAAAGTATTTAATAAGAATATTTCATTCATTCACATCTAGGATGTCTTATTTTTGTGTTCCCTTTATTTTTTTGAGCAGTGTAGTTGTTCAATAATAAAATTAATCCTCAAAATTACAACTTGCCTAATAATTGTGCATATAGTTCTAAAAGCTGAGCTTGGCTGGAGAGAGTTATTATCCTTTTTGTTGGCATTTGCTAGATATCTGAGATTTCCTAACTGGAGGCCAGGTGTAAAACAATTTAGAATTAATTGACTTCTAAGTTAAAATTCAATCCTAAGTATCAGAACAGTGCTGCACATAAAAGTCCATATTTGGATTTTAATCTCTCCCCACAGCCCAAACTTTTTTGTTTTTCTCTGCAGTATAATTATTGACAAGACAATTTCCAAAAAATTAAGTTAGGATCTCTTGTAGTTCAAAGTTCACCTAAAGTTACATAACATCTTGTTTTATAGAATGAAAATTTGCGATCCTTTTTTTTATCCTTTTCACTGCTTGCGGTATTAGCTCTCTCCTGGAACCTTTCTTAGATTGACCCATTTTTAACAAATTTTCTTTCCCCATGCCCACTTTGTTCCCTTCTTATTTTGTTTTTGGAGAGAAAGATAGAATTTTAAATTCATTTATATAATTTACGTCCAATATCAGGTTGATTTGTAAGGAATAGAAAAAGAAAACTTCTTTCATTAACATACTATTTACTTTCATCAATCTATAAAAATGTATATTAATTAAAATTTTAAAATTACATTAATTACATTAAAATACATTTTAACTTTGCTTACAATCCAATGGCTCTGAATTGGATAGGTGCTTTTTGAACTGCTCATTCAGGTCTTTGCTTACACCTATATCTTGGAACATCCTTTGAAGTTTGGATGTGTACTCAAAGCCACAAGCTTGCTGTAATGAATCACAGAACAATTATGAAATTACACATTTTGAGATAAAATAATGCACATTCTACAGAAAGAACTGTCAGTAAGTCCTCTAATACAATGTAACCATTGTAATACTTAATTAGAGCTTCAGTATCAAAATAAACAAATTGAATTTTCTAGCAATTTTATTATTTTTAGCATCTGAGTGCAGAAAATTTCCAGCCTTGATCTGCACACTGTCAGATTTTAATTTATCATTTAATTTTTACCATGGTATACAAATTCTTTTACTGCAGCTTGCAATTCCTTATAAAACGGTCCACTTTAACTTACTATAATTATTGGATTATTTAAAATAATAGATTTATGGAGGAATTACAACCAAAGCTCCATAAAAACAATTATTTTAAATCACCTGTTCACTTGTGGTAATTTAAAACCTCACTAAAAACAAAAAAGGTAATCAAATGGTTGTTGTTTACTCTCTCTTTCATAAGCATGTAAACATATGCACTCTTAAATTGTGTGCATGAGAGGCCAACACACATTTGGAAAAAAGGTTTTAGAATCAATGCTCAAAAATGTTTTAAAGTTCTGCTTAAGAGATTTTTGAGAACTGATGATAGTCCCAAACTGATTTAAATAGATTAATATTCATGTTCCATATATAGCTGCTCTGAATAAAAAACAAAACAGAACAAAAACCTAGATTCTCAAATTCTGGTGTAATAATTTGATTACATGATTTCATGTGAACAAATAACTATTTCTGTACAGTGCAAAACTATCCAGCTTTCCAACATACCATTAAAAATCCAAATATATCAAGATAAAAAATTATTTAGCCTACCATAGGAATACTTGAAAATACTTGAAAATAAATGTTTATTATGAACAATAATAAACAATTTTGAATCAATTTCTTGTATTGGGATATAGATTAAACATGAAAAACTATTCTATATAGGTAATCCTTGAGTTATTAAATGGAGCCTGCCAATTACATTTGTAATCCAATGAATAATGTTAAATGAACATGAAAATTCCCTGTCGTTGCATATCCATTCGCTAATCAAATGCGTGGATCTTAAGTGCACAAGGTATCTTAAGGTGGGAAAGAGCGGCGGGGGGGCTAGTATTTCCAAACACCCAAGGCTGCCCCTAACCCACTGATATATCTCATGGTTCCCCCGCCCCAAATCCTGGCCAACCGGGTCCACTTACCTTTTGAAGATATCGATGAGCTGTCTGCTTTCCAGCTTCTCTGCCATGGTTTCACTTTGAGAAAAGGCTTGCTGAAGCCTAGAGGGTGACTGTGTCCCTCTATGCTCCAATCGTCTTTGCAAAAAACCCTTGCTGCCAAAAATGCAGTCGCACCAAAAACGGAGCCCAGGAGGAATGCAGCAGGGGCTGTTTTTGGTTTTGCAAAGACTAGGCTCCAATCAACTTTGCAAAAAGCCCTTGAAGATGAAAACGGAGTCCGGGAGTGACAAGGCAGCAGTTCCATTTTCAGTAGCAAGGGCTTTTTGCAAAGATGATCGGAACCTTGCAAAAAGCCCTTGCCACCAAAAACGGAGCTACTGCTGTGTCCCTCCTAAGCTCTGTTTTTGGTGCAGCTCCATTTCCAGTGGCAAGGGCTTTTTGCAAAGACAATAGGAGCCTAGAGAGAGATTACATCTCCTTAAGCTCTGATCGCCTTTGCAAAAAACCCTTGCCGCCATAAACAGAGCCCGGGAGGGACCAGTCTGTCCTCCCCGGGCTCTGTTCTTGCTGGCAAAGGCATTTTGCAAAGATGACCGGAGCCTACAGAGATGCAATTTCTCTGTAGGTTTTGATAAGCCTTTGCAAAAAGCCCTTGTCAGCAAGAACAGAGCCCGGGAGGGACGCACCGGCCTCTCCCATTCTTGCCGGCAAAGGCTTTTTGCAAAGATAACCAGAGTCTACAGGGACGCAATCTCTCACCCCTGCAAGGAAATGGCAAACGGAGGGAAGGCCTGAAGCTTTCCCTCTGTTTGCAAAGCCTTTTGCTGCATTTCATCCAGACCTCAATCTGAAGAGAAAAGGGGCCTAAAGTAGTAAGAGATCATGCAAGATCAATAGCATGAGATCTCACACTATTGATCTTGCACTACTTTAGGCCTCTGTTCTCTGCGAAGGCACCAAACGCCTGAAGCAGGCAAAGAAACCAAAAGCTTGCTAGATCTTCGCAAGGTGAGTCTCCCCAGGCCCTGTGCCTGTGGAGACCCAGTAGGGGGAGGGGGATAATAAGCAGGGCGAATGTTTCAGTGCCTCTGTGGTCATTCCTAAGGGTGAATGACTTGTTATGGTGCTGCAACATTCGTAACTTTGGGACAGTGTTTAAGTACTTGGGAGGGTTATGTTGTAACTTCGAATGGTCATTAAGTGAACTGTTGTATCTCGAGGATTACCTGTAATAAACAAAAGAAAATCATTTTAAATATGATATTCATTTAATTACCATATTTATTTAGATATTTTCAATCAATACATATATGTTTTTATACTTTATGAGTATCATCATACAGTGAAGTTATGCAAATATAAGCAATAAAAGATACATAAGAGAAACACACCTTCAATTTGGAGATCATACTTGCTTCAGCATCATCACTAGCACTATTCTGGTGTACTAGCCTCTTTGCCAGCATTTTGGCATAGAATTTTTGAAACACATCTTTGTCTTCAATATATTTGAAGACCACCATCTAGAAGAAGCATGGATTTTTAGAATTTATTTTTAGAACAAGAAACAAGGAGGATTCATGGCGTATTATATTATCCTATTTAGTCCACTTCCAATTATCATTGTAAATCAATTTCCAAAATTATACATAATTATGTATACATAATTATACATAAACTTACCACTTGGTTAAGTGTGTCTTCAAGTTCAGCCTCCTCTGGATTCTTTGAGCTGCAATCAAAAGGGCATTAAAATTGTTATGATCCAGCAAGCCCATTATTTCAACTTCATATCTACTATAACAGCCATTTTGTAAATAAATAAGACCTCCATTGCATTATTTTATAAGAGCAAATTTTTCCAGAATTAAATTTGTGGTCACCAACAAAATGTTTTCTTACTTTGATTTAAAAACAGAAAAAGTCATTGCACTCCTTTGATTCTTAATAAATTGCGCTCAAGCCCAAAAATATAAAAATATTTTAGTTTGCCAGTTAGAGGAAATGGTTAAGGTACTGGTTAGAAACCAGGAGATTGTGGATTCTACTTTCTTCTTAAGAATGAAAGCTGGCTGGGTGACTTGGGACCTGTTACTCTCTTGGTGTTGTGGGGAAAACAGGAGAAGAAAGGAGTATTATGCATGTTTGCTGCCCTGAGTCATTTGTAAAGTAATAAAGCAAAATGAAAATTTAATAAACAAATAAAACAATTTTACAATGGTTTATCACCACAGAACAGGGAACTACATTCCATTGATTTATCTATTTACTTCTTTTTTATTTAAAAAATAATTCCTGAATAGAATACAGCTTAATTCAATAAGAATAGTATCACATTAAACATAGCAGTGTAATACAACAAAATCCCTGGTTAAAGAAGCTCTCAGTTTTTAATAACTGAAAGCTAATAATCCTGCCACTAATCTAGCAGGAATTCCTATTTCTCAGTATTTCTTCTGTAGTGCAACATCCTATTTAATTTACTGCATGGAGAATCTCTGGCAAATGGGCAAGTAAACAAGGATGAACATAATACAACATGATGCAGGTCCTGTGCTATATAACATTTTACTAAACAAGGACTGAACTTGGCTAAAGAACAGGCTCGCAGGCAATGCAATTAATCTAGTCTGTGAAATTTTACAATAGCTGTAGCTTCCAGGGCAACTTAAAAAAAAACCAAGTGATAATGTTTAAAAATGAGATATCAGTGAAATGGGAATAATCTAGAAAATCAGAGGATACAGCTTCTTCCAAAATATGTACCTTTTCTTTAGCAGAGAATCACAATACCGTGCCAGCAACTCGGGAGATTTACTAGATGATTGTGCCATTTTTGTTACTGCATTATTATTTATGAAGCGACCACAAGCCTGTGAAATATGTAAGTGAAATGTTCAGACATTTCCAAAATCAGTCACTTGCTAGTTATAAATACACTACTAAAACATATTACCTTGTCTAGAGCTGCAACAAAGCCGGCATCATTGTTGAAAGCTGACATCACTAGTGCATTGTATTTCTTGTGAACATCCAACACTGTTTGTACATACATTTTTGGATCCTAAAAATTAAAAAGAAAGCAGTGATAAACTCTCCTAAAGTCCTTCAACTGCATACTTTGGAGAAATCTTTTCATATTTATCTATTTAAATTGATTTGTAAATTGACTTGATTGCATTTAACATTTTACATAGTCATATAACTACTGAAACCCAGTACCAGTGTATTTCTTTTAACAAAAAGCTTTTGATTATAGTACCACAAAGGTAACCTGTTCTTAATGGGTATACTCCTTCCACAAAATCTTGCCCAGACGTTTTATTATATCAAAATAAATAATACCAGTTTGTCCATTTCTAATAATTCATTTCAGCAGTTCTCAAATTGTGGTGTAAAATTCCTGAAATTCTGAGGTTCCACAAAGTCAAATATTTATTTTAAAATTTCTTAGTTTTAAATTTCAAAATAGAAATAGACGTAATCCAAATAAGACACTTTGAGATCTTTAATCCCGTTAAGAGTGTAAAGGGTCCTGGTACTGAAATGTTTCAGAACCACTGATTTATTACAAACACACAGTATTTGTATTTGTTTATACAACTTAGAAGGAATCATATAGGCCAACCTTCACCCATTGTATGAACCCAAATTTAATCTGTCAGATGAATATTCTTCCTGTTCACTAAGGGTGACATATTTGATAAACTGGCATAACTAGTTCTGTCATAAAACTGTATAATAAGAAAATGCTTTAATCCTTAATCCCCCCATGCTTTCATTCTGTTGGTATTTAATGACTGATAAATTGTTAAAAATGTATAAAGAAATTCAAATATGTGCTGAAAACACAATGATAAAGATGGCACTTTTTATAATTTCTGGTGAATTTTTTATTAATTTATTCAGCGTTCATTATTTTTATAAATAACAAGGTAGCAAATATACTCCTTCTTCCTATTTTCCTCACAAAAACAACCCTGTGAGGTGAGCTGGGTTGAGAGTGACTGGTTTAAAGTCACCTAGCTGCCTTTAATGCCAAAGAGGGGACTAGAGCTCATAACTCTTCTACTTTCTAGTCTGGTGCTTTAATCACTAGACCAAACTGGATCTCAACTGATTTGTCATAAAGCAAATAAATATTGGGACCAGATTTTCATTTTAATCCAGAAAACTCTTAAAATAAATATATATTTTTCTTTTGGGTCTGATGGACAAAGAACTTGAAAGAAAATCTGAAATTTTATAATTATATATGTTAACTGCAGCAAAAAGTTTGTATGACCAGAGACAGAAAGACATATCAATTCCCATAATGGAAGATGTTAAAGGTAATAGAGTTGGTGGAGCTGGCAGAACTGTCTTAATTAAAAAGAATTTAATTTGTTTCCACTGTCTTAATTAAAAAGAATTTAATTTGTTTCCACTTGAAAAATCATTTCTGAACTTTGTGCTCGAAATGGGGAAAAAATGAAACCCACAAGCAAAGTTAATGGGAAAGCCAGCAGGAAGGTTGCAAGTTGCTCAAGTAAATCTCCCGTAACCAGCAGCATCCACTCTATGTCTTAGTTTGCTTATACTATGCTAGACCACCGCATGTCCTCCTTCACCTGGTAGCAGCTACTGCAAATCTGTATTTTTTCTGCACCAGAACCTTGCAATCTTTTCCATCCCATAGCAGTCACCTGCTATGCTCATACTGCACAAGACTATCTTGCACTTTCTCCTGCCCCACAGCAGTCATCTCCAGCCTGACCCTTATATATCTTACTCTGCATTCCCTGCACTTGTGCCATGCAGTGCCAGAACTTGTACACTCTCCCCTGCCCTACAGCAGCCACTCCAAGTTTCATTGCACTAGTGTGTGCTTTCACACTCACTGCAGCAATCACCTCAAGCCTTCCTGTTTGCATTGAACTGGACCCTTTCATATACTTCCCTGCCCCATAAGCATCTCTATAGTCTTGCTGCATTGGATCCTTGTGCATCCTCTCCTATCCTGCAGCAGTTACTTATCTACTAGCTGGCCTGTGCATGAGTTATCTAGTAGTTACAACTTCCTACCAACTTCCCCACTGACTATGATTGTTGAAATTGGCAGAAAGTTATAAGATTTAATGACCTTCACTTAACAACAGTGACTGGGACTGCAGGAATTGCCATTTCTAAATGATGTGGTCACATAATGTTGCACTTTATGACATCACTTCTATAGACAAATTCCAGTCCTGATTATTATCATTAACCAAGCACTACATGTATGCAGTTACCACAATTACAGCTAGTAGAACCTGATTTGTAAACCACTGAAATTTTTCCCATAACTGCTTCAATCTGTTTTGAACTGTTCTTAAAACATGATGTATAGAACATAACACTAGTTCATTAATTGCAACATTTTTCTTTAAGTCTTACAATTATTATATTTGTTGCTATTATGGCTTGAGAAATTACACTGCTCAAAAAAATAAAGGGAACAAAAAAAAGGCATCCTAGATCTGAATGAATGAAATATTCTTATTAAATACTTTGTTCGTTACATAGTTGAACGTGCTGACAACAAAATCACACAAAAAATATCAATGGAAATCAAATTTAGCAACCCACGGAGGTCTGGATTTGGAGTTACACTCAAAATTAAAGTGGAAAAAAACACTACAGGCTGATCCAACTTTGATGTAATGTCCTTAAAACAAGTCAAAATGAGGCTCAGCAGTGTGTGTGGCCTCCATGTGCCTGTATGACTTCCCTACAATGCCTGGGCATGCTCCTGATGAGGCGGCGGATGGTCTCCTGGGGGAATCTTCTCCCACACCTGGACTAAAGCATCCCCCAACTCCTGGACAGTCTATGGTGCAACGTGGCGTTGGTGGATGGAGCGAGACATGATGTCCAAGATGTGCTCAATTGGATTCAGGTTTGGGAATGGGCAGGCCAGTCCACAGCATCAATGCCTTCGTCTTGCAGGAACTGCTGACACACTCCAGCCACATGAGGTCTAGCATTGTCTTGCATTAGGAGGAACCCAGGGCAAACCGCACCAGCATATGGTCTCAACAAGGGGTCTGGGGATCTCATCACGGTACCTAATGGCAGTCAGGCTACCTCTGGCGAGCACATGGAGACCTGTGCGGCCCCTTAAAGAAATGCCACCCCACACCATTACTGACCCACTGCCAAACCGGTCATGCTGGAAGATGTTGCAGGCAGCAGAACGTTCTCCACAGTGTCATCAGACCCTGTCACGTCTGTCACATATGATCAGTGTGAACCTGTTTTTATCTGTGAAGAGCACAGGGCGCCAGTGGCGAATTTGCCAATCTTGGTGTTCTCTGGCAAATGCCAAACGTCCTGCACGGTGTTGGGCTGTAAGCACAACCCCCACCTGTGGATGTCGGGCCCTCATACCACCCTCATGGAGTCTGATTCTGACCGTTTGAGCAGCCACTTGCACATTTGTGGCCCACTGGAGGTCATTTTGCAGGCCTCTGGCAGGGCTCCTCCTGTCCCTCCTTGCACAAAGGCGGACGTAGCGGTCGTGATGCTGGGTTGTTGCCCTCCTATGGCCTCCTCCACGTCTCCTGATGTACTGGACTGTCTCCTGGTAGCGGCTCCATGCTCTGAACACTACGCTGACAGACACAGCAAACCTTCTTGCCACAGCTCGCATTGATGTGCCATCCTGGATGAGCTGCACTATCTGAGCCACTTGTGTGTGTTGTAGACTCCGTCTCATGCTACCACTAGAGTGAAAGCACCGCTAGCATTCAAAAGTGACCAAACCATCAGCCAGAAAGCATGAGAAGTGGTCTGTGGTCACCACCTGCAGAACCACTCCTTTATTGGGGATGTCTTGTTAACTGCCTATGCTTTCCACCTGTTGTCTATTCCATTTGCACAACAGCATGTGAAATTGATTGTCAATCAGTGTTGCTACCTAAGTGGACAGTTTGATTTCACAGAAGTGTGATTGACTTGAGTTACATTGTGTTGTTTAAGTGTTCCCTTTATTTTTTTGAGCAGTGTATTTCCAAGCGATTGAAACTCATTACCTTTTTCACAGAGTAAATTTAAAAGAAACATGTATGTGTAATCTTTAAATATGGACTCCTCCTTCTTTTATTGCTGCCACAGTAATAGCTTCATTGTAACCTGTACGGACCCATTCAGAAAATACCAACATTGGAAGATACTTCCATCATCAGAAAAAGCTGGTCTACATTTGATATATTGGCAAAGACCACGGACTAGAATTCTAGCCATGTGCCTGTTTTCTAATAAAAATGCTACATTTATATCATTTTAAGATTTTCCATTTTTTCTCATTGAAGAAAACTATTTATTTATTCTATTATTTAATCTTCCAAGTGAAAAAAGAATATAGTTTATTGCTAATGTAACATATGCTCTTAAAAAATCAAAAATATACTTAAAAAATCAAAAATATACTTTTCAATTGAAACATACAATGATTTCACATTCCATCTTCCAAGACCTGTTACATTACTGCAAACTTTTTAGTAATTCTTACCTTGCTGTCTTCAGAGATTATCAAGGACCCCACAATTCAGTCCTGAGCTACAAATATTCTTTCCTATTGGTAATTATTATTGTCCTGCCTCAATAAATGAATGTAGTTGAAAGCTCCTTTCAAGTTTTTTGAAAGCAAAACTTTTGAATCACACAAAGAACAGAATAAAATTACTGAAATAGTTTGAACATGCTTGTTTAAATAAATGTTCACATTAACAGATTTTTCATACCAGAGCATTGACTACCTGATAGAAGACTGTAAGTAGCAAAATGGTACAATCGATTCTGAATGAAGAATGATTCATTCTTTCCTGCTACATGTAGTCTTAAAATATCATGATGTATATACATGACCCCCTCGCTGAAATCTCGAGTTAATGAATGTGACATGAATCTAAGAGATGTGATCAATCTAATACTCACATTTAATGCAGCTTCTCCACATTTTTCAATGGCAGCTAAACCCTGATTATGAATGTGAGTTTCCAAAAGTTTTTTCAGTTCTCCAAGGCCATCCTGAATTCGAGACACAAGATTATACATGCGTCCTAAATCTGGGAGAAAAAAGGAAGCAAGATTTATTTGAATTTGAATTTGCATTAATATTTTTATGTCACCATCTCATCCAAGAATTAGGAACAGATTAAGATCTGAAAATATACTAAAATAATCAACTAACTAATCATCTAAAACAATGCATCTAAGTTTCAGAGAGCAAAATGCCAGGGAAAACATCTTCATTTAAATGTTAAACTGTATTTTATAATCTATGACATAAACATAAGAGATAATTATTTACAAATCATACCAAGAATGTAAGTCATGTGAAAACAAGCTCAACCTTCATTTCATAATTTATCAAAAGGAACTATCTATCAGTTAAATATGGGAAAGCTTACCTTCATTTTTGTCAGCATCCAATAGGTTTTGAAATTCTGTATGAAAGATCTCTAAGTGTTTTTCAATTAGTACTTGTTCACATTTCCGTGCTAGTTCATCTTGTGTGCTCTCATGTAGGTAAACCTGAACCCTACGCTGTTCCTCCAAAAGACGAGCCTCTGCCTGTAAAATAAATACATGTTGTCTAAATTCGAAAATCATTAAGACACAGAAATATATACCATAAATACCTGAAGAGTAATTACATCATATCTCTGTAATTTTGTTTCTATTATTTTTATCCAGAAATAAATTAGGAAGGAAGAATATTCAATTATTTAACCTGTTTATTTTATCATTTTCTGATTTACTGAGATTTTGAAACAATGTTGAATATTTCAAGATTCCATATTTATCTATTATTGTTTTTCATTCTTGAAATAGCTGTAATACGTTTCCAAATGTTTTCCTTGTTTGCAGTAAAGAATTATTTCAGTTCCTTTATTTATGAATACCTCCATATTGGATCTAAATCCCATAGCTTTAGTTAAACAAGGCTAAGAAAAAACACACTTATACTCAGTATATGTGTGTTTAGCTTTGAAGCTAGTTGCTACTTTCAGTTCAACAACTACCAGGCAAAACAGGTGCCTTAAATTCCTACTTCAAATATAGTACCAATTATTTTTAGATCCAGGAACTTGCAATATAACTATAGTACCTTTTTCATGTATTCTGTAACTGGGTTTTGTTGCAAAAATTCAGTGCTTTCTCTTGTATAGAATCTTTCTGTGTCAGCAAGAAACTGAGATTCAAAGGACTCTTTATATACAGTCAATGTAGGCCCCTTAGCAAAAGTATCATCTTCATTCAGTCCCAGCTCCACTAAAAGCACACAAATTTTTTAAAAAAGGCACAAAATTAATTTTAAAGTTTACCTAAATAGCACAGATTTCATTAGCAGATTTAATGAAATTTTACCTCATTTAAAAGTATTCAACTTTTAATAAAACATTTAATAAAAGTTAAATAGGATAGAAAAGGACAATTTACATGCAGGCTATAAATTATAATAAAATATCTAAGATATTATTTAAATGCACAATTGTATATTTTTTTTAAAATAAATTAAATTTGAACCCCTGCAGAGAAGGCTGCAAGAACAAAGAAATGTCTTTCTTCCTGAAATCAAAATAAAAGTGTGTTTATTATTTCAAGAACTACAGTCTAATCTCTTGTGTATCTACTTAGAAATGAGTTCCAGACATGATTTATTCATAATAAGGGTGTTTTTATCAAAGGAATCATTAGGATGAAATATATTTAATTTCAAATGCCTTTGAAGTTTATTAACTTCATTATACTGGATCTAAATCTACAGTTAACAAAAGAAAATATAACAGGAAACTGTGAAAAGTGATACCAGTCAATTCAATACTTTGAAAAACATGTGACTCTCACTACATAGCATACAGTTTTCCACAAACCTTCAACCAAAGATAGGCAGTTCTCATCCTCAATTTTCATCTTCTCAATTACTTACCAGTTGTTATATTCTGTTTAGTTTTTCATGTTTACAAAATCAAGAAAGAAGAAAAAAAACATGATTTTCCTACTTGCTTAAAGAGAATCAGAATCAGAAATTGTGTACTAGCTGTTTGGAACTGTCTGGTTTTATTGATTCAGATAATTCAAGGTTTGTATTGGTCTAAACCTACTCTATGTTTGTCATGGAAAATTGGGATACTTGAATGGAAAGCCAGGGTTTAGCACCTTCAAATTGGGCACTGGGTTCACCAACTTCCTCTCTTAAACACTTTAGGAAGCTGTTAATATTGACATTCTAAATGTTAAGAATCTTCTGAAAGGCCACCTTAATCAAGTTGGGGGGAAATCTCTTTCAACCCTGGATGAAAGAATATCTATATAAATATGATTGAAAAGAAAAGCCTTAATTTTTGAAAAACATCAAAAAGCATACTTAGATGTTGATTTTGGAAAGTTAAAGAACAAGGTAAACATAAAAGAATTAAAACATCCCTGTGAGATGTTTAAAATACTTTGATCATATGTTCATGAGGATGCTTTAAAGGTCGTAAGTGTGAAAAATAGTGATAAGTCATAGTGCCATTGTAACTTTGAATGGTCACTAAATGAACTGTTATAAGTTGAAGACTACCTGTAGTATTTGACCCCAGAAGAAAGTAAGGATGTTTGGGAACTGTGTACTCAGAAATCACTAACAAGACTATCTAATGCTATCTGAGGATACAGAACAACACATTTTGTTGAATGAAGCTGATTTAAATGTGAGTTTGGATTCTTTAAGAAGTGATAAGGAAAAAGATGGTGTAGATCTGAAAATGGATTTAATCTCCCTGTGGCCCCACAGGTCAGATCTAAGCACCCCTCGGGCCGGATCTGGCCCGCGGGCCTTGAGTTTGACACCCTTAGTATAGGTGAAACTAATGGAATTCTTAAGAGGAGACAAATAAAAAACAATAAAAAAATTCCACTTGTGGGATATTATATGACAGGATTAAAGTAAGAAAAGTAAACAGAAGGAGCTCAAAGTGGACATCTGATCAGGGTTAATATACATGTTGTAGATATGGAATAAAATACAAATATTATATATTTCAAATTCCTTTACATAGAAACAAGAAGGGGCCGAATATAAACCAAACTTTAATCTTTATAATGGGATAAAAATAAAACAAAAAAATACCAACAATCATTAATATTATTTTTACCATAAGATTGCACAACTCCACTGATCAGTCTTGTATTGATAGTTTCACCATTTCTTTCTTTTTCAATCAGCTTCAACACAGCATTTGTTACCTTTGAAAATATGAATTGGACAAATATACAAATTAATAATTCACATAATATAATGGATTTTAATATAGCAAATAGGACTCTTCGGGTCCCTGGGTGGCATGCAGTGCCCCAAACCCTCAGATATGATCCCTACACCCTAACCCTTCCAAACATCGCACCAAAATATTATGTTTAACAAAATGGAAGAAAATTAATATATCGATGTAGTAACGTTATATAAAATACAGGGGAAGAATAATTTGAACTTTTTAAAAATTATTCAGATAAATAAATAAAATTTACTTTTGGTCCTCGCCCCATTTATTTTTTGAAGTACATGTCATTCAAAATCCCATGCAGATTTTTAGGCCTCTATTAATGCTATATTAATGAGCTAATTCAAATGTTTTAACTAAGGCTTATTATTATCAGGAATGTATTGCAGTAGACCTCAGGTTAATGGGGCATTGGTCCTACCTGACACGCATCTTCTTGGGGAGTCGAAGGGAGAATCCAGGCTGGGTTGTCTCAAGCCTCGTAGCTCTACAGATCGAGTTGAAAATTGAGGAAACACCCCCCCCCCATAACAGTCCCCAGTTCTGAACAAAGACAAATTGAATCCTGCTGTCCATCGTCCTCTGAAAAATAGTCCTCTCGATGAAAATCCCTCTCCTGACTCTGACCAGAAAGACTTTGGGGTGGGACTGGATTCTCCCTTCAACTCCTTGAGAAGGAGGCATGTCAGGTAGGACCAACGCCCCTTCTCCACTGAGCCGAAGGGAGAATCCAGGCTAGTACATACCAAAGCTGGCTGTTGGCTGTCCTATGGGCGGAAATTGGTCGAGGCTGCAGGACTCACCTGCCAAAGGCCGCCTCCACCGAGCCGAGAGTCAATCTGATAATGTCTGATGAATGGGGTCATAGACGACCACGTTGCAGCTCGACAAATGTCTAGAACCGATGCCTGCGTTGCCCAGGCTGCAGTAGTTGCCACACTTCTGGTAGAGTATGTGGTGATTCTCCTGGCACAGGAAGAACCTGCAACTCATAGGCTTTAGCAAAGCAGGCTCTGAGCCAGCAACTCATGGTGATAGGTGTCACCCTGCAGCCCAAAGTTGACGGTTGAAAGGAGACGAACAGCGACTCAGTCTTCCTGAAGGAAGAGGTTCGCTTGATATAAATGCGGAGGGCACTCCTGATGTCCAAGGCATGTCAGAGCATGTTTAGGCTCTGGGCAAAAGCCAGGAAAAATCAACTCCTGTGAATGATTGAATGAGTTCACCTTGGGCAGAAAGGTAGGGTCCAACCGCAGAACCACCCTGTCCACATGAAAAACACAAAGGTCCTTTCTAACTGATAAGGCCGCCAACTCTGAGATACGCTTGGCCGATGTAATGGCCACTAGTAATGATACCTTGCACGTGACTAAATGCAGGCTGGCTTCACGCAAAGGTTCAAAAGGAGAAGTCAGCATCTGCAAGACCTTCAGCAAGTCCCAGGTGGGGTACCACCGGTGGCTTCAAATTCGTGGCTCCCCGAAGGAAAGCTCTCACCCTGGGATGTTGGGCAAGAGTGTTTGAGTCCTCGAATGAAAGTACCAAGGCCAAAGGGGCCACTTGTCTCTTTAAGGAATTGGGGGAGAGCACTCTGTCCAAACCATCTTGCAGAAACTCCAACACATCTGCCACTGACACTGAAGTGGGCTCCAATCGGTGGCTAGCACACTAACCGCAGAAAATCTTCCACGTGGCATTGTATATTCTGGTAAAGGAAGGTCTGGCTGCCTGGATCATCTGGATAACCTTTTTGGAAAACTTCTCTTTCAGGAGCCCCTGCTCAAGCACCAGATAGTCAACTGAAACCATTCTGGCTCCGGATGTTTGATTGGACCTTGGCTGAGGAAGACTCTGTCCGGGGGAATTCTCCAAGGTCTGGCGACTGACAGGCCTACCAGATCGGCAAATCAAGGTCGCCTGGGTAAGTAAGGGGCTACCAACAAAACCTCCACCCTCTCCATCAGTACCTTTCTGGTTGTCCCTGGGATCGGGGGAAGGGGGGGAAGGCACACAATAGTCCCTGGGGCCATCTGCCAGGAGCTTGGTAAATGTACACGGGGCTGGTGCCAGGCCGAACAAAAGAGCTCAGCATTGAAAGTGGCAGCCGCCACAGCAAAACCTCAGGAACTGGCGGTGGTCTGGATGGATGGGCACATGGAGATAGGCCGTTAGGTCTACTGAAGCCAAAAAGTCTCCCTCCCAAATTCCCTAGAAGATTGAGTGAAGGGAGTGCATCTTGAATCTTCAGTATATCAGATGCCTATTGAGCCCTTTCAAGTTGAGAATTGCTTGCCACCCCCCTGAGGCCTTTGGGATGACAAACAAAATTGAATAAAACCCCCATCCCCTCTGGTTCCCTGGAACCGGCTGGATGGCCTGGACATCCAGCAAATACTGGATCACCGATTCCATGAGTGCCCTCTTTGCTGGGTCCTTGGAGACAGGACAGCACATAAAGGCCCTTGGGGGGGGGGGAGGAAAGAAATTCCAGGGACAGTCCTGATCGTATAGTGGCCCGTATCCAAGCATCCGTAATGGTCTTTTCCCCCTTCTGCCAGAAGAGATCCAGACAGCCCCCTATGGGATGGATGTCTCTGGCATCACGTTGCGTCTAAATAGCCTAGTGGACCCCCAGAAGGACCTCTTGCCCTCTGGCCTCTGACAGCCTCTGGCAGCAAAGGCCAGTCTATTGGCCTGAGAGGAAGATCTCTGGAAGGACCTATTCTGACAGAGAAAGCTCACCCCAGCCTACCTCTGTTTAAAGGAGGGCCTCCTGAAATAGAGCGAAGAGTGGTAATCAAAACACCTCTCCTGAGAAGGAAGGATCTTTCATTTGTCTCTGGTCTCCGTTAAAAAGGGATCCAGAGACTCCCCCAAAAGCCTCTCCCCCTTAAATGGGGCTGACACCCATTTGTTCCTGGAGTCCATTTGCCAATATTGTAGCCAAAAAAGCCTATGTGCTGTTACAGAAGAGGCAATGGCCCTAGATGAAAATTTGGCTGCAGTGAGCGTGGCATCTGCTGTCAATTATTCTGCGGCTATTATCTTATTTAGATCCTTATTTAGGTCCTCAGGTGGAATTCTGCCCTGCAACTGCCTCAGCCACCACAGAGAGGCCCATGTGAAAAAAGACGCAGTTGTGGATGCTCTGATGGCCCAGGCATCGGCCTGATGCGCCCTGCGGAGCACCAACTCCTCCTTCCGGTCCTCTGCCTTCAATGCGTTCTCCGCGTCCAGTGGTATGACCGATGAGGATGCTAGAGCCGCCACTGGGCCATCCACCTTTGGCACCTCAATGATGTCCAAAAGATCTTGGTCTACATTAAAGAGAGTCATCTCCGTCCCACTAGGGCGAGTGTATACCCCTGGGGAGGCCCCCTGCCTCTTGATCATATCCAAAAACATCTGGGGCACAGGAACAGTGTCCATCACGGATGTTTTCTCAGTGAAGATATAATCCTCCCGCTCTTCTCCCTCAGGAGGAAGATCTTGGGGGACTGTGTCCTTTTTTAGATGGGCTGTGCTCTTAGCCTTAACCAGCAGAGTCTTAAATAGAGCCAGCTGGAAAAGGCCCCTAAATGAGGGGGTGTCTGCTGCCTCTGTCTCATCTTCTGAAAAGTTCCTTTCCGGTGGGAGGTCCATTTCGGAAACACAAAACTGGCTCCTCCCTGATGGAGATTGATCTCTGTGGTAGGTCAGCTGCTCCCCCGAGGGTTGCCAATGCACCAGTGGTGGGATTCAAAACTTTTTACTACCGGTTCTGTGGGCGTGACAGGGGAAGGATATTGCAAAATCCCATTCCCTCCCCAGCCCACTAACCTGCTTTCCAGCTCCGTTCTCCTTTCCAGGTCAACAAAAGAAGACCCAGCCAATCAGCTGGGATTCAGGAGGCAGAGAATACATGGGGGAAGGGCCAGTCAGAGGCAGTATTTGCTGGTTCTCTGAACTACTCAAAATTTCCGCTACCAGTTCTCCAGAATTGGTCAGAACCTGCTGAATATCACGTCTGCAATGCACCTGAGGAATGCCTCTGTCAGCGTTCAAAGATGACAACTGGTGCTGCTGGTTCAATTCTGCTTGAATTTCTTGCCTAATGGCTTGAGAGATCCAGACTCTCATAAAGGTTGGCATTTCTTGAGTCTGGACCTCCTCAGGGCGAAGTCCCGGAGCTGTAGGCATAAAAGTCACTTCAGGCACAGATCTTGCTCTGCTGGAGGATTGTTCTCCCAGTCCAGCTGCCATAAGCCCTTCAGACTGCTCAGAAACAGAATAAGCAGCCTCTTCCATAATTTGGAGGTTTCCCTGTAAATCTTGATTAACTGAGCCACAGGGTGACCAGGCTATCAAATACTGTCTATTATTTGCCTATTGGTCTTGCTGCATGCTTTCATGGGGAATCTGAGGATATGCTGTCAGCCATCTTGGATCCCCTCAGAGCCTTGTGAAATTCTTTATCCAAGGCCTTCTGTCTGCACCTGGCCTGTCTCTCCTCTGCCCTAGAAGGTCTTTTAGGGGCTAGGGCCCTGGCTCTAATTCTGGCTGCTGCCTCTAAACTAGCAGACCTGGGCTTGGCAGATCCTCTGGCAGCTCTTTCTCTCTGCTCTGCTGGGGTGCTGACAATTCCTGATCAGCTTTCCCTGGCTACCATTTTGAGCCCTCCAAAAGCAACTGTGACAGAGAGAGGAAAAATATTAAAAAAATAAAATAAATTGAAATTATTTAGCCCAAGGCTAGCTGCTCTGGCTAAAGCAGCTATCCACCACTTCAGGAGGCAAATGCAACAAGAATTAGCTCAGCACAGCTCCACAATTTAGGTAGTTTAAAGATCAAAAGGAAAAAAGGGGACCTTTTAAAAACTGCAACAAGCCCTGATGGATCAGCAACTTGTGAGCCGAAGTGCTGGCTGCACCGTAATTAACTCCAGGCAGGCTTAAGCATCTCGCAGCTGCCACAGTGCTCTGGTTACTTGTAAAGAGGGTCTGTATTTAATATCCAGGTGACAACCACCCCCAAACCAGGACAAACCTAGAGCGAACTGCAGGATTATCCGAAGGTTGGAAACAGCCTCCCATGCAAAAAGGCAGTCTGAAGTGCCTCGCGGCTGCCGCAGCTGTCAAAATCAAGGGGAAATGGCTTTCGAGACAGACTGAATTATCAGTATTGACTCCAGCCCCAGCCCGGGCCACACTGGCTCTCAGGGGCTCTCTACCCTCAATCTGATCAGAAACCAAACAAAAACCAGTAACCAGCAAAAAAACAAAGCCAAGATTAAAAAAGAAAAATTAAAAGGGGCAAAAGGAAAAAGGGTGCCAAAAACAACAACAAAAAAACCCAGCTAAATCAGCAAGCCGGATCTCCTAATGCCAATGAAAAAAACCTAGAATCCAGAGTAGAAACATTCTTCAACAATTCCAACAGTTCAGAGCCCTGTAAGGGTGGTCTGAACAAGCTGAGACTGAGTGAAGAACTGGGGACTGTTACTGGGTGGTGGTGGTGTCCTCAGTTTTTCAAGTCGGTCTGTAGAGCTACGAGACTTGAGACAACCCAGCCTGGATTCTCCCTTCGGCTCAGTGGAGAAACATACAACATAAGGTTAGCTTTTTTGCATTTCAGTTTTTTTAATTACTGGGGTGTACCATTAAAATTTAATTATTAAACATTATGTACACAATTTATTAAATATGATAAGAGAAATGGAACTGGATAGTAACAACATATTTATGATACTGTACTCCAAAGCATTCAATGATTTTCTAGGGCTTCATGTGGATGATGAAAAATATATTTTTTTCTGTATTTTTTTATAGAATATAAAAATATTTTCTATATTTTGAGCCCTAGGGCACTCCAAACGTCAGTAACTTAGGGCTTGATTGGTCTTTTCACATCCATATGCATCAACTAGAGCTATAGGTACTTCGACTTACAAAATTTGAGTAGTAACTATTCAAAGTTACAAAAGCACTGAAAAAAGTGACTTATGACCGTTTTCACATTTACAACTGTTGCAGCATCCCCATGCTTACCTGAGCAAAATTCGGATGCTTGGCAACTGTGTCACATTCATGACAATTGCAATGTTTCAGGGACATGAGAACATCTTTTGTGACTTTCTAACATGCAAAGTCAACGAGGAAGCAATATTCACTTAACAACTATGCTATTAACTTAACAACTGCAATGATTCACTTAACAATTGTGGCAAGAAAGTTGTAAAATGGAGCAAAATTCACTTAACTGTCTTACTTAGCAATATAAATTTTGGGATAAGTTTTGTGGTTGTAAATGAAAATTACTTCTGTCTGCTCAGGAAGGAAAAAAAATTAAATGTAAAATTATATCTCCAACCTTCTATTCTTGCAATAGGGCATGCTGGGTGGCTGTCCTTTTTGCTGGCAGTCCAGTACTGCTAAAAATTACATGCATCTTGGCCTATAGACTTGTTAGTCGCACCCCATTGAGGCATTCAGACATGCCAGAGTCTCCAAAGTTAATTGTGATGACACTGCTTCCACCACAAAGAGAAGCTACAGCAGGGGTCTACTGGGCCAGGGCCTATTTGAAAACAGGGCGCACAAGTGGCAGGCCAGTGGGCACATGCACCCTCTTGTATGTGCAGCTCAACGTGTGCAAGTTGAGCTGCGCGCATGTATGCACCTGCCTGCCACTCGTGCCAGTTGAATTGCGCACATGCGCCAGCCTGCCACTCACATGGCCCAGTTCCCCTCTCCCTGCCCCAAGCCAGGCTGCCAAGCAGAAAAGTTGGGGACAAATTTGGTATTCAACCCATTTTGTCTTGCAATCAAATGTTTGATACAACACACAAGCTAGAATGTATCAATATCATCTGCTTTGTGACTCACTACATTATTCCTTATAGGAAATATTTGTTTGTTATTTAACATTTTTGGTACTCATCACTGCTCCTGGGACCAATTAATGATGATGAGGTACCACTGTACTGTGCTGGGATGTCAAAAGGCCAGAAGGAGAGCACAGCAGTAGTGGTTCTTCCCATGCAATTCCACTTGGTCCAGAAATAAATATTTTTAAGTATTTTTATAATCTAGCCCTTTACAGAAAATTTGTACTGATTTGCAGCTCATTCCAAAAAATGAGCTTTGTACATTTCCTCAAGATCCACAAGATCAAACCCCTTATAGATAGTACTGCAGGACATTTTGCTCAGCACTTCACACCATCAATCCAAATTAAAATGAAAGGGCAAGTTTATTTGAAAAGTAATTGAACTAATATTTCACTGTATCTTAGCATCAGTATTTACAGCCTGTCTTTATATATAAAGGTTATCATATAGCATTCAATGACTACATTAAAGGAAGGAACGTTTCCCTTGCACGCCTATGATGCTGGCCCAAACTTATGAATAATTTGCATTATTAAATCATAGGCAATAAATGTACAATGAAATCTAACTATCTCAGATACAAAGAATAATCTATTTTTCATCATATTACCATTCATCAAATTCTCAAATTTGGCTTTAAATTAATTACAGCCAGAAATACAGTGATAATAAACTAATTTTTATTCTATTCATAATTTTTCTAGACAGAGTTTGGAATAAATTTTTAAAAATTACTTGTCAAAGTCACTCTCCACTAATAGTTTTTGATATATTTTTACATACATACACACACACACACACACACACACACTTACACAGAAACCCAAATCACTATATCCATCAATAGAAATATTACCTGCTTATTTAGTGGCCTGAACAAACAGTCCCGCCAGGTCACCAATGCAAGCTAGGATTTAAAAGGAGAAATATTATAAATGCTTGTCCCTGTATTCATGGTTATCTATAAAATTGCACATCACCCAGTTTTCAAAAGGTCCTTTCTTTAAGAACATTGTTCAAATTCACGTCTATTAAAGCATACCATGGGACCAGCAAACTGAGAGGATATTGTTCATTAGAGCCACTAATGAAGAGATCCTAAATCTCACAACTGTTCTATTTTACAATGTTTCTGATACGAACCAGAACACAAGAGGGCAAGTTTCAACCCTTAATTTTTTTAAAATACAAGTCCATTTCTCTAAATTCAAGGTCAAAAGTACATTTTTAAAATAAAATTTAGACAAATTTAAGCAGACAATCATGACACAGTTCACTCTTCGGTACAATTTTTGGTATTAAAAACCCCCCATTTAATATTCAAGGATATTACTCGTGTCATTTTCTCTCTTCCAAATGTAATAATAGCACTAATAGTCAATGTCAAATGTGGATATGAATTATACTAAATTAGGACTTTCTGTACAGCATGTATATTGGATGTAATACAAAGAAAATGCATGTCAGGATATGAAAAAGATATACAGGGACCAGAAACCAGAAAACAAATTCCTAAAAAGAATGCTGATAAAAACATTGCAGGCCTCCACAGTGGAGCACTTCCTTAGTTACAGAAAGAAAAATGATACATCAAACTGCAATAACTAAATTACCGCATTTTATCAAATGTACAGAAAAAATTAACTCTCCAAATAAAGTTGCTTTAAACATTATAAAGTAATGGAATTGACTTATGGCTAATCCAAAAAAGGGGTTAAAGGTTACATTATTTGCAAAGCCGCCATGTAAAATGAAAGTAAGTCACAAAGCAATAGTTTAAGAAAATAAATTTCTGTACAGCCTTCTGATTGTGTCAGAAACACTTTTTCAGTGATACCATGCAGAAGACAAGTAAGAGTCTCAGCTCTTCAACCCTCTATTATTAAAAAGGCATCTAGGATATAAAGGTGGAAGAAATATACTCTCTCTTTCCATTTAAAATTAAATATAACGAGGTTCTTCATTTTACAGCATATAATAATAAAACAGAGTTCTTGGTTCAGCAAGCATCTATTTAGTTCTATTCAATTCATAACTTGATCTGTTTTTATCCCTATTTTCCTTCAGTTTGATCTGAAACTAAACTAGGACTTCATATACCTATATATGCAGAAAAAAAATATTTTAGGTCACCTATAAGTAGGAGCAAATCTTAAGCAAAAGAGAAGACAAGTGGATCAATCTTCCCTTCAAACAAAAGGGGCATTGGTCCTACCTGAACGCTTCTTCTTGGGGAGCCAAAGGGAGAATCCAGGATGGGTAGTCTCTAGTCTCATAGCTCTGCAGACCGAGTTGAAAAACTGAGGACAACACCCCCTGGTAACGGTCCCCAGTTCTGAACAATGTTGAAGCGAATCCAGCTGCTCCTCGTCTAACAGATAGCCTATTTGATACTGCGAGAAAAAAACACTTCCTCCCTACTATGACCAGACAGAATACAGGGTGGGACTGGATTCTCCCTTCAGCTCCCCGAGAAGAAGCGTTCAGGTAGGACCAACACCCATTCTCCACTGAGCTGAAGGGAGAATCCAGGATGGGACATACCAAAGCTGGCTGATGGCTGTCCTACAGGAGGGAACTGGATTGGTCGGAGGTCCCCACTTCTACATGAACGTCCTGCAGGACTCATCTTCCAAAGGACGCCTCTGCTGAGGCAAAGGAGTCAATTTTATAATGTCTTATGAATGGGGTCACAGATGACCAAGTCGCAGTTCTACAAAAGTCCAGAACCGAAGCCTGCATTGCCCAGGCTGCATGGGTTGCTGAACTCCTGGTTGAGTGCGCAGTGATTCTCCTGGGCACAGGAAGAGCCAGTAACTCATAGGCCTTCGCAATACAGGCTCTAAGCCAGTGACCCACGGTAGATGGTATCACCCTGCGACCCAAAGTTGATGGCTGAAAGGAAATGAACAGGGCTTCAGTCCTCCTAAAAGAGGAGGTGCTTTTGATGTATATACAGAGGGCCCTCCTAACGTCCAAGGTGTCCCATTTTCTCTCCAGTGCATGGGTAGGCCCTGGACAGAAGTCAGGCAAAATCAACTCCTATGAGCGATGGAATAAGGAGTTCACCCTGGGCAGAAAGGTAGGGCACAACCACAGAACCACCCTGTCTACATGGAAAACGCACAGGTCCTTTCTGATGGATAAGGCCATAAACTCCGAGATACGCCTGACCGAAATAATGGCTACTAAGAATGACACCTTGAATGTGAGTAGACGAAGACTGACTTCACACAAGGGTTCAAATGGGGGAGAAGTCAGTGCCTGCAGGACCCTAGGCAAATCCCAGGTGGGGTAACGGTGGACCACCGGTGGCTTCAAATTAGTGGTTCCCCTAAAGAAGGCTTTCACCCTGGGGTGTTGGACCAGAGTGGTTGAGTCCTTGACCGAAAAAACCAAGGCCAAGGCAGCCACCTGTCTCTTCAAGGTACTGGGGGTGAGACCTCTGTCCAACCCATCCTGCAGGAACTCTAACACATTAGCCACAGACACAGCAGTAGGTTCCAATAGGTGACTGGCACACCAGCCGCAGAAAATCCTCCACGATGCGTTGTATATCCTGGTCATGGAAGGTCTTCTGGCCGCCTGGATAGTCTGAATGACCCTTCTAGAAAACTACTCCCGTTTCAGGAGCACCCACTCAAGCGCCAGATGGTCAACTGAAACCAGGCTGGATCTGGGTGCTCAATCCAGCCCTTGCTGAGGGAGATCCTGGGCAGGAGAATTCTCCAGGGTCTGGCGACTGACAGACCCACCAGGTCTGTGAACCATGGGCGCCTGGGCTAGTAAAGGGTTACCAACAGAACCTCTGCCCTCTCTGTCAGTACCTTTCTGATTGTCCTCAGAATCAGGGGAAGGGGGAAGGCATACAATAGCCCTTGGGGCCACCTGCACCGGAAAGCATTGACCCCTTCTGGGAACGGTGCTGGGAATGGTGCACAGAACCTCGGGAGCTGTGAGTTTTCCGGAGATGCAAAGAGATCCAGAATCAGACAGCCAAACCGTTCCATCGTCTCCTGGAACAGATTGGGATGCAGTTGCCATTCTGACTGGTTGACTGTGGTCCTGCTCAACCAGTCTGCTTGCACATTGAAAACTCCCGAGATGTTTTCTGCTCGCAGGGACAACCGGTGTCTCTCCGCCCACCTGCACAACTGAGTCGCCTCCTGCATTAGAGATCTGGAGTGAGTGCCCCCCTGCCGGTTTATGTGGGCATTGGTGGCCACATTGTCTGTGAGGACAAAAACCTGTCTCCCCATCACCTCCTGCCTTAGATCCTTGAGAGTTAAGCAGGCAGCCCTGAGCTCTAGCCAATTTATGTTGTTGCCGAGCTCCTCCTGTGACCACCTAAGCTGGACTCCCAGGTGGGCCCCCCAACCATACAGACTGGCGTCGGTGGTGATGGTAATCCTCTGGGGCTCCCTGTACAAGCAACCCTGATCCATGGCTTGGGACTGCCACCAATGGAGAGAAAGAAGAACCAACAAGGGGACGTGGACCCTCCTTAGTGAGTCACCCCTGCTCGCCTTCTGGTAGGGGAGCAGGAACCACTGTAGGGTTCGGGCATGGAAGCGGGCCCTGGGACGATCCCAATGCCCGATATCATCTTGCCAAGAAGCTGAGACAACAAGATGATAGGTGCCTCTCTGTCAGACAGGATCTGTGATGTGATGTCCCTTATGCTGTCTCGACGCTCCTGTGAGAGAAAGATCTGGCCAGTTAAGGTGTCTATGATAGTCCCCAAATGCAAGAGACGGTTTGATGGTACTAGGTGGCATTTGTCCAGGTTTATCCAGGTGGCATTTGTCCAGGTTTATCCATTTGTCCAGGTGGCATTTGTCCAGGTTTAACCCATGCTCTCAAAGGATCCTGATTGTCAACATCATATCCTCCTCCGCCTGGGGTCTGGAAGAGAATGCTATCAGGATGTCGTCCAAATAGCATAGGATCCTTATGGGTAAGGATCTGAGGTATGCCGCTACGGCTGCCAGGAGCTTGGTAAAAGTCTGTGGGGCTGATGACAGGCCGAACGGGAGAGTCCTGTATTGAAAATGGTGGCTGCCATAGCAAAACCTCAGGAACTGACGGTGGTTGGAGTCTGTGGGCACAGGGAAGTAGGCCTCTGTCAGGTCTACCGAAGCCAAAAAAACCTCCCTCCCGCAGGCCCTGTATGATAGAGTGGAGGGAGTGCATCTTGAATCTTCGGTAGATTAGATGCCTGTTGAGCCCTTTCAAGTTGAGGATTGCTTGCCACCGCCCCCTCCCCCGAGGCCTTTGGAATCACAAACCAAATTGAATAGAACCTCTGTCTCGCCTGGTCTCCAGGAATTGGATGGATGGTCCGAACGTCCAGCAGATGGTGGATCACTGATTCCATGAGATCCCTCTTTGAGGGGTCCCTTGAGACAGGGCAGAACAAAGGCACTGGGGGGAGAAACTCCCGAGAGAGACCTGACCATAAAGTTGTCAGGATCCAAGTGTCTGTCGTGATCTGTTCCCACCTCTGCCAGAACAGTCCCAGATGCCCCCCTGTGGGAGGAGAGGCTTGGGTGTCATTTGTTGCATCTAAAAGGTCTGTTGGAACCCCGAAAGGACCTTCTGTCATCTTGCCTCTGATGGCCTCCGGCAGCAAAGGCCGGTCTATTGGCCTGAAATAAGGATCTTTGGAAGAAGGGCCTACTTTGATGGGGAAAGCTTGCCCCAGCTTCCACGTTTAAAGGAGGGCTTTCTGTAGTAGGGTGGAGACCTGTAATCAAAAGGCCTCCCCTGGAAGGGCAGGATCTTTCACTTGTCCCTGGTTTCCATCAAAAAAGGGGATCCAGGGCCTTCCCAAAAAGCCTCTCTCCCTTGAAGGGAGCAAACGCCAGCTTCCATTTGTTTCTGGCATCCATCTGCCAGTTTCTTAGTCAGATGAGCTAACGTGCTGTTACAGATGAGGCCATGGCTCTGGAAGAAGTTTTGGCTGATGTGAGGGTGGCATTAGCTGTTGATTGAGCTGTAGCTATTATCTTATTTAAGTCCTGATGCACCCTGAGGTCCTCAGGTGGGATTCTACCCTGCAGCTGGCGTAGCCACCCATTACGCCCCAGGGGACTCCACTGCTTTTTAATCACATTCATAAATGTCTGGGGCACAGGTACAGCGTCCACCACAGATGCTTTCTCAGTGAATATGTAATCTTCCTGATCCTCTCCCTCTGGGGGAAGATCCCAGCAACCTTGTCCCTTTTTTTAAGATGAGCCATGCTCTTAGCCTTAACCAGCAGAGTCTTGGAGAGAGCCAGCTGGAAAAGGACCTTAAAGGAGGGGGGACATGCTACCTCCGACTCCCTGTCCGAAAAGCCCTCTCTGGAAGGAGGTCCCTCTCAGAAACATAAGACTGGCTTCTTTCCGAAGGGGATTTCTGAAGTAGATCGGCTGTTCTGCAGAAGCCTGCCAGTGCCCCTGAGGAACGCCTCTGTTGGTGTCCAAACGAGACAGCTGGCGCAGCTGGTTGACTTAAGCCTGAAATTCTTGTCTAATTGTTTGGGAGATCCAGGGTCTCATGAAGGATGGCATCTCTTGCCTATGGGGTTTCCTCAGGCTGCAATCCAGCCACTATAGGGTAAAGGTGTTTTTTTTTATTTTCAGGCGCAGGTCTGGTTTTGCTGGAGGCTTGGCTTCCAGGTGCAGCAATCAAAAATCCTTGTGGTGGCTCAGAATTATTATGAGTGGCTTTTGCCTTGATTTGGAGGTTTCCCTGCAAATCCTGAGTACTTGAGCCACCAGGATATCAGGCAGTCAACTAATCTGCCAATTGGTTTTGCTGCCTGCCCTCTTGTGGGAGCAGAGGAGAGATGGCCCCGTTTTCAGCCATCTTGGAGTCTATCACTGCCTTATCAAACTCCTTATCTAGGGCTTTTTGTCTATGCCTGGCCTGCCTATCTTCTGCCCTAGAGGATCTTTTAGGGGCTAGGGTCCTAGCTCTGATCCTAGCTGCTGCTTCCAGACCCGCAAACCTGGACTTAGTTGATCTCCTTGCAGCTCTCTCCCTACTCTGTTGAGGAGCTGATAATTCTTGGCCAGCTCTCCTGGCAGCCATTTTGAGTCTACCAAAAATAATTGTCACTGACAGGGAGAGAGAAAAGGAAAAAAGGGGCAAAAGAAAAATAAAAACAAAATTTATTTGATCTAAAGCTGTCTGCTTTTGTCACAGCAGCTGTCCACCACTTCAGGAGGCTAGTGCGACCCAGAAGTGGTGAGCATCTCACAGCTGCCATGGTCTCAAGCATCTCACAGCTGCCATGGTGCTCTGGTGACTGAACAGGGGGTCAGGATTCAATCCAGATGGCCAGTACCCCCCCAAGAGACAATCCTGGAGACGAACTGCAGAATTGTCCCGAAACGTCTGAAATGGCCGCCTGGCGGTTTTTGCGGCTAGCACAGATCAATAAGAACGGACTGGGAGAAAGCGAGTTGAATAAGACACTGACTCCTGCCCCTCCAGCTCGGGCCACACAGGCTCTCAGGGCCACCTCCAAACAAATTTACAATCACAATTCCAAAAACCAGTCTACCACACAAAGAATTTTTTAAAAAGACAGTCAAAAAAAAAAAAAAGCGAAAAACAAAAGTGCTAACTGGCAAGCTGGCTAGCTGTTAAACCACTCTAAGCCAGTCGAAGAGGGGGAAAAAAACCTCAATCCAGGGGGTGAAGATTCTTCTACAATCTTAACTATTCAGAGCCCTTAAAGGGTGGTCTGAACACGCTGAGACTGAGTGAAGAACTGGGGACCGTTACCAGGGGGTGTGTCCTCAGTTTTTCATCTCGGTCTGCAGAGCTGAGACTAGAGACTACCCATCCTGAATTCTCTCTTCGGCTCAGTGGAGAACTGTCATTTCTCCCCCCCAATTGAATATAACTACTCTTTATAACAACTTACTGAATAAATTTCATATATTCCCTTCCGGCCCTCATCACATTCACGACGAACCCAGTGTCGATTGAGGTAGGCACAAATCCCATTCAGCACTTTACTTGAAAACCGATAATCCTCCCATTGTTGAGTGTAGAATTTCAACACGCTCTCATCCATCAAATCTTCACCATCCTGAAAGAGACAATTCATCAACAGAACTTAAGCTAAATACAAGCTGAATTTCTTCTCCAGTGTTGCTTGTTTTCAAGAGAAAAATAGTATTAACTGACCCTTTATTTGTTTGTCTAGTGCAGGTTTTTTTTGGGCCATCCCCCACCTAAGCATCTCTAAAAATCTTGATTCCACCCATCACACATAATTCTTACTATTCAAAAAGTGAACTCCTACTCATGCGGAGAAAGCCTTAAAGGCCATTAACTTTGTTTAAACAAGGTTCCAAAGAACATGACATTCATGAAAGAGAAAAATAAAAGAACGAAAGACAATAGAGTAAAGAGGAGCTTAACAAATAATAGTATGAAGGGATATGAAAAAATGGCAAATAAAGATTTAAAACATGTGATAACTGAAATGCAGAAATATAAAATAATTTTAATAAAAGCTTTTTCTCTAATACTTTTATTATATTAATTACTATACATATTAAAATAAAGGTAACTAACAAATTCAAGATACAATTTGAGCTCACCTCAAGATCATATTTACAACACAATCCTATGCATGTCTACTCAGAAGTAAGCACCATTGTCTTCAATGGGGCTTACTCCCAGGAAAATATTGTAGGATTGTAGCTTTAATCTACTTAAGTTAGTGAGATCCTTGTGCTTGATGCCCCCAATTTAGACTCCAATTTAGTCAGCTTCTTTCTCAAATCTCCTCATGGAGGTGGTGGTAAATCACACACTGGCAAGGCCTATGCATGCATGGCCAGCCCCAGATTGCTCTGAGAGGAAAAGTCTTATAAAACACAGCCTGGGAAAACATAGACTAAAAATAACTATAACGATTTCTATAACTCTAACAATTTCTTACTTAAACTTGGGTCCTGGTTCTGTATCCTCATGGCTGGGTTTTCTCCAGCAGCCATTCACTTTGTCTCCCCACTCAGCAGGTCTCTCTGCAACTACCCAGCAGCAAAGCCCACAGGAAAGAGAGAGAGAGACTCTGCCAGTCCCATGATCCTTAGTGGGAACACATCTGATTGGCTGGCAGTTCTTTCCTCCCACCCACCCCCAGCTGAGATATCCTTTTCAGACCAGGCCCTAGGAAATGCACTTTAACAAAGACAACAATAGATAAATGAAACACAGCTGTTTCATCACAAATATATAAGAACAATTAGTGGGCTTTCAAAAATTCAGTTAATAGCTCATTTTCAAATTGTCCCCATTAAAAATCAAATTGCCCCCCTCTGGGGATGGGCCCCACATTAGGAACCACTGGTCTAGTCTTACCTGATAGGACTCTGTCTCTCCCTTGTCAGTTACTTTGTGTCAGAAAAGAAGCACATTATATCACCTTGACATATAATGAATATAACTATATTTTCTTTCAACAATCTATTTTTAGACTTGAACTGTCTTTTCTTTTTGCAATATTGGCTGAAATTTTTCAGACAGGAGACCAGGAAATTTTTCTATTATACAGCATTGACATTTTAAAATTTACTCTTCAACTTTCTTATTTAGCATTGCCCTGTTTCTACCGTGTTTCTCATATAATAAGGCCGGGTCTTATTTTTTTTTGAGCCCTGAAAAAATGGCTAGGCTGTCTTTTTGGGGGGTGACTTAATTCCCCCCCTTGCATCTTCGGGCGGGCAGCGACGGCTTGGATGTTGACCTCGGTGTTGGTGGGGCACTTCGTATCGGGGTCAACGCAGGCAGCACCATATCCGGGTGTGCAACAAAAGTACTTCCTAATGGCAAGCCCCCCCACCATTCCCCCCATTTTGCATGTTTTAATATAGGCCTTAATTTGGGGGGCGGGGCTTAATTTCATTTCATGCCTATAAAACATGCTGGGACTTCCTATTGGGGGAGGCCATATTGTTGGAGAAACAGGGTAGAATACCTATAAATTGAGGGAAAATACTTGGGGAAAATGTTTATTGGAGGACAAAGTAATGCCTGATACAATTTTGAACCAATCTTCAAATTAAACTATTAGTAAAAGAACAGATCAGGGATAGATTACATGTGATGCGGTTAGGAGTTGACTTGATGGCACAAAATCAATCATCAATTATTTAAATTCAAGCATACAATATAATACAGAGCCTGATCTTGAGCTGAATAATCCTATCATTCACATTTGGTGAAAGTGAAAATTCTGGTTAATTTAAATCCTGCTTTTTTTCCCCAACTAAATGTAAGGCCTGGAAGAAGGAAGTACAAGTCCAAAAACCATATGTTAGTATACATTATAATGCAATTATATATTACAAAACATGTTGGCTATACCAGTGGTCACCAACCAGTGGGCCGTGGTCGATGAGAAAATGTTGGTCCACAAAGAAATGCCACCCCAAAGCACACCCCCAAAGCAATTAATCCAGGATGCAGGGGAACACAAGGCTGCTCTGCCCACATGGCCCGGGATCACAAGGCTTGTGTCGCTTGCATTAGGAACAACACGAGGTAGTGAGGGGAGGGGGAAAAGGGGGAACTTGCCTGGCCACCGGGTTGCTTCTTCCGCTTCTTTCATCTACCGCTTTTGGCTGCACACAAGGAAAGCAGCAAAAGCCTTTATTTCTCTCCCCCAAACTCCACCAGAAATGAGTCTTTGCAAGGCATCCTGCTCCAAGAGACTGCACCAGCAAAGACTCATTTCTGGCGGAGTTTGGGGGAGAGAAAGGCTTCTGCTGTTTTCCTTGTGTGCAGCCTGAGAACGGAGCTCAAAACAGACTAGGAATGGGGCTGCCCTGGAGGGGGTGGGGGTGTATGAGGAAGAGAGAGAAAGAAAATCACCAGTACTCATCTCTTTCCCCTTCCCCAAGAACGGAGCTCAAAGCAGGCTAGAAATGGGGCTGCCTTGGAGGGGGTTGGGGGGGGGTGAGGGATCTGTGTGTGTGAGAGAGAGGGGGGGAGAGGGGGAGAGGGGGAGAGAGAGAGAGAGAGAGAGAGAGAGAGAGAGAGAGAGAGAGAGAGAGAGAGAGAGAGAGAATGAGAATCACCAGCCCTCTAAGGTGAGTTAATCTCTCTCTCTCTCTCTTTCTCCCTCCCACCAATGTCAGCAAGCCACCTCAGTCAAAATTCACATTAGTGGTCTGCGGGATTTAAAATAATGAGTTTGGTGATCCCCGAGGTCCAAAAGGTTGGCGACCCCTGGGCTATACAACAGTTATCTAACCATGAGAGCCAGTGGACAAGGAAGTATATATAAAATGCGGTAATCCTTAGACTGGCAAAAATTGTGAATAACAATATTCTAAATAAAGAGTTAAGTTAAGGCAGAAGTCTGCTCATCAAATCTACTTCTGTGGGTCTGGAGATTATAGTTTGTCCCCCCGAGGCTAATGTTGGTCCCCTGTAGAAATCATTGATAGATCCTACTCTAATGGATAGTTTTGTCTTCAATCTGTCCTTATTGCAGAACTGTTGGTTGTGCCGTAGTTCCAGAAGATCTTGGAGGAAATAGTTTATCTGGACCCCTTTCGGTCAGGATTCATGCACACAAATGGGACAAAAATAGCACTGGTCCCACTTTTTTATTATATATAGAAGGAGCACGAAGAGGTAATGTGCTTATCTCTGCTCTGCTTGACCTCTCAGCTGCTTTTGATACCATGAACCATGGTAAATTTATGAAAGAGCTTTGGGATTGGGAAGCTTAACTCTCTTCTTCAAGGCTGTTTCCAATCAGTGTCAGTTGGGAACAAGATATCTAAACCTCAGCCCCTGCTTTGCAAAGTCACTCAAACGTGGATGCTTTCTATACCCCTGATTAACATATATATGAAATCACTGGGTGAGATCATTGGGATGAAATATCATCAATATGCTGATGATACTCAGTTGTACATCTCTATACATGGTGAATTAAGCAATGCTGTGACTGTCCTTTCTTGTTGCCTGGAGGCTGTAGAGTTGTGGATAGAGAACAATAGGTTAAAACCAAACTTTGGCAAGCTGCAGTGACTTTGGGTTCAAGGTTCCTTTTTTATTGGAGTATTACACTTTAACCCTGATAACAAAATTAAATCAGGAAAGAAAATTTTGATCTTTACTGATTACTGTACAAAATATACTATGTAAAATAGATCAGGAACAAGATAACACATACTAACTGTAAAAGACTGTGACGGAAAGTTATAAATATTAGTTGCAAAATTATTTTTCAATCACTACCATAATTGAAAATGGTCACTATCTGAAGCAGTCATTAAATGAGGACTACCTGTATAGACAAGTGTATAAGAGAGGCACATTTTCAAACATAACATCTTCAAGATATTTAGGAATTCATTGGTTAAATACTATGAATTAAATTTGGTATTACAGTTGCTTCCATACACTTTGCAAAATTAGATTTACATGGAACTATACATCACTTGTTTAAACAGCATTTCTAACAACTTATTACGGTATTTTTATTGCTTGTTCTATTTTACTGAAGTGCACTTTAGAAGTGCATAAAAAGGATAAACGAAATATTCCAATCTCAAAACATCTGATTTCTCCTTTATAGAGTTGGTCAGCATAGAAGTTTAATTATTATCATCATCTATGTAGTTCAAGAATGTCTCCTCAAGAAATTTCAAGATACCTTGGATGATATCATAGCAACCACACCAGAAGCAATTAGGTGGTTAGCTTCTATAGATATCAAATTATAACATCTATACCATTGCAATTCTATGACTCCATATTATGGTATTTTATTTGGTTTTATCTTAATATTTTATATTCTGTACTACATTGTGTGTGTGTGTGTGTGTGTGTGTGTGTGCGCTGACACTTTATTTAAACTAAATTTGTGTAAGTCACTGCATGATTTCTGAGATGCCATATGCTAAATAAGTATCTATGGGGACTCTAAAATAGAATTTATAGATTTATATCCCTTTTCCAAAAAATGAGAAATGTCTTTTCCCCAAAAGATAAAAATATTGTCTTACCTTAAGGAGATTTGTCAAGTAATTCTTCAGAAATTCTTTAAGTCGTTTGTACAATTCTAAGCCAACAAACTGAGCTCCTCCAGGTGTTTGGCCTTTTTTAGATTTAGAAGTGGTTACACCAGCTCCTCGGGCTTGATTAGACTGATGTACACTAGTGCAGTAGTTATAAACATGACTGATGGAAGAATTAAGGATATGTTGTATGCTATATATTACAATTAAACAATAAATACTGAATGAACACTTTCATAATATATATGCATCCTCAATACCATATCACTGAAATTAGACCACCAAATCAGCTAATTCATACCCCACTAATTCAACAAGAATTCTATAATTCTTATTATATTCTTTGTAACAGTTGTTATCAATATTCTTATACCATTAAAGCAAATGATGAGGATGAACAATGGCCCAGATGAGAGTTCATAGCAGAGGTATAAACCTGGAACTCCTGATTCATAAATTACAATATAGCCAATTTAGACTGATTATTTGAGAGAAGTTTCTGAACAATAAGTTGTACAAATTATATTGGAAATCACATTATGTCAAGGGTGTTTTTTGTCTTGCAATTGGTAACTTTCTAATTCTACTCTTTGCATGATTACCAATAAGCAACATCTTTAAGTATGACTGCCATATAAATTTAGTTTTGTAATTGTTTTTAATTGTTTTCATGACTGTTCACCACCCAGAATCACTTGCCCAACTGGGACAAGTGATGATATGATAACAGAAATGAAATGATAGAAGATGTTAAAGTTATAGGAACCTTGGCGGGGGCGGGGGGAGTGATCATGCAATATTTGGAATTCAACATTATCCAAGCACAAGCAATAGAGCAAAGTCAAACCAGAATCTTAGGACTTTAAGAGAGCTGATTTCAATAAACTTAGAGAACTTGTGAAAGATTCTATGAATATGAATCCCCAAGGGAAAAACAAACCCAAGAAGCTTGGGCAATTTTGAAAAATGAGATTATAAAAGTCCAGTCTAATATAATTTCAATGAAGAAAAATAACTGCTCAAAAGAAACCAGTATGGTTGCACTAAGAACTCTGAGAAATTGAAAAACAGAAAGTATAAAAAGCAGAAAGAGGGTCACATAACTAATGCAGAATATCAGCAAATAATCCAAGCCTGCAAAGACGAAGTCAGGAAAACTACGTCTCAAAATGAACTAAGGCTTGCAACAAAAGTAAAAAAATAACAAAAAGTTACTTTCATGTAAAAAACAAGGGACAAAGTCAAGGAAATGATTGGTCCATTAATAGAAGAAAATGGCAAGAGGTGAAGAGCAACAAGGAGAAAGCAGAACTGCTTAACTTATTTGTTGCATCTGTTTTTCATACAAAAGGAAAAAACAACCCAACTATCAAAAACAGCACCATAAAAAAACAGATTAGGAATACAAGTTAAAATAGGCAACAAAATGGTAAGAGAGTACCTGTCCACCCTAGATGAGTTCAAATCAGCAGGACAGGTGGATTACATCCCAAGGTTCTGAGGGAACTGACAGACATGATCTCAGAACTACTGAACATATCTTTCAAAGATCCTGGTGCACTGGGGAACTATCAGAGGACTGGAAAAGAGCAGATGTAGTTCCCATCTTTAAAAAAGGGGGAAAATGGATCTAGGAAACTGGACCTCTCAGTCTTACAATACCTGGGAAGGTTCTGGAAAAGATAATCAAGCAACGAATCTGCAAACACCTAGAGGCAAACAAAGTCAAATGAAAACCGAGGATGGGTTTGTCAAAAAAAGATGTTAGATAAATCTTACTGCATTCTTTGATAAAGTGACAAAATTAGTGTACCAGAGAAATGCTGTGGATATAATTTACTTGGACTTCAGTAAAGCATTCAATAAAGTAGACCACAATCTACTACTTCATAAGATAGAAAAATGTGGGTTAGACACCATCACCAGCAGATGGATTTGTAGCTGGCTGACAAACCACACTCAACATGTAGTCCTTAATAGAATTACATCTATATGGAGGGAAGTATGCAATAGGGTATCTCAAGACTCTCTGTCTTAGGTCCAGTACTCTTCAACATATTCCCCAATGATTTAGATGAGGGGATAGATGGGGAACTCATCAAATTTGCAGACAACACCAAGGTGGCAGGAATAGCAAACACTTTACAAGATAGGCTTAAGATACAGAAGGTTCTTGACAGACTTAAACATTGGGCACTATCCAACAAAATGAAATTCAATGGTGGAATAAAAAGGTTCTATAATTAGGCATGAAAAACCAAATGCACAGGTATAATATAGGTGGCACATAGTTTAATAGTAGTAATTGTGAGAGTGATCTTGGAGTCATGATGAACAATCATTTAAATATGAGCCAGCAGTGTGCTACAGCTGCCAAACAAAGCCAATATAGTTATAGGATGCATTAACAGAGGGATAGAATAAAAATCATATGAAGTGTTAATAACACTTTATAGTGCCTTGGTAAAACCACACTTGGAATATTGCAACCAGTTTTGGTTGCCATGATGAAAAAGATATTGAGACTAGAAAGAGTGCAGAGAAGAGCAACAATGATGATTAGGGGACTGGAGGCTAAAACATATAAAGAACGATTGCTGGAATTGGCAATGCCTAGGTTAATAAAAAGGGATGACATGATAGCAGTGTTCCAATATCTAAGTAGCTGCCACAAAGAGGAGGGAGTCAACCTATACTGCAAAGCACCTGAAGGCAGGACAAGAATCAATTGATGAAAACTAATCAAGGAGAGAAGCAACCTAGAACTAAGGAGAAATTTCCTGACAGTTAGAACAATTAATCAGTGGAATAACTTGCCTCCAGAAGTTGTGAATGCTCCAACACTGAAAGGTTTAGAGAAGAGATTGGACAATCACTTGTCTGAAATGGTATAGGGCTTCTGGCCTGAGCAGAGGGTTGGACTAGAAAACTGCCAACATCCCTTCCAACTGTGTTATTCTGTATTTTGTATTCTGGGCAGCTACAGAATCTAATTAATTAGATATACAAATAACAAAGGCCAACAAAACATATACATGATGCATTTTGCAGTGGGAAGCAAAAGTGGATTGTACTGAAAAAGAGTATCACCTCACAAGAACCTGATTGATCCCTCCTATAACAACACACTGCAGATACTTATACCAACATCCACCCCTACTCACCACAACATTCTGTAGAAAGCATGCAGTGGTAGCCAAAATCAGACAGTAGTAATGCATTTAAAAAGTTAATATCCCAAAGCTCACATTGCTTCAGTTATGAAACAGAGTTAGAGTATGATGATGAAACCATTAAAGCCACTTATTTAGGAATACTTGTTAGGATACGTATAGAGTTCCATATATCTGGACTTTGCCATACTTTGTCTTGTATAAACTTGTTGAATGCCAGCTCTTAGGTCATCCCATATCTGATCAAGACCAATCTGTTTAAGTCCATGAGGATTCTGACTCCTATTTGACGACATTTTGAATTTTCTGCAAAGTCTTCCAGTGTAGCAGTGAGAAATCTAGTTAATCCTCCATCAGAGGTAGAAATAAATCAACATTACAAATTCTATCAGTCTTCAGAAAAAAATGTTTTATATGAAGGCTGTTATTGTTTCACAATAAACTCTGTAAGGAAGGAAAAAAAGAAAACAGATGTTTATTCAATTGAGAACTTAAATTTAGTAATAGCTAAAAAAAAGCCTTCATAAAACTGTAACATCATATGTGAATAAACCATGAGAGATTTACAAAAGGTTTTATTATAGTCATTTCTATTCTTTCTTAGCTTCTTTATTATTATGTAAAGGGGACCATAAATATTCAGGCTCGCCACATTCTAGCAACCAGAATGGAGGTAGTATAGATAAGGGGGGGGGGGTATTTTAGCTAGGTGAAATTTTTTTCCCGTGGGAAACAGAGTGTGTGTCTGCCACTGCCTGGAGGTGGAGTTTGGAGTCATCAGACAGATGAACTGTGACCTGATTGGAGAATGTGACTATCGGGAAAAGTTTCAAACTTATGCTTTTACTGGGTATAATTCCGGGATCTGATCATATCCAGAACTACACCAAACCTTACCAATTTGATATGTTCCTATTAAAAAGACTTTGTTTGGAAAATGGCTGGGTTCTTTATGGGGACATATTACTTGGAAATTTGGCATTATTCCGTATCTGCATTAAAAAGAACCCAGGATGGGATTGCTATCCAGCTCCTGAGCCCTGGTTTACTCACTCAGGCAGCAGCGAAGATTATGGGAAGATGGAGAAGAAATGGAAAGCCAAGGAGCCTGGCTACAAGTGCAAGCTTTGTGGGGGGGCCTGCCAGAAGCTACCAATCCCAAGGGAGACTGCAAGTGACCGCTGTGGTTGAGGACATCACACGCCAGATAGAAACCTGTCCTAAGTCCCCAGTCAACTAAGCCACCGGAGGGGAGATCCAGCTGATGGAGAGGGACCTGCTTGGCCAAGCAACACTCCCCAGCCCACTAACTGGTCACTCCTTAACTGCATCGAGGGAGTCATGAGCAACGATCTTAGAGTGGAAAATGTCAGGACCCATTGACCTGGAAGAAGTTTCAGAGTGGCAGTACTAGATGGCAATCTGCAGCCAGATGTTCAATGGCCTACCAGATCAACTTGAGCAGCTCACCCTCGGCCACAAAATGAGAAATCAACCACCATGGCAGATACCTCCTAGGAACAACCGAGCTACTCAAACGTCCAGACCTTCAACCAGGGGCTTCACACACTTACTGGGGGAAATAAGTCCTCCCAGGAGAGGCCAGTCTACCGTCAGAGATCTACTGATCAATCGCTTGCTGCTGCGCCTGGCCCACAGGAAAGTGGGACGAAGAGGAAGCCCACAAAGACATCACCGAGGCACCAGCCCACCTCCTCAGCCACATCTCCCTCTGGCAGACCAGATACCCCAAGGTGGCCATTCTACCCAGGCAGGGAATGGGTTCAGGACCATGCCCAAATAGTCCCAACCCCAGTGCCAGCTCCACTGCCACAGCAGCCGGCTGCGTGAGCCAATGTCCCACCATCATTCAAGACAATGTTTGGTGGAACAGCCGGAAAACTCGCTTTCTTCTTGAGCCAAGCCTGGTCCTACATTGACCACTATGGAGAGGAGTTCCATGAGAACAGAGAAACTGTCTCCATCCCAGGAGATAATTTAGAAGACGACATGCCCGATTGGTTCACCCAGCTCCATGATGAACTGGACAATGTGGATAATTTCCTTCATGAACTTCGGGCCCACTTCAAGGATTCCTCCCGAGTACAAGAGGAGGGGCAAAGATTAAACTCATCTGGTAAAAGGGTCGCCCACTTAAAGAAGTTGTACCAGAGTTCCTGAACGGATCTTAATGCACTACTTCAAAGAGTGAATCAATGAGGAACTATTAAAAATACGCGTCTGCCGGGGAATGCCCGATGATTGTATTCTCGAGTGGTACAGAGTTGCAACAGCGATGAGACAACAAGCTAAGGGAACATCGTAGGACAGAGCCAGAGAAACAGCCCTGGAGGCAACTTGGCCACTGCATCACCCTGCACCAAAATGTGGAGTGTCCAAAGCCAGCTGCTGCCACCTCCATCAAGTGTTTCCACTGTGGGCAACAGGGCCATCAGGTCTCCGAGTACTTAGCACCAGTTCTGGTTCCTCAAGTGAGAGCATCCGCTCCATCCAGAGCAAGGAGACCAGTCGAAAACAGAAAATTTTCCTGCCAAGCCATGGAGATCTCCTCCCCCCCATCCATAGGGGAGGGAGGAACTCCGGCTTCAGGATTGCCACCATACGAGACACTGACAGCAAGGAAGATGATCCGATGGTGAGTGAAGCCATCTAACCTTTCATAATCCATAAAAAAATTAACGGTGACTAGGATAGGGACAAAAACAATATCATAGATACAGGCTGCACATGCTGCCTTATCAGCCCATCCACTGTGGATAGATTAGGCATTGACACGAAACCACTAAGAACCCCCATTCGGTTTGAACAGGTAGATGGGATTGTGATATGGGGTTGCCCTGCCACCCTCATCATCGAAGAACTAAAATAGAGATGGAAAGCATTGAGAATTGATTTGCTTTATACTGACAAATGGCAAAAATGACAAGAGTTGGCCATTTGGGCCTTACTTGGCTAGACAAATGGTGCCCTACCATCACCTGGGAGGGGGCTATCGCAAAATCAAATTAGCGTTCAGCCCCAAACTGTCTCCTGATGCTCCAATGAGCCAAATTGTTGTTGTTCTCCAGGAGCCTGTGCAGATGGCAGCGGAATCGAACAGTGGGGAAGAATGGGGATCAGTCCAGGAGTCTAGAGAGGACTCAGATGAGGGTCCTGTGCCCAATGCAGAGATGGGGCACAGACCATCTGGGAGTGGGGTGCTGCCTCTGGAGCCTTGGAGTCTGGCAGCAGCGAGGCAGAGGACTCAAGGGAGCCTGTTCCCAGTGCATGTGTGTGCAGAGCTGCTAGAAGACAAGAGCAGTTGAAACAAAAGGGGCAACTCAGAAGTAAGGCTGGGAGGTGATTGCCCCTCCCATAAGGTATAAAGGACAGGCAAAAATGACAAAACCTTTACAGGAAGCAAAGTCGTTCATTTGATTCATTCTTGAAGCTCTGTACTTTGGTTGGTTTTTGTTCTAGTTTATTTGATACTTCTGTTATTGGCAGCACTTCACAGGAATGAAAGATAGAGGCTTATCCTGAGGGACTGTTTGAGATTCATTACCAACTGGGAATGAAAATAATTCCCAGCATTGCAATAAAAGACTTGTTTTTAAAATAAGCATGTGCGTAATTACGGTCTTGGGAAATCTTGGTCAGAACACAAATAGCCCACAAAAGCTCACAGAAAATCGGAAGCAACTCATGGCCACGCCAACAGAATAGCCCCCAGGGATTCCATTGATCCCAAAGGCTTACATAGACTTGAAGTGTTTAGTGAGAAAGATTGCAATGTATTACCACTCACCGACCCACAGACTGTGCTACTGAATTTGTAGAGAGGGATAAACTACCCAAACCAAAAATGTATTCCATGACTCCCAAAGAAGTGAAGGAACTAAGGGAATAGATTGACACCAACCTGGCCGGGGTATCAAAGAACCAGCTAAATCCAGAGTAGCTGCTCCCATATTATTAAAAAAAGAAAGATGGAGGGATGCGATTATGTGTGGACTTTAAAGGAATAATGCTGTGGGTGTACACAACATCTATCCCTTACTCCTCATGAAAGACATGCTAGGACATTTGGCTAAAGGAAATGTATTCACCAAATTAGACCTCCGAGAAGCGTGCTACCGAGTCCGCATCAAAGAAGGGAATGAGTAGGCAGTTTCCAATTCAGAGTAATGCCTTTTGGATTACAAGGAGCCCCCAGTCTTCATGCAGCTGATAAACGAGGTGCTGCATAAGCCATTTTATCACAAATTTTATCTAAACACTGATGGATCAAAATTAAGGGTTAAACAATGATGTATATTCATAACATCTAATATACCGTTTATGCTTTTTAACTGCAACATTTAGAGAGTATCAGGCTACCATTCCCCACCAAAAACAACTATTGAATAAAAATATTTTAAACCATTTTTCAATTATATTTTATGCTTACAGGAAAATTTGACATTTAGTTTTGCCTATTACATTAGTTGCTGCTTAGACCTTGTTTTTCAGTACTGCCTCTTTCAATAAATATTCCAATACAAAGAACTTGCAAAGAATTAGTCCCTAATATTTGCTTTAATGTTTCTTCCATTGCTTTCAAAGTTTTAGGTTTTAGGCCTCCGGCTTGAACTGGATGCTTTTTACTTTTTGTAGAGTGCCTAGAAAATATTAGTACTACATAAATAATCAATTCCAAAATTCTATTTAAAGTACCTGTACTACAAAGATGACCAAAATAGATGAGACTGAAATGATAATAAAGAAAATAGCAGGAATTGAAACTCCATGGCATGTAAATGAACACCAGTTGGGTTTTGAACTGAATGGAGCTTGCACCATTGTGCCCTGTCAGCTTTCTGTCTGGGATTCCTGGTGCACGCTGCTCCATGACCCTAGAGAAAGGTTGGGCTGCCATTTCCCACATTTGACCTTTTGTATGGGAATGGGGTGGGGGGTGGCTGCTTCATGCCAGACTTTGGAGCTTCTTGGAATTTTAGGTATAGAAGGTGGATGAGGATAGAAAGGTGGATGAAGAGAGTTACAGTACCTCTGTGTTTGATTTTAAGGGCAAAAAAAATGTCAAGTGACCATATTTTCATCATCTGATCCCATGGGAAATGCAAAGGCTGTAACTTTTGAGTGCAGGCTGCAAGTCCCTTTGTTCTGCACTGTCATAATTTTGAATGATTGTGAATGAATTGTTATAAAATGAGGACTGTCTATAGTTCCAAGTCATCTGCATTAATTACTGCCAAAACCTGGTTCAAGCATAGCCAACTTTCATCATATAGTGCATATGCTTTCCCTCAAAGAATCCAAAATCTAAGTCAGTGGTGAGACCCACCACTCCACGCGCACCACGCGTATCTGTGCATCTGTGCACGTCTTCTGTGCTATCGCCTGCGCATATGCGCCAGATACCCGACAATCAGCTGGTGGACGGGTGGCGCGCATGCGCAATGTGGCTCTTCCAGGTGACCTCTCACGTGCTGGCAGAAGTGGCTCTGCGTGCCACAGGTTCGCCATCACGGATCTAAGTGATGAAAATCAGACAATAGTATTTTCTTCTTTCAAATGTTACATAGACTTTATAAATGCCCATTGTATTCTAGGATTTACTATAGGTTTTCTCTTAAAACAACATGTTTTAATACAAAAGTGGTGTTTTGGGAACGAGTTTATTATCTCACATCCATACTCCTTTTTTTAAAATCTTGTTTGCTGTTACTTGCAAGTTGTCCTATCATTTCTGATTGTATTTAACTATGGGGCTTTCTTGCTGGCTATGTAATTTTATCAGAGAATACTGAACACATTTTTGTTTCAAATGAATTCATATACGTTTAATTTATTTTACTTCTAAAATAAAAAAACGGAAAGAATAAATCAAGTTCATGCTGTAAATCACTGTAATCTATAATCATAATGCTACTGTATTACATTGCTCATAAGTATTTGCCAACAGAACAGAACCATATTTAACTGTAGGTTCAAGTGGAATATATTTTACAATTTATGAATAAATCAACTAAGCTAAGAGGTCAGTATAATTCTAGTGTTCAGCAACCTATAAAATTAGGAGCCAATTCTAAGGAAGAATTCAGGGGGAAAAGCAGACAGTTTAACACATCAATGTAAATTATAATTAATATTACATTCAGACGACCAATTTTCCTAGTACTAACTTATAATACTTAATCAGCATCAGCCAATCATCATTGTGCTAGTAACAAGTACAAGTTTTATACACTGCTCAAAAAAAATAAAGGGAACGCAAAAATAAGACATCCTAGAACTGAATGAATGAAATATTCTTTTTTTTTTTTTTGTAAATTTTATTTGAATTTTCACAAAGAAAAAAAAATACAAATAAAACATCTTTTTTGAAAGTAGCGTAATCCCGGGTTACATTTCTTCGTACAGACACAAATTCGATTTCATGCTCATTTTTATATTCTATTCCATATCTTATTACTGTTTTACATTTTCAGCATAGCTTCTCCCCTCTTTTAATTTTTTCAATTTTATTTTAATTATCTCATCTCAATTCAAATCATTATATTTATATTTTTTGTCTGTCCTGTTTCAATTATCTATTATCTTTTCTCATTAAACAAAATTTCTCCTGTAGTTACTGATTGGAGTATGACGCCTTTATATATTTTAAGTTTATCCATTTAACTCTTATTTAGGCTTCAATATATACCCTACAGTTATAACATTCAATATATTACATAACTTCCATTCGGATTCTGCTTGGTACATTCTTAAAATACACACTATATTCTTAAAAAAAGAAAAAAATATAAATGTATGTAATTAAAACAACACATTCCATTCCAATTCTATCATTAATATTAATATTCATTAAAATCTTAACTTCTTTACCATTACTTTTCAATTAAATATCATACTTCTATGGGAACAATTATAAGTTTTCCATAATTAATTCCCCCCCCCCTTCACTTATATTTTATAAAACATTAACTAATTAAAATGTTCCCGTTCCTTCCTAATTCAATTTTCTCATTTATTTTATTTCACTTATTTTATTAACAAACATTTCACTAAATTACACTATTTTATCCCTCATTTTAATCAAACATTTTTCTAAAGTTATTTCTATTACTAATATAACAATACAATCTTATGTACCTTTACAGAATCCCTTTTTCGGTTAAATTTTCACCCTAAATAGGTCCTGTTTCTCTATATCTTGTTCCGGTCCTTTGTAACTTCTTTTCCTTTCCTTCTTCCCTCTCTTCTTCTCTCTCCCCTTTTTACCCCCTTCTCTCTCTACCTCTATTTCTCTCTTCTGTATTCCCCTTTTCTGTTGCTTTCCAGTATTATACTTATCTTTCGAATTATTTTTCTTTTCTTTGGTTGTTTTTTTAAGTCTTAAATTCTCCATTCTCTTTCCCCCCTTTCCTTTTTCTGCCCCACATAAAATTACTTGTTCATTAAAGGTGGCTTTTTCTTTGTCCCAGTCTTCTTGTTTTGCAGACGTTTTTGTTGTTTCTCATAGTTCCAAATCTCCATTTCTAAAAATTGAAAAACGAAGCCAAAAGAACCCCTCCCTTCTTGTGCATCATCTTTGTACTTTTTAAGCTCCATTTTCAATTCATCTAGAAGTGATGCCATTGTATAAATTTTTAAACAACCACCCGATTAATTTTAGTCATTCAAATGTAGTAACCAAGAATCCAAAGATCACCAAATAATCCAAATACACGCAGGCTGTTTCTTTTTGTTCTTTTTTCACTTTCTCTTCCTGGGGTTACTGTTTAGTTACAAAGTTTCAGTTAAAATGTATCTTTTAGAAGTCTTATTGAAGTATTTAATATTCTTATTAAATACTTTGTTCATTACATAGTTGAATGTGCTGACAACAAACTCACACAAAAATTATCAATGGAAATCAAATTTAGCAACCCATGGAGGTCTGGATTTGGAGTTACACTCAAAATTACAGTGGAAAAAAACACTACAGGCTGATCCAACTTTGATGTAATGTCCTTAAAACAAGTCAAAATGAGGCTCAGTAGAGTGTGTGGCCTCCACGTGCCTGTATGACCTTCCTACAACGCCTGGGCATGCTCCTGATGAGGTGGCGGATGGTCTCCTGAGGGATCTCCTCCCATAACTGGACTAAAGCATCTCCCAACTCCTGGACGGTCTGTGGTGCAATGTGGCGCTGGTGGATGGAGCAAGACATGATGTCCCAGATGTGCTCAATTGGATTCAGGTCTGGGGAATGGGCAGGCCAGTCCATAGCATCAATGCCTTCGTCTTGCAGGAAATGCTGACACACTCCAGCCACAATGCATTGTCTTGCATTAGGAGGAACCCAGGGCCAACTGCACCAGCATATGGTTTCACAAGGGGTCTGAGGATCTCACCTCGCTACCTAATGGCAGTCAGGCTATCTCTGGCGAGCACATGGAGGGCTGTGCGGCCCCCTAAAGAAATGCCACCCCACACCATTACTGACCCATTGCCAAACTGGTCATGCTGGAGGATGTTGCAGGCAGCAGAACGTTCTCCACGGCGTCTCCAGACCCTGTCACATCTGTCACATGTGCTCAGTGTGAACCTGCTTTCATCTGTGAAGAGCACAGGGCGCCTGTGGCAAATTTGCCAATCTTGGTGTTCTCTGGCAAATGCCAAACGTCCTGCATGGTGTTGGGCTGTAAACACAACCCCCACCTGTGGACATTGGGCCCTCATACCACCCTCATGGAGTCTGTTTCTGACCGTTTGAGCAGCCACATGCACATTGTGGCCCGCTGGAAGTCATTTTGCAGGGCTCTGGCAGTGTTCCTCCTGTCCCTCCTTGCACAAAGGCGGAGGTAGCGGTCCTGATGCTGGGTTGTTGCCCTCCTAAGGCCTCCTCCACGTCCTGATGTCCTGTCTCCTGGTAGCGGCTCCATGCTCTGGACACTACGCTGACAGACACAGCAAACCTTCTTGCCACAGCTCGCATTGATGTGCCATCCTGGATGAGCTGCACTACCTGAGCCACTTGTGTAGGTTGTAGACTCCATCTCATGCTACCACTAGAGTGAAAGCACCGCCAGCATTCAAAAGTGACCAAACCATCAGCCAGAAAGCATAGGAACTGAGAAATGGTCTGTGGTCACCACCTGCAGAACCACTCCTTTATTGGGGATGTCTTGTAAACTGCCTATGCTTTCCACCTGTTGTCTATTCCATTTGCACAACAGCATGTGAAATTGATTGTCAATCAGTGTTGCTACCTAAGTGGACAGTTTGATTTCACAGAAGTGTGATTGACTAGGAGTTACATTGTGTTGTTTATTTTTTTTGAGCAGTGTATTTCTTCAGTGAAGACCTGATGCAGAAAATTCATCACTGTAGGTTTGGGCAATAATAAAATAGGGAAAAGATTCTCAAGTACATAACAATAGACAAAAACTAAATACTTTATATTCCTCTCTTAAGTATATGTTCATCTTTGGAAGTACAGGTAGTCCTCGACTTACAACAGATCATTTAGTGACCAAATTACAACGGCACTGAAAAAAGTTACTTATGACAGTTTTTTACACTTACAACTGTTGCAGTATTTCCATGGCTGTGATCAAAATTGAGATGCTTGGCAACTGGTTCATATTTATGAATGTTGCTATGTCCCAGGGTCATGTGATCCCTTTTTACAACCTTCTGAAAGCAAAGTCAATATATAGAAGCCAGATTCACTTATCTTAATACTTATTATCTTATTAGCTGCAGTAATTCATTTAACAAATGTGGGGGGAAAGGCTGTAAAATGGGGTAAAATTCACTTAACAAATGTTTCACTTAGCAACAAAAATTTGGGACACAATTGTGGTCATAAGTCGAGCACTATCTGTACTGAGCAGCTATATCAGAGCACAAGAATATACTGCCAACTTCTAAAAACAGCCTAATCTTTCTCTGAATTTGCTAACTTTCTATGCAGCTATAATACAATCCTAGGAAAAGATAAGTTTGATTTCAGGAGCTGCTGCTAAAAGCTACATATATGACTCTGCATATCCAAATATTTTTCCTTCAAATGTGAAGCACTGCAGAATCCAGTATTTTATTACTAGTTTATTACAATTAATAATAAATCATCAGCACTTTTGACATCCACCAAAGATTTCTAAAATAAATATGAAATTACAAACTTCCTAACATAAACACTGCATACAAATACATATATAGCTTTGTTTTTCAAATAAGGCTTTATGCCAGATTATTGTAAGATGGCCAATGTGACATCAATTTAAAAAAAACAAAACAAGAACATATGGGAATATTAACAGCAGTAAAAATTTCTACATTCCTAAAAATTGAGGTATTAAAGGCATGAATAAAAGTGGCATTGAGCAACTTATGAGTAAAAGTGGCACTGAATCATGGTGGCGCAATGATTAGAATGCAGTATTGCAGCTAACTCTGCCCACTGCCAAGAGTTCAATCTTGACCAGCTCAAAGTTGACAGCCTTCCATCATTCCAAGGTAGGTAAAATGGGGCTCCAGATTGTTGGACGCAATATACTGACTCTGTAAACTGCTTAGAGAATGCTATAAAGCAGTATGAAATGGTATATGTGCTACCAGGATTTTCAAATGGCCTTTGATAAAATTTCTCACCAAAAGATTCTTCAATAAACATAGAATAAGATCACCTGTCTTTTTACAGATTGTTAACTGATTAAAAATGAGAAAGTTAAGATCCCACAACAATGGGCAATCTCCTCAATAGATAAAGAGTAAATAGTATAGTTCATTAAGGTTCTGTCAATAAAGCAATGAGTCAGCCGAATTTGTAAATTTTTGCCGTACTACTCAAGATGATAAAAAGGCAAAACTAATGTGAGTGCTTCAAAAAAATCTTTGTGAAATATGGGAAACTCAATCATTTAGAAATCAGGGCAAAAAAAATAAATCTGTTCTTGTATGCATTGATCTCAGCTCTCTACAGAAAAAGCAGAAAAGAGTTCTATTGTTAGAGTGGACAGATAAGTGAAGAAACTAGATCACTGTCTAGCAATTGTGAAAATAGCAAACTCCAATCTTGTGTTCATTAGTAATGGAACTAAAAATAAAACTTTCAATACGGTATTGTCTTTATTCAGATCTATAGTACATCTTCATCTGAAATACTGTGCACAGTTCTGATTTCCAATAATAAAAAAAGACACCAGAGCTAGAAAAATGCAGAAGCAGGCAACTAAAATGATTAGGTTGAAATATTTTATTTTCTAAAGTCTTTTGAAGGTTTGAGGCTACTTAGTTCATTAAAAAACTAACAAAGACAGACATGATTGAAGGGTATAAAATTATGCCTGGAAAGGGGAAAGTGGTTGAGAAGAAATGTTTTATTCTGTTATATCATTAAAAATAGTGATCTTTTAATGAAGCTGAATTTTTAAAAATTCCAGAACATTTTAGAAAAAACCAAATTTAGAAAACCTGCCCAGAAAAAGCATAATTCATCTATAAATATGACAACCATCAGTTTATTTATTTGGTGTATGGCAAATACATGGACTTATAGTGGTTCAAATGTTAATGTCCAGTCCACACAGCCATTCAAGGAGAAGGTGATCTATGTTGAAAAAAATCAGACATTGGGCTGGTGTAAGGTCTTGATGGACATTTGGATATAATGTGATGGATATTTTGTTGAGTTGCACCAGTCACACTGAGGGGTAAGAGACAAGATCCCACTTAAACAATGAGTCCTGGCAGACACCATTGGGTACGGATCCTGTTCAGAGTTGACCAATGCTGGTAAGGAAGGTCAAAACCTGGCATTTTTTTGTGTAGGGTCATCTGTGTAACTGCCTGCATCTGGGCATTCAGCAACTCATTTGGCTTTCCACTGTATATTGATGTCAAAGTTGTTAGACAGCTATTGAGCAAGTGCCAAAGAGGGCTTCCTGGATTTAAGCCTGCCAATTGATAGATGAGGAAGATCAGCGTGCATAGGAAGAAGTTGGTTTCTCATAATTTTGTTGTACTCCTTCACTAAGGCTTCTTGCCTTTGTAGAGCTGGTGGTGTAAAATGGCTCAAGATGGGGAGCCAACAAGTAGAAATAGATTTTATACCACTTATGATCCTCACTGTATCATTTAGTCTAGCATTGATCTTGCTAGTGTGGCAGCTATTAAGCCAAATAGGGGCACAGTATTCAGCTGTGGAGTAGACCAACCCTAGTGCTGATATTCTGAGAGTAGAGGTTGAGTAATTCTGATGATTTTAAAGGAAGTTTAGATACAATTATGGAAGACAATTTACCAAGAAATAATCATCTTAACAGCTCAAACTATTTCCAAGTTTACTATTTGCAGGGAAACAATGTCAAGAAAGAGGCATGTCTCCATCTCATCTCCACTGAGTATCCTAAGGAAGCCACCATTTTTTGAGATACAGAAACAACGAAACAGACACAAGAGTTTTAATAGCATATAGTATTTTAAAATTAGTCTTATAATTAATCTCATGTTTAAAAAAAACAATATTACTGATACATCCCTTAGAAAACTATTTTAGTAAAAAAAGTTTCTTCAAGGGGTAAGTTTTTACATGTACTAACAATATTCCGTTTCATGAAAAGATGGCTCTGCTTTTGCTAATTAAGGTCTTGTATAATACTCAAGTTTACAATTAGGTTAATTTGTTTAGTGTTGAAAGTATTATCACAGATGTGCTCCAAAATAGAAAATTCTTAATCACAGAGGTTCACAAATTGTGAATTCAAGGCATCCCCCATCCTAGGGTTGAAAGCAATTTTGTGGGAATGGGAATTTTTAAAAAAACCTACCTTGATCAGGCTTGGATACCAAAGTTTAAACAATGGAAAATTCACTCTCGGATTCAGCTCCTGCTTTCAACATACAGATTACCCAGGTGTAAGAATCCATGTTATATATACATGAAAATTTAACTATATAAATATATTCATTACTCAACCTTATCTTCAGTAAAATTCATTTTATTCATAGGTTAAAAGTCTGCACATATCATAGGAGCACAAAGTCCGACAACTCCTGCTTTACCATAGATGCACTTTTATAAATTCTATTGGAGAATCCTGATTTTTCTAAAGTACATTACCAGACTTACAGCAAAATCAATACAGAAGCCCAAGGCAGCCGAATACTCTTGCCATAAAAAATTATATCAGCTTAAATATGTCTATTTATTGTAGCTATTTCACTGGACACCAAGTCATTCTAGTTTTAGAAGTGAAAACAAGCTTTTAAATAATGCCTTTTGCTACTTCTCCAGTTTAATAATAATATCAACCTTTATTGTCATTATGTGTATATATATATATGTATATATATATATATGTATATGTATGTGTGTATATATGTATACTCTTAATCTTACACAGGAAAAGACCTGAACACATCTAGACCTACCTGTATGTATGTATGTAGGTCTAGGTGTGTTCGGGTCTTTTCCCGTGTAAGATTAAGAGTATCTTGGTAATGTTTCGGCAAGGTCCCACTCGCCATACTCAGGCTGGTGCTTTCGGCTTCGTGCCAGTGCAAGTAGTGTATGATTGGAGCTGCCGTCTCTCTATAAATACTGGTGGTGGGGGCTGGTGTGCTGGGCTGGTTGGCTGCGCTGCTGCCTCTTGATTGGTTGATGGAGTTGATGTTGGTATAATGGGCTGTGTGATGGCCTTGTGAGTTTTGTTGTGGAGATATCCTGGGTCTTGTGCATATATATATATTTGTTTTCTGAGGTTTTCGCGGGTATTTGTATGTGGATCTTTGGTTATTCGGGTGAATAACCCCCCAACCAATCAGATCACAGCCAGGCCCCCAACCAATGAGAACACACCCCCACCCAATCAGAACACAGCCAAGCCCCCACCCAGTCAAGTCGCACTCCCACTGGCAGTTTAAAAGAAAAAACAGCTGCAAGCTCACATTACTCCAAGAAGCACAAAGCCAAAGACACAAGCCTGAAGATGTCGAATGAGATTTTGTCGAAACATCACCAAAATACTTCCAATTTTACGCGGGAGAAAACCCGAATAACCAAAGATCCATATATATGTGTGTGTGTACACACACACACACACACAACAAAATTGATTTTGCTCCTGCTCCTGCTATCCATAACAAAAATACAATACAACATAAATAATATACATGTTTCCATGTATGGAATGATTGTAGTTGTATTTACGAGCCTGACAGTCCATGGATAAAAGCTGTTTTTAAACCTGTTTGTCCAGCTGGCTAAACTTTTGTATCTTCCGCCCGATGGTAAAAGTGAGAAAAGACACTGACCAGGATGTGAACTGTCCCTAAGTGTCTTCACTATTCTTAATATATCTTGATATATTAACATATCTTAGACTTACATATATTAGAATTGTCATATCTTTGAAACTTAAACCTGAGACATTAGCTTGAGAGACAGCAACTGATCATGGATAAATAAATAAGACTGAATCCTGTTTTCTCCAGTTCCCTTATCTAAGAACTAATCAACAAACTTCAATGGTTTATTTTATTTCTATACTTGAAAATCACAAATAAATACAAACATCCTATGATGCATATATTTTTGAGAGAAAATTGTTTTCTCAATCCACACTCACATTCCAAGAGCTGCAGGAAATAACTATAGGTTTCACATAACAATCAGTAAAATGACATTTATAATCATTAATTTACTGTGCTACTTTCCTAGGTACAATACCTAGTACCAATAATAATTTCCATGTGATGAAATTCAACTGCACTTCAAAAGATAGGCTTTCATAAGTTTGCTTTTGTTGATTAGGAATTTAATTAAAAGCTAGAACTTTAACCTAAAGCTTTACTCTAGATAGATGCTATTTGTCACTAGAAAGTGAAACAAGAAATAAGGAAAAATCCCCATGGTGGCCAAGAGTGAAACAGAAAACTTAAAGAAGACAATATATATATGTCAATAGTTAAAAAGTTAAATAGGCACAATGATGGTATGAATAGCTTGGGAAAAGTACTTCACTATTGGAATAGGAATTTGATGCAGAGGTAAAGCACCTGCCTATTTCCCAGGCACGAATTTACATTATTGGGTCCTTCACTATTTAATCCTGAAGGGCTGGGGAAAAAAACTAAAGCAGGGAAAATTTTACCAGCATAAATCGTTATCAATTCAACTGGCGGCAAACTTCAGATTTTTGCCCACTTGAATAACGCAGATACCCACTTCAACACCAATCTCTTGCATGCCGAACACGGAAGAGGCAAGACCCCCAAGTCCTGAGGAAAGGGCCACAGTATGAGATTTACGGGAGGAGCAGGGCAAGGCGCACATTCGAAGGCGGAACACACCAGGCCAACGGCAACTGAAGCTGGGGAAAGCTCAACGGGTGAGTAGTAACCAAGCAAGAGCACAGCGAGGTGGAAGTGAAAAAAAACGTTGCACAGAAGAAACACGGCGGCATTCGGGAGTCGGCGCGCAAAAAAAAAAAAAAAAGGTTAAGATCAGGGCCCACAGGAAGAAAGGAAGAGGCCGCTCTGCTGACTGACTCTTGAGGCTTTGTAACGCGCTACAAAAGCGGGCCGAAGGTGATTCGGGGCTATCTGCTAGCTGTCGGCAAAAGACGCTGCCGCCGCCGCCGTCACATTGGGCCGCCGGCCTTCGTGAGGGGCCTACAATGGAAGAGCAGGAGAGGCGGCCGCGGCGCGATAAAGCAAGCAGTTCTTAGGCTCCGCTCCCTCTTTTCCCCCTCCGCCGGTTCAAAGGAATCCGAAACAACACCCCACCGGTCTTCCCGACGGCACGCTCAACCTCACTTGACCCGGTTCAGCTCGCTGCGCCACAACCTGGGACCGGGCCTGCTACGTCCATCCTACTTTCACGGCTCCTCGTAACCTGTGCCTCTCCGACCGTCTTCGTCCCCTCCCTTCCCAGATAGGGCAGAGGTCTCCCGCCCGTCTCGCCCCTGCTCACCCCCCACATCGTTCGTCCCGCAGTCAGACAATCATCCAGACAGGCCCCGGCACTCTCGTTCCTCCACCCTCGCGAGCCCGCCTCTTCCGGATCCGCCGCCGTAAAACTAGCGTCATCCGCCCTCGTTGGCTCGGCTTTATCTCCTAAACGGGGCGCGAGGGCGGCCCTTCCTCAGACACTTTCTATGCGCCCCTCCCCACGTCCAGCCAATCGATAAGTGTCCCGGATTACGTCCTTTGCCATAAGTGAACAGGAGAATAAGGAAAGAGTTAATTCGCCCCTTAATTGGACAGATTCCTTTTTCCAGATGGACCGCCAGAGATGTGCGCACCCATTACGTCTTGTTGCTCAAACTCGTTTTACCCATTTATCTCTGTGCTCCCAGCAATAATTAAACCGGTTTAAAGCGGAATAAAGCACCCAATTTCAAACAACCAATAAGGCCATACCATCTAATTAGAGCTCTCCTGAAGCTGAGACGGTAAACAACCCCACTTAAAGCGTAGTCTGTCCAAAATCTGTTTGAAATCGCTAAAATAGGAAAACAAAACACTGTTTTATTTGTAAGTGTGCTACTGTGCCAGTATTTTTATTAGTTTCCAAACGCAATGTTTTGGGCATAGATCAATAAATACTACGTACTTAGTATGGCTATTCCAGGGCTGGTATGACGTGCTAATGGCCACTAGACCTTCAATTCCATAGTAAAGCATCATCTCTTACTATTAAGAAAATAATGACCATCCTCGGGCACCTTTTGAGGCAAACATTGCAGGTGCCCATAGTAATTTTTCACAGGAAGAGAATACACAGCAGTAGTATGGTTTTATATAAGATTGTTTTAAAACAGGTAACATTTAGATGGTTCTTTGAGGACTAGAAAAATATAGAGATCGGGCAACTATAACATACTCTGTTCTTGCCTTATAATAAATATGAAGTTTTAAAAATAATTTAAATTGGTTATGAATTACCGATTGTTGGATTATTAAGACAAGTTCAAGTACCCAAATATTCATAAGTGATGTTGGTCCAATTGTTATCACTAAACCTGTTTGTAAGTTTCTTACTGTATATGTTGTTTACAAACTCCAAGTTTAGCATGGAGATGATAAGAATTTGATCCCTGAATTTGAGAGAAAACTTTTACCCTTACCCTTACAAAGGGCTTCTTTGTCCAACTAAAAGTATGAATTGCTACAATCATTCAGACAAAGCAAAAAAGCATGTATTAAGATGTATCAAGTCTTTTTATAGCATACACATATAAATGATGTATACATTTGATATATCAGAAAGCAAGTGATCAAACTATAAAACATATTGACACATGTGATCCTTGAACAATAGAAAATATTGATTCTAAGTAGTGTTCCCCAAAAGTGACAAATTTAAAGATTACATTACTCTTTCCCAGCTGGGTTTGTATTTTAAAACTTGTAAGCTTATTCAAGGACTCCTCTATTGTTTAGTGCTGAAACAGTAAGTTTTCACATAAGAAAGAAATGGCCTTGGCAAAGAAAAAAAAAACTGATTTTCCGAAGTTACTGTAAAAATACAGGCCTAAACTGTCATGTTAAAAGTGCTAATATCATCTTTCAAACTGTTACTAATGAACAATTCTTTCATTTGGTTCTAAAATAGTTTATAATTTGCTAAACCACTATTGTATTTAGCAAGTGTGTAATTAGCATTTGAAACTACATAGGATCTGTGTGTTGTGAAGCAGAAACAAAAGTTTTTGCAGGCAAATACTAATAAACAATTGCATAAGATAACATTGAAGTTCAGTAATGAGTACAATGTAATAATAATGCCAAGTAACATTTCTTGAAAATTTTGCAACAGAAGCAAAAGTCCAACAGAAGTCATGGTTGCTTAAAAGTAATTAGTTCAGTAATCAGATTTTTTTAAAAAAAGTTCATCAGGCAAGTTCCAAGAGTCTTAACAATCTCCACTTGTGAAGAATCAAGGACCCTTTTCCACAAGGTCAGTGAATTTGCTTAGTCAGCAAAAATCTGGAAGGATCTTTTAGTTTGGATCAAGAGTCTTGTGCTGGAACTTTTAAGCAGCACACATTTTTGCTGCTGGAAAGGAAGGTTTTAGTCACTCAGAGCTGGCTCTGTTCTGCTTCTGTAAGGATAGAAACTATTTGGTAATTAGTTCATTCCTTTCAACAATGGATGCATTGAAATGGCAGTAACAATCCCTTTCGTGAATTCTTGGCCTAGAAGAAGCTCCTGGATATTTTCACATTTATAGGAATAAGCCAATCTATAATAATTTGAGTAACATGATGTCCTTTCACATGTATTTGCTGACAAAGACAGAAAAACACATGAGACACATGTAGTTGTCCATCCAGAAGAAGCCATCCCAAGAACCATTGTAGTGACATTGCAAGCTGTGGTTCCAACATTAATAAGAAAATTAACATAGGCAATAGCAGAGGGAACCTGAAATGCTGGTACAAAGAATTGAGCAGCTTATATAGCAGCCTGTTCAGCAAATCAGGATTTTGTAGAATCTTAGTAAGATTTGAACAAGGTTTCTATACCAGGTTTATGGTCTGCAAATTAAAAAGAATAATTCTTTATATTAAAACAGGAAGCTCTCAAGCAGCCTTTTGCTCTAAGAGTTAAAAATCAGTGGGATGTAGGTTGCTTTTTACTAGTCAGAGTTAGAAAATACTTAGTCAGCCTGGTAAATGCTGTTAGCCAAAGCTTATAAATATCTTAAGGTTCTTGTTTCTTGATGTTTGATGGAAGGCAGAAGCAACTGAAAATAACATCCACCCTTGCAGGAAAAAGTTCTTTTGTGTTCAGGTATGGGAAGTATACCCCAAAAGGACGGTGCCAAAAACCTCATAGCACCAGAAACCTCAGAAAACAGTGCCAGGAGACACAAGCCAGCCCTTCCCCCTTTAAGAAAACCAAGAAGCACTAGCTGAAAGGAAAAACTCAGAACAACCCTGCTAATGACTATTACAAAAGTAACAGAGCTGACAACAAACATTTAAGTAGAGCCATTAAGGGGAATCAGGCTAAAAATAAGTCACCTGGAACTTCCCTTTCCCTCTTTCCTGGCAGAATTAATCCCCAGGATAGGAAAAACAAAGCCCCAGGAACAGGATTAACCCATTAAGGCAGGAAGACAGAATTCAGAGCAATCACTTTTAAAAAGGCACACACAAAATCTCATCAGACCACACAAACTTCAAAGTGAAAATGGGTATAAAAATCTATAAACTTATCATGCCACTCTGCTTGGAAGCCAGAAACTCTTGAGCTGTGTCACTATTTTTCTTGCCTTCCTACATTAAAAGATTTCCACTTTCTGGCAGCTGCTTCTGCATTCGGTTCTTCTCAGCATCTGTGATTATGTCCCAGCTGGGAGTGAACCAGGGAAGTTTCTTCCAACTTAGGTATATAATATAACCCAAGTAAATAATTTAAATAAACTGGACTGCAGCTTAGCTGGTGAATCTTTGTGACCCCATTTTGTGACTCTAGAAAGTTAAATCTGTTGGATTTATGAGGTAGGAGCTACAAAACATGGGTTGGCATGGCCAACTCGATGTCACTCACACCCACCCAGTCACATGACCCCCTGGCCATGCCTACCCAGCCACACAACCCTTCTCTCTCTCCCCCTCTCTGTATCTCTCTCTGTCTCTCCCTCTCTTCCTCTCTATCTCCCCTCCCCTCCCACTTTTCTCTGTATCTCTCTCTCTATCGGTCCCCCACATGTATCTGTCTCCCCTTCTCTATCTCTTTCTCTCCCTCTTCTCCCTATCTTCCCCTCTTTCTCCCCTCTCCTCTTTCTCCCCCTCTATCTCTGTGTGTCTCCCTCCCTCTGTCTCTCTCCCTCTTCCTATCTTCCTCTCTCCCCCTCTCCTCTCTCCCCCTCTCTGTCTCTCTCTGTGTATCTCTAGTGTATCTCTCCCCCCCTCTCCTCTCTCCTCCCTCTTTCTGTATCTCTGTGTGTGTCTCTCCCTTTATCACTCTCCCACTCTTCCTTTTTATTTTAAAGTTTTTATTTTTATTTTTTACACATCTCTTCAAGTGAGCAACATGATTCCAGGTTACAACATTCATACATAGTCATAATTACATTTCCAACATTCCTATCTAATTTCATATCAAATCATTATCTATTTCACTGATCTTTAAATAAGTTCTCACTTCATATATCAAAAACATTTCATCCTCACGTATATTTTCCACTCTTTATTCCATATTATTTCCATTTTCAGCTTACCATCTATTTTATTTTACATTATTATCTTCATTAACTTTCTCATAGCCGAATATAATAAACAAACAAAAAAGAGTAAAAATAAAATAAAACTAATATATTAAAGATCCATATAGTATATTCCCCAATCTACAATAAATCTTATATTTATTCCAGAGATATTCATATAACCATTTCATAATTTTCTTTGTTTCCACTTAGCCAAAGTTTACCTATGAAATTTTTCTCCCCCCTCTTCCTATCTCCCCACCCTGTATCTCTCTCCCCTCTCCTGTCTCCCCCCTCTTTCTGTGTCTCTCTGTGTCTCTCTTTCCCTCTCTGTATCTCTCTCTCTATCTCTCCCCCTCTCCCTATCTCCCCCTCTGTCCCTGTATTTCTGTCTCCCCCCCTTTCCCTCCTCTTTGCATGTGTCTCTGTGTGTGTGTGTGAGACACTCTGTGTGTGTGTGTGTGTATATATATATATTTCTCTCTCTCTCTTTCTCTCTCTAAGAAAGCTGTGGCTGGGCCAAGGCAGCAAGCTCTCCTTGGGGCTCTTCACTACTCCGTTTGTTTACAAGTGGGGGCACCCTCAAGCGGCCCACCCCATGCGCTCCTTTGCTGTGCTTTGGCCGAGCTCAGCTGCTTGCTTGAGTAGGATTTCCTGCTTGTGCAAAACCTCCTGGCCCCACCACAGCCAGCCAGAGGGTCACAAGAAGAGAAGGAGGAGAGAGGAGGAGGGTTATCCGAAGGCAAGCTGGATTGCCAAAAAGTTGCCAAGAAGAAAGAAAAGGAATAGTGAAGGGTCCCAAGGGGAGTTCGCCAGCTTGGCCCAGCCTCATCTTTCCAAAAGAGAGAGAAGAGACAAAGAGAGAGAGACCATGCAAGAGAGATACAGAGAGATACACACACATACACACATAGAGAGAGATACAGAGAGGGAGAGACCGGCTGACAGGAGAGTTTGGTGGGGACACTCTGGCTTTCTCTGAGCCTGACCCCCGGGGTGGGCATGCGACGTTCGGTGGGGCCAGCCCCCTTTTCCTGCTGCCCTGAGCTTCTTAAAACCATGGCTGGGCACTGCAGGCCCATCCCCCTTTCTAACATCCTTCCTCCCGGATCCCATTCCCACTCCTCCAGGCCTCATGTTAGTAAGGCCAGCATTGGTCGCAGCTAGGTCAGGCCAGTATCTTGGCACAGATTGTGCATCTCCCCAAGTGACCAAGGTGCACTCAGCACCAACAAGGGCCAGAAGAAGCTCCAGCAAGAATGAGGCACTGGAGAATCAGCCACAGCCACTTCTCCATCCCCCACTGTCGCCCTTACTTTCTCAGGCCAGGCGAGGAAGGGCAGGTTGTGGGCAAGGGGCAGGGCCAGCCGGTGATGGGACAGGGAGCCACAGCAGAGGGCCCAAAGAACCATATGTGGCTCTGGATACCATATGCCAACACCCGGCCTATAACAATAAAAAGGAAGAATAGAATGTGAACAAAACAGAAGCAAACTAATGGAACAATAAAATAAACAATGAAAAAGAAAGGGGGAATACATGATGACAAAAAGATGGATGGGTGGAGAGTAGAAAGCGGGGTAGTGGTGGTGGTGGTAGGTGGAGTCTACCATCAATCCACCAGCCACTTCCCTCATTTAATCCCTAGTCCAATAGAAGAGCCTGGTTTTCAGGCTTTTGTGGAAGGATAGGAAGGTGGGGGTAGTTCTAGGGTAAGAACTAGGGCAGTTCTTAGAACCCCCTAGAGCAGTGATGGCTAACTTTTTCAGCATCGAGTGCCCAAAGCACACGCGCATCCCCAGAATGCAATATACATGCGTCCCCCTCGCATGCACCCTGTGCATGCCCCCTGCCACCCGCATGCCCCCCCGCATGCACGGCAGAGACCTGAATATCAGCTGGCCAGCGAGAGGCGCATGCATACGTGCATGCACAGTGTAACTGAGCTGGGGCGACAGCTCACATGCCCACAGAGAGGCCTCTGCATGCCACCTCTGACATGGGTGCCATAGGTTCACTGTCATGGCCCTAAAGGGTAGGCTGTTCTAAAGGATGGGCATTGCAGCAGTTCTTCTGGATTCTGATAGTTGGAGTTCTTTGATGGGATTCATTGAGGCCCTCTCTGCCTGCATGAGTAGGACTGGCTTGTTCTAGCAGGATGAGATAGTTCATCAGGGAGCCTGGACCTAACCCATCAAGGACTTTAACACCTTGAATTGCCTTCAGACGCAGACCAGTAGCCACTGAATTCTTGAAGCTATTCTAGGAGCCACAAAGACTGATCTTGCTACCATACTTTGCACCAGCTGAAGCTTTTGAATGATTTCAATAGTAACAGGGGTGGGATGCAAATATTTTTACTACTACTTCTGTGGGTGTGGCTAGGTAGGAGTGGTTAGATGGTCATGGTCATGTGATTGGGTGGGTGTGACTTCTTTTTTGCAGCACCCCCTGCACTCTTTTTTTTTCCCTCTTGGGCCTCAGGAAGCCTCCGGGGGTATTTTTGCTCCCAGGAGGCTTCCCTGAGGTCCAGGAAGGCAAAAAACAGCACAGGGGGGCACAGAACCCCCCCATGCACCCCTTTTTGCCTCCTGGGCTTCAGGGAAGCCTCCTGGACGAAGCAGTAAGACAGCGAGGGGGATCATTGGAACAGCTGATCATCAGGAGGGGGAAAAACAAATACCTTAAGAGTGACTGGGCAGGAGAGAATGCAGTCAGTGATGTCGGACATGCGCGCAATGTCACACATGTGCGATAAGGACTGACTGGGTGGGGAAGGGAGGGGTGAGCAGAGAGGTGAGGGGTCAGCCAGAGGCATGATTTTCCGATTCTCCGAACTGCACAGAATCATAACAACAGGTTCTTTAGAACCAATCCGAACTGGTAGAATCGCACCCCTGAAGAGTCACCTGCGTACAACCATTTCAGTAGTCAAGATGAGATGACTATGTTTTGAGAAACTCAAGTGCAGGGAGTCATGATCCAGACAAAGTCACAGCTGGTGCAAAAGCTAGAGCTGTACAAAAGCTATCCTGGTCATGCCCACCACCTGCATTTTGAGCAGGAGATGGTTGTGAACTGGGTCTGAATAAGTAATGCAACCTCATACTGAATTAAAGATGGTAAAAACCCAGATCCTGAAATTCCCTGCACACAAAGCCACTCAGTCTTGCCAAGGTTCAGTCAACTGTTCTTCATCCAGGTCCTTACAGGGACATCCAGTCTCCAGGCATTGTGAGAGGGTAGAGATAGTGTAATTTGAGTTGCCTTGTGTAGAGGTGTAGAACTGAGTATTATCAGCATCTTGATGAATTTCAACCATGGTGATGACTAATCTCACTGAATGCTTCATGAAGATAGAATAGAATAACAGAATTGGAAGGGACCTTGGAGGTCTTCTAGTTCAACTCCCTGCTTACACCACTTCAGACAAATGATTATCCAACATCTTTTTAAAAACTTCCAGTGTTGGAGCATTCACAACTTCTGGAGGCAAGTTGTTCCACTGATTAATTGTTCTAACTGTCAGGAAATTTCTCTTTAGTTCTAGGTTGCTTCTCGATTAGTTTCCACCCATTGCTTCTTGTCCTGCCCTCAAGTGCTTTGGAGAATAGCTTGACTCCCTCTTCTTTGTGGCAGCCCCTGAGATATTGGAACACTGCTATCATGTCTCCCCTAATCCTTCTTTTCATTAAACTAGACATACCTAGTTCCTGCAACTGTTCTTCATATGTTTTAGCCTCCAGTTCCCTAATCATCTTTTTGCTCTTTTCTGCACTCTTTCTATAGTCTCAACATCTTTTTTATATCATGGTGACCAAAATTTAATGCAGTATTTCAAGTGTGGCCTTACCAAGGCATTTTTAAATGGTATTAACACTTCACATGATCTTGATTCTATCCCTCTGTTTATGCAGCCTAGAACTGTGTTGGCCTTTTTTTTTTGGCAGCTGCTGCACATATTTAAATGGTTGTCCAATAGGACTCCAAGATCCCTCTCATAGTTACCACTATTGAGCAAGGTACCATATATACTGTACCTGTGCATTTTGTTTTTCTTGCCTAAATTTATAATCTTACTTTTTTCACCATTGAACTTCATTTTGTTAGATAGAGCCCAATGTTCAAGTCTGTCAAGCTCTTTCTGTATCTTATAAGCCTATCTTATGCAATGCTAGTTATTCTTGCCAGCTTGGTGTCATCTGCAAATTTGATGAGTTCCCCATCTATCCCCTTGTCCAAGTCATTGATGAAGATGTTGAAGAGACTGGGCCTAAAACAGTGCCTTGGGGTACTCTACTGCATACTTCCCTCCATGTAGATGCAGTTCCATTGTGGACTACATGTTTAGTGCAGTTGGTCAGCCAGTTATGAATCCATCTGGTGGTGATGTTGTCTAACCCACATTTTTGTACTTTATCTAGTAGTAGATTATGGTCTATTTTATCAATTGCCTTATTGAAGTCCAAGTAAATTATATTGACAGCATTATATCAAGAAGATATTAAACAATGATGAGACTTCCGGTTTGCAGGGCTTCGGCGGCGGCAGGAATCCGCGATCGTGCACAGTTTCTGCTTGCGCTCGCCGCTGGAGTGCCCCGAGCCAGCTGGCTTCAGGGCTATAGTTACCCCGTAGAGGTGACTGAAGATAGGGGAGACCCGGCAGGGGTTGAGGGGAATTGCACCTCCCCTCCTCAGCTGGCTTAACTCCCTTTTCCAAATGCGGTAAGAGCGGAGGTCAGAAATGACCGCCACAAAGAAGCACTCATCTGGAAAAGTATGTGCAGGAGGAAGCTGAGAAGTTTCAGCTGACCAGGATGATAAGCAATATTTAAGATATCCTGGAATTTAAATTTTGGAAAAGGATACATCGTTCCCAAAGAAGATCTGGAAGCAGCGAACGAAAGTGAAAAGGGAAAGTTTGTTTTTTCTCACTCTCCTTCCTTACGGTGACAGCAGATGAATGAGAAATTGGAAAAACCCGCTTTGGCATCAGCAGGTAATTAAACTGGAAAATTAAAGCCAAGGGGACAATAAAGATTTCTGAACACTGAAAAAAACTTTTTTTTGCTGTAAGTGGGAAGGGAGAGGAAAAGAATTAAGACTAAGATTTGGCTGGAGGAGACTGCTTGGAATTTAAAAGACTAGAGCTAAATTGTAACAAGACTTCTAAAAGATACATTTTAATTGGAACTTTGTAACTGAATTGTAACCCCAGGAAGAGAAAGTGAAAAAAGAAAAAAGTATTAAATGAAACAGCCTGTGTGTATTTGGACTGCTTGATGTCTTTGGGACTTTTGGAAATTATTATTTGAATGATTAAAAACATTTGGGTTGTTTAAAAAAATTTCTACAATGGCATTACTTGTGGATGAACTGAAAATGGAATTCAAAAAATATAAAGAAGAGGAACAAGAAGGGAAGGGCTCTTTTGGCTCTCTTTTTCATTTTTTAGAAATGGCGATTTCTACTTATGAGAAACTACAAGAACAAGAAGATTGGGATGAAGAAGAAGCCATCTTTAATGAACAAGCAACTTTATCTGGGGAAGAAAGAGGAAAGGGGGGAAAAGAGAATGGAGAATTTAAGACTTTAAAAACAACCAAAAAAGGGAAAAATAAGGTGAAAAATGGACACAATGTCATAAAGCAACAGAAAAGAGGAATACAGAAGAGGGTGGAGATCAAGAGACAAGGGGGTAAAAAGGGTAGAGTGGAGAAGCAAGGAAGAAAGGAAGGGAAGAGAAGCTACAAAGATTTGAAACAAGATGTAAAGAAACAGGATTTATTTAGAGATAATGGGTAAAAATATAATTGAAAAAGAGATTCTGCAAAGGTACATAAGATTGTATTGTTGTATTTGTATTAGAAATAATGTTAGAAAATTAGAACAACATATGATTATAAAATAGGATAAAATATTCAATATAATTCAGTGAAATTTTCTTATTTTTTGAACAAGATAAATGAAATGAAATATGAGAGAATTGAATTAAGAAGGAATGGGAACATCTTAATTACATAATGTTTTAAAATATAAGTGAAATGGGGTGGAAGTAACTACGTAAAATTTATAAGTGTTCCCATAGAAACATGATACCTATTTGAAAAGGAATGTGTAAAACGCTCAAGACTTAAATGAATATTAATTTTAATGACAGTGTTTAATTGGTATGGATTGTTGTTTTAATTATATTATATATTTATATTTTTTTTCTTATTTTAAAATATAGTGCGCAGCTTTAGAATGTACTAAGCAGAATCCGAATGAAAATTATGTATTATTTTAAGTGTTAAATTTAGGGAAAAGATATAAAGGCATCATACTCCAATCAGTGATTACAGGAGAAATTTTGTAATGAGAAAAGATAATAGACAGCTGAAACAGGACAGACAAAGGATATAAGTATAATGATTTAAATTGAGATGAAATAAATAAAATAGAATTAAGAGAGTGAAAAGAGGGGAGAAGCTATATAGAAAATGTAGAATGGTAAATAAGATATGGAATGGTATATAAAAGTGATCATGAACTTGAATTTATGTCTGTGCAAAAAGATGTAACCCGGGATCAAGCTGCTTTCCAAAAAGATGTTTTATGTTTTCATGTTTTGTGTTTTGTTTGTATATGTTTGTCTTTTAAAAATTAATAAAAATTTTGAAAAAAAGAAGAAGATATTAAACAATGATAGAGTCCCAAGCTCTGTGGTTGGCAGCAAGTGGTTGAGAGCTGGGTCTTTCACCCCCTATCAACATTGATTGGGACCAATTTTGGAGTGCAAAACTGTGCCACCCAGTCCCAACTTACATGATTGGCCCCAAAAGATACCATGACTGATGTTATTGAAGGCAGCTGAGAGATCAAGGAGGGTGAGAATGGTTGCACTATCCTCATCTTGCTCCCTCCAGAGATCATGCATGAGTGCAACCAAGGCTGTTTCTGTTGAATATACATGCCTGAATTCTAACTGAAAGACATCCAGGAAATCTTTCATTGAGGATTCCCTGGAGCTGCTGAGCAACCACTTTTTCTACCACTTTCCCAAAAAAGGGAAGATGGAAGGCTGGATAAAATTGTCCAGGTAGTTGCAGTTAAGTGAGGATAAACCAGTGCCTCCTTAAAAAAACTCCCAGACAAGTGGGAGTGAGGAATTTATCATTGCATGTATCCACCTGCTGGTCACTACCCTGGAGGCTTTCACCAACCAGGAGGGACAAGGATCTAATTGAAGATGGTTGCATTGACAGTGCAGAGAACCCTGTCCACTTCTTTAGGTCCAGCAAGGTCAAATCACTCCAAATTACTTGGCAAGACACATCCCTAGACATCTTATAAGGACTAGCACTCATAATGGTTCTAACTGGGAAATCATGGAATGATTTTATACAACAGGTGTTCAACAAATTCTTCTTCCCGGCTCTGAAGGTAATTACCATACCATCCTGGCCTAGAAGAGAGATTTTATATGTCAAATTTGTGGTTGATAATGAAAGCAGATTCAAATCAATGTTTTGCTAAGGGCTATTTCTTACACTTTGTTTCCTGATGAACAAATAACAAATAGGCAATATGTCTGTATCTGATTTGGGTGATCAAGACTAATATGCTCCCTAAGTTCATTTCTAAAGAATGTCATTCAGAGTCAGAGCAGAGAATGCTTCAAACACTACATTGCTTAGGAATTTCCTTGTTTTGATTGTTGTGAGCCACTGAGAGTTGTTGAATGTTGGGTGTCATACAATTTAAATAAAAAATAAAGAAATGTTCTTTTCTAATTATTAAATCTGAAAAAAAAATAACAGAACATAATGTAGAATACGGAATAAAACAAAGATCAAACTGGTGCTCTACATGTCTAGTAATTTCTTTGCAAATTATAAAATTTACTCCTAAATAAATAAGAGAATTCCAATATAGCAGAGATAATACATGTAGATGTTGGATTGTCTGCTACAATATTATATTTCTGATTGTATTATATTTCTGATCAATATTATATGATTACATAATAGTGGTCTATGACAAGATGTGCAGCAACACAATACATACATACATACATAAAACAAGAAAAGAATGGCATGTAGGAATTGGCAGTGAAATGTTTCAAAGGATGACTTAGTTTGGAAGAGATTTGAATTTAAAAATAGACAATGTTTTTCTAGGTTAATTCTAAATGTAATGGTTAAAAACAGTTGATAGAATATTTTCTAGTCACCTTAATTTTAACTATATTTAACATTTATAGTTAACTATAAATTTTATTGCATCTATTCATTGTGTAGAAAGTACCCAGAGCACAGTCCTTTCAGCCCCACACGCCAAGAAGGCCCCACACCCATTTGTCCTACTCAGGTGATCCTGAGGACACAGATAAACCTCCAAGTGGCATCAAGGACTCTCTAAAACAGGGCTGTCAAACTCCCAGCCCATGGGCCAGATGCGTAGCATGCTGATACGCCCAAGCCCAGTTTAGCAAAGGGGGAAAAAGTCCTGATATATCACATGGCTAAGTCAGTTTGACACCCCTGCTCTAAAAGAATACAAATGACCTGCAAGAAATAGAAATCCTTCTATTCTCCACCATTCAGTCAGAGGTGAAGAAGCTTCTTGGATGAGAAGTGAAACGTCTTCAAAGAAAAACAAGGAAGTCCAATTGCCTCCTGAAAAAGCACCTTTGTGACTTTACATTGGAAATGTGGAAAAAAATGAACGGTCATTTTTATCCCATATTGTGGACTTGTAAAAAAACCTAGAAAATTCTGAATCCAAATATATATAATGATATAATAGAATTTTAAAGATTAACGTTCAGTTGAAAACATTTTTTTTCCATTGGGACTTATGAATAGTAAGTAAAAAAGACTCATAGAAGATTGCTTTTTTTAACCTAGTAACATTTATTTCTTTAATCTTTATGAGCAGTAGCTAATGAAATAAAGCACTAACAAGGAAATCTGCAGTACAATCAAAATCACAACAAGTATACTGTTGGCATTCTTAAATGTTGCAAAAACAAAAAAAAGAAGAGCCATAGATTTACTACTGTGGAGCACATAGAAAAAGTCTTGCATAAAATAATTCATAGATTTCAGAAGCAGAGGACCTGATTTCCTACTTACAGTCTTGATGCTGGAAAAAAAAGTTATCTATGTTCAAGCAGCAAAATATCCAACTTAGCACAACTTGATATACTGTAGTCCTATCAAAAGAGGAGTAAGGCAGACCTGTATTCTCCTTTAATTTAACTTTCATTTTGGAGCAGCCCACACTGACTAAAGATTGCCAATTGAGATGGAGAATGGCAATGAATAAAAACACCGTTTACTAATTCAACTGAGAATCTGAAAGATATATAAAAATATTCAGCATAAGAAACCTTTTTATACCACCCTGTATCAGCAACCAAGACATTAATCCTTGCTGATGTGAAAATAACTTTTCCTGATCTGAACACCTCAGATTTTCAGAATTTAATGAATAGCTGATAACCTAATTTTGATTTTACAAGATCCAAAAATGAATTGGAATATTTAGTAAAGAAACTGAATAATTTTGATGCACTGGCTGATTTTAAGATAAACAAAAAACAAAAATTAAGAACATAAATGAGAAAGTCAGATTTTAAAGTTGAGGAAAAGATTAGATATCTTGGAGGTACATTAACCAATACAAATTCTATTTCAAGACAATCATGTGACTTTTTGAAATGACATTAAAAAGGACATATTAAGATACAGCTATCTTAGCTGGGAAAAATGTACATAATTAAGATATATGTTTTACCTAAAATTGTCTTATTCCAGTTATCCATATTGATCACATATGTTCTATTTAAGCAATAGAAAAAAGATATTTCTAAGTTTACATGGTGAAAAAGCCAAGAATTAAATATAAATTGTTTTAGGATGCTATAGAGAGTAGAAGATTGGGTTTACCAGATATAAACTTATATTTTCACATTTGGTTTGGATGAAGGAAAGGGTGATCATGAAGAATAAGTGGCTATTAGATTGGCAAACCATGATTTGAGATTTGTTTGGTATGATAAAGCTAAAGTGAATGCAGATTTTAAGAATAATTTTGTTAAGTTTGTTTATTCATGTTAGAAGCATCACAATTAAAATAGGCATACTATACAACATAAAATTTAAAATATAAAATACAAGATTAAAACATGTAGAAGTTAAATAAATATTTCCTAGAAACTAGCATCATTAATTGCATTCTGTCATGCTGCCATGGAGTCTTCAAATGTACACTGATCAAGACACAAAGGACAGGTATAAATATGTGTTGTTGCCTGCATGTTATCACAATCACAAAGGGCAGAAGATACCAGATAGCCCCATTTGTTCAGAGTGTCTTTAGATCTGTTGTACCCATGCATAGCCTATTCAATGATTTCCATATTTTCCAGCTTTCGCTAGGCCCAGATGCTAACTTCTCCATTGGTTCCATCCAGTGTTGGTTCTTTGTTACTTTCCATAAATCTGTGCTGCTTTCACATTTTTGAAGTGTTCCTTTGATCTAAGTTTTTTCTGGATTTTAATCTCTGACGAGCTGGTTGTAAGCCATAGAGAGGGTGTTGTCTAGATTTAAATTAATCTTGTCTCTGTATGCTACTTCTTCTCTGTGAACATACATGGGACAATGCCAACTAGGTGGGAGATCTTACTAGAGGAGTAGTTTTAAGGCATCCAGTAATAATTCTATTAGCTTCATTCAGAGCAACATCTATTTTTCCAGTGTGTATGTTGATTTATACCAGACTGAGCAAGCATATTTGCCTGCTGAATAAGAATGAATCAAAGCTGTTGTCTTAAGGACCTTTGGTTTTGCACCCCAGGTCAATATCCAGGGTGCTAGAGCTATCTGGCACCCCAGGTAGAGTTCATTAATTTCTGAGAATATTTCATCCACTGACCTTCAGTTTAACATTCATATGATGGTGTTTATATGTTAAGGCCCTATCTAGGGTGACCCCTAAGTATTTATGGCTGTAGCAATATTTTAATAATGTCTCTTTCCTGCTTATTGGAAGGAACATACCTGAGTTTCTGCTGGATTTGGTCTTAACTAGTTATCACAATAGTATTGATCAAGCTCTACCAGGGCTTCAGTTAAATATTGTTCCATCTCCTCAAACATATTTCCAGGTACAGCCATTGCTCAATCATCGACATACATATAGTTATTACTACTTTCAGGGAGGAGCTGATCACTCAAGTAAATATTAAAAAGAATTGGAGCCAATACACTACACTGCGGTAAACTATTCCGTTGGTTCCTCCATCTACCTCGTCTTCCCTGAAACTCCACAAAAACATACAGTTCTGAAGCCTGATCTGATATTTATGTTTAAAATCTTTACTCAATCATAAAATTTCTGTTTCAGTTTTCTAAGATTGATGGTATTATAGGTGGCTATGAGATCTATGAATTCATTGCCTATTGAAGATGAATTCATCTTCAATATACTGAGTTAAATTCAGAATCTGGATGGTGCAACTTTTTTCAAGGTGTAATCCAACCTGCTGCAGTATAAGAAGAGATTCTACAGCTACAGTGAGGCAATTTTGTATTATTATTTTTCCAAAGATTTTGTAGGTATCGCACAAGAGAGAAACTGGAAGCAATTCTTAGCCTCCCTATTGGCTTCTTTACCTGGTTTTAAAACTGCTACAATAGCCTTTCGCCAGATACTAGAAATCTTAATTGTTCCAAGCATTTATTAAACATTTCTAGTAGCTTTCAGTCCAAATTGCTTTATCTGTTCAATAAAGATGCCATCCAAACCAGCAGCTTTCTGTGGCCTACTCTTCCTTATAACTTCTCTCAGTTCTTCCATAATAAAGGGGGAACAATAAGTTAATCAGTTTATGCTTTTTTCTGTTGATCTTAATTTTGTGTTTTGGTGGCCTTTGATCTGGGTTGCCGTTCTTAAGAAGTTGACTGGCTATTTAGCCTGCACTTATGTTGGCATAATCTCTAGAGTGAGTTCGAGTGGACTCTAGAGTGAATAGCTATTTGTGCTCATGTCTAGTTCCTCTATTATTTTAATCTAGCTTTCTCTCTTAGCTTCTTTTAGCCTTAGTTATAGAAGTAATTAACTGCTGGCCTGCATTCACTGCATTCATTCAAATTACTTTAAGACATTGCTGAATTATATAATTGCCTACATATATCAAGTCTGGGTTATATCCCCTGAACCACTTTCCATTGTTAAATGAAGTTGGTATTTTTTTTGGCATGTAAAATAGATAGGTAATTAAAACCCACCACCTTTATAATAGCCTCCCTACTTCTGTCATCATTAGAATACCCCCATATATTTCTGCAATTATTAAAGTCTATAATAATAAATTTTATTTCATCCTTATTAAATGTATTAAATTCATCACCCTTGATCTCAATTACTGGTGGTTTATATACTGAAGTGGCCATGCTGAGCTCTACAATTATTAGTACTTTGTTATTTATGTCTAATGTTGTGGACCAAATCTGGATACCGGGCTTCACAAAGACTATGCTGCTGTACTGTCAGTCAGGACTCTCTGCTACTAGCCACATGCTCTATATTTTAAGTCTTCTCTGTGAATATCCTGTATAAACAGGACATCACAGTTATTTTTGGCACAAGTTCCACAATAGTTCTTACTTACATGCAGGCGGATACTCAATGTTTACTGAAATTATAGTAATCTGTGGATCTTAAAAGCTCCTTTATGGGATATACATATTGTCACAGGTAGAAATGAGCACCTCACTATGCTTCAGATACTTCTAGATTGAATGGATTTTAAAAAATGTTTTGTTTTTTGTTAGATATGCCATCCTAAGAATCTGGGTTAAATACAAAATAAGGCTTTCTTCCAAGTCAATACTTCTTTGGTTGTTATCCCAAGAAGTTTTGTTTTAAAGCCACAAGCTGCCATTTGGAAACCACTTTTGAACTTTTTTGCTTCATACTGAAAAAAATGAAACTTTGATTCTAGGTTTTGACAATTAGAATGATTTTATTTTAGAAATAGCTTGAAATATTGTGAACTGTAAAGGAAAAGGTTGAAGGTGTATTTTTCTGAGGTTGTATTTAGGTTTTGGGGGGGGTATTTTATGGTACTGAAAAATGTTGAAAGTTACAACTTTTTTCTTTTAGCACTTCTCCCTTTCTTTCTCTTAATTCTTTAACTTTTGTTTTTCCTATATTATACTTTTTTAATTTTTTTTATTGAAACTTAAAAATATTATGGCAAGCAATTTTAAGAAAATTTTTAAGACAAGATAAAACACCACAGAAAATCTGACAAGGCTCCTTTAATGTACTTTTACATATATCAGATAAGGCCTTACAGAGTTACACTCTTTAGAAATTTATAAACCATTCCCCTAAAAGAGATATTTTTTTATCATTCTTGTGTACTGAAGTAGGCATGATTATTATAGCATAACGGAACAAACATTTGATAGGAAGACATGCCTAGAACTGGAGGAATCCAAGGTAGCTAATATTCTTAAATCTAGTTGTATGAAGAGGCAGCATTCTCTTCCCATTTCTGGTAGAGAACCTTTCTGATAGATAAGGAGGGCATAAATTTTGCACAATGTGAATTTATTCCCTTAAAGAAAAGAAATAACCCTATTAGAACTTTTATTGAAGAATGCTGAAAATGTGGGATTTCTTAACAAAAATCTATTACATCTTGAGTTAATATTTCTTAATTCTGTATCAGTTTTTCATGACAGTAGCATTGAAAAAACAATTGAATCTCAAACATTTCTGGAAAAGTAAGCTAATGTGTTAAATGCATCAATAATTCTATGTTCATCAGAGTTAATAGACTCCAGGCACAACTGATCCAAATCTACTTCAACATATTATCATCTTAATAATATACAGTCCATATTATAGCTAGCAGATGACAAGAATTTTAAAAATCCCACCATTGTTCTGTAAATACTGGACAAAAGAGAAAATTGAAAGGCTAAAAAAGGGCAGGAAAAAAGACTACTGAAATGGAAAGATTTTGCTGCCTGAAAACTCACTGAGAAAAATACTTATTTCAAGTATACAGCTCATTTTAACCTACCCCCAGTAAACTCTTATAACAGTTTTATGTAAATATTTAGCATTGCTAAGCAAGGATTAGAAGCACCTTAGCTTCACAAAATCCCAGTTCATTATGGAAAGGAACCCACTTTTATTGTGCATATGTATAGAATGAATGCCTGAGAAGGGTTCTATAATAAATCCACTACATCTGAATCCTGGATTGTGACATTACCTCTGCACTAGTAATAGGGCTTATTTTATTTCTGGATTCCTCAGAAAAGTAGTCTGAGTTTGAGAGGCAGGCACTAACATAAAAAGGGAAAGGCTGAGATTAAAGATTAATTCAGAACATGCAAATTGCTGGTGCATGAGCAAGCCCGCCTTCCCATAAGAAATATTTCCCTTGTAGCCTAGAATTGATGGTCTGGTCTACAACTGCAGCTATTCTGTACTTCTAAATAATATGATTAGCCACTGTGCAAAATAAGAAGCTAGAACAGGACAATGCAAAGGACACTTATAAACATTTCCATAAAAATATCTATACATTTAGCAATAAAACGGAAGCCAGCATATTTGCAGTCTTCCTTCTTTACCAACACTTTGCCCTGATTATTTTCATTATCAAAAAACTAGGAAAGTTTCAGTGTACTTTTGAATGAAGTGGTTTAGCATGCATTATCACCTTTCTTGGAAGGATTTTTTTTTGCATAAAACATTCAGCAGGAGTTGACCATTTTCCATTAAATTTACACTTGAAGAAATTCAACATCTAAAACTTTTCTCTCATTTCTCAATAAATGAAGCTCCAGTTTAGTCTACTGATTAAAGCTGCTGTCCAGAAACAGGGAGACTATGAGTTCTACTCTCACCTTAGGCATGAAAGATGGCTGTATGATCTTGCACCAATCATTCTCTCTCTCAGCCCAACCCACCTCAAAGCATTGTTGTTGAGGAAAAAAGAGGAGCAAGAAGGAATATTAGATATGCTATTTACAAAAATAATAAACTAAACCCTGATTTATGATCGCATTCTATCTGCAATTTGTGAGAGGTTAGAATAGGTGTCTAGGGATTATTTTATTTGGTGCTCCAGCAGGTCTGGGTTATTTTTGTAGTGATCTACCCATTGTCACCTAGTGTTCTTATTCATTCAGCTGTCCAAAGTCCTCTCATTCTGTCTTTCACTTTGTTTTTGACAATAAATGGCATAGTAGCATGTTAATCTTGAACTTTCAAATGATCAGACAGTGTCTGACTGTACTGATCTTCTCAGAAGGTGAAGGCAAAGTGGGTTCTAAGATTTAGCATCAGGTATTCATGATACACATATCCATTTGATATGAAAAGATCAATGGCCCTAAAAGCCCATTTGCCAGGACATCATGATTTTGCCAAGTTAGGACATGTTGTTAGTATAGTACAATGCATTTCTTCTCCATTTCCATAATCATTTTAAAGAAGTGATTGATTTCATAAAATCATCACTATAAATATACCTCTGATTCCTGATCTTAAAAAGTTTTACAGAGAAATAAATCATTTGTCGATGTGATTATCACTCTTATTGCCCATTTTTTTTCTTTTCTTTTTAGGCTTAATTGCCTATTTTTTTCTCTTTTCCTTTTCTTCAAAGAAGAGGTAAGAGGTGTTACCACTGATTTAAAAGGCATTCTTTCCCTTAAGAAACTCAGAGGTTTTAGGTGGTATAAAAGAATGGTCATTTAAGAATCCTTTCCCTCCCACTGCCCAAAATCTAAAATATTCACAAAATGTACACATGCAAAGTTACAAGCACAGATGGAAGTTTAGGAGTAATTACTATACTTTAACCAGAACTATAATGTGCACTGCTCGTTGTATTTGCTTCAGTTGCCCCCATTACATTCATTTCCTATTTATCAGCTTGGGAGATTTAATTCTAGGTGATTTCATTTTTTCTAATTGTATTCTCCTAATCTCTAATGCAGAACTAGTTTCCCAGCAATATTTGTAGTGAGCTAGTGCCATAAAACAGTTTATAATAAAAAGTAAATAAAAAGTAAAAAGCAGAGGAAGAAAAGTAATATGACTAACTACTAGGATGAGGCTGGGACAGTCCATACTTTTTTTAAAGACATAATTTGCAGAAAGCATTTAGTACCCTAACTTCAATAACTCCTACAGTGCTATGGACACATCTTAATTCATTGTTTGGCTCCTTTTTTTTTTGTTCCTGTTCCACTGAAGTCAGTAGTCCAGCCATGTGTCTTCTGTAGATATGTGCTAATAGGTATCATCACTATGATCATTCCTGGCTTTTACCAATTTTTATAGGTGATATATGAATGTTACCAAGCATATTTTGCAATCACAAATAGAAATCTTCCTCTGTAATGTTTGTGTATTTTTTTTTAAATGTGCATAAAATGGGTTGTGAATCAGTCCAGTTTAGTAATGCTTGGGACATAGAAAGCATAGACCTTTCAAGTACGTGAAGCAGGCACATACATGTCTAATTTAGCTATACAATTATAACTATACTTTTTGATATTCAGAATTAAAATGAGGGATAGAAAAGCCATCAGAGTTGGGTCAGTTCCTATTCACAGCTTTATAGAAATGGAACAATTTGTTTCAATCTACTATTCTCTGTCCCTACTTGAACAGAACAAAGCAAAATTAGTCACCCAAATGTGTTATAACTATGACAGAAACAGTTAGAATTTCTAGAGACAAGTAAACAAGTATGTGCAGAAGACACATGTATGTCTTAACTGATCACATAAGTAAGTTACACATCATATTGTAAAAGGAGATAATGTGTCAGTGAGTAAGCAAGAATATCAGTGGATGATGATTCTCTGTAATTACCAGCATCAGCCATATGCAATGGCAAAACATAGCAGCTCAAATATATCAGAAACAATGCCATCCTTCAGAGACATCATTAGAACCTCTTGATCCAGTGTTACATTGAAATATGGCACCAGCAGCTATGGTTGTTTTTTGTCCTAAATCCAAAGTTACTCAGTGAACTTCAAGATAGTACATTTTAGATTTTTCAATGCCACGCGTAACATTCTATTAGATCTTGATGTTCATTAAAATGCTTTTTAATAACTTAGTAATGCAACAGTCAATTTCTAATAGTATTTGGGGGTCAACTTTTCCATCAAAGCTAGAAGCCCTATGGAAATATCATGTATGGTGAATAATGGAAAAACTGATCACGCTAATACTATCTGTAAATTTTGGTGTTGGATCTAACTACATAACTTGGACACCTGCTTGTCCCGAAACTAAACATGTACAGGTAGTCCTCAACTTACAACAGTTCATTTAGTAACTGTTCAAAGTTACAATGGCTGTGAAAAAGGGGACGTATGGCCAATTTTCAGAGTTACAACCTTTGCAGCTTACCTACGGTCATGTAAAAAAACAGGTATTTGGCAACTGGTTCATATTTATGACCTTTGCTGTGTCCCAGGATCATGTGATCACCTTTTGCAATTCTCTGATAAAAGCAAAGTCAATGGAGAAGCCAGTTTCACTTAACAACCAGGACATCAGTGATTCACTTAACAACTGTGGCTTAAAAGGTCATAAAATGGGACAAATGTTGCACTTAGAAACAGAAATTTTGGGCCCAATTGGGGTCATAAGTCAAGGACTACTTAATAGACTAAACCACAGAAAGAAAAAGTTGGCCCCATCCCCACAACAATAATTCTCCTTTTACTACATTATTACATACTAAAATTGACTAAGTAAGAATTTAGAAATAACAGCAATGTGGAATTTAGCATGTTTACATGCTCAGGCATGTGAATGCTTGCTGTTGAACACCAATCACCCTAATCTGATTTTTGGTAATTTTGTACAGCTGCTGAAAATTGCCTTCAAGATGCTGCTATTCCCCCATAAAGGGTTCTAGGCAATACACCCATCAGGTGTATTCACTATGCAATTGTGACTGTATAATTATGAGCCAGCTTGGTTTAGTGGTTAAGGCACCAGGCTAGAAAGCAAGAGACTGTGAGTTCAAGTCCTGTCCTAACTATGAAACATGGTTACAGTTACTCTCTTTCAACCCAAGTTATCTCATGGGGTTATTGTTGTGGTTGGCAAAATGGAAGGAGGAAGATGTGTTGGATATGTTTGTCACCTTGAGTTATTTGTAAAAATAATAAAAGGAAGGATATAAAATAAAAAAATAAAAATATCACCATTGCTATTATCATCATCACCATTAGCCCAAAACTCTTCTTTTTTTGCTGCATGTTTCGTATAAAGTTTTATTACTGTGGCTCTATATGTGATGGTGTTTTGTACTGATGGGGTCACATTATGGTTTGATGGTTATTATAACTCATTGCAATTACTTCATTAGTCTTCTTTTGTTGAAGAGGAATACTTGATAAAGAGTTAATGTAACAAAACAATAAACTTTCACATATGATAATGACTTCAAAAAGTCTCAGTGAAGAACCTTCTTGATAACAATGGCAATAAAAAAACGAATCAGATTACATACCCGTTTAACCGCTATGAAACTCCTCCAAGAAACCTAGAAAATTGTAGTTCAGTGGACTTGCTTTTGCAAAATTACAATTGTGTATCAGCAATTATGTTTTGCTGATTAAACCAGTTAGAAATGGATTAACATTTGCTATATAGAAATAATCTCCCTTGTCATAGTTTTATAATCCAAAATGGTCCAGCGCATGCGCAGTTCACAAGAAAGCTCATGCCACAATATTAGATCTGGGTAAATTCTTTCACATAACTGTATCTGCTAAAACATAGATGTATGTGACTTGTGAGAATTGATTCCAGAGCCTTCTCTTTCAGGGATATGTACATTTCAATTCAGCAATGCAACTTTTATCCCTGAATAATTAGATTCAGCAAACCTGCCTATAAGAAAAAGTAATGCTTTGGAATGTGTTACTCTGAGCTCTCTGGGTGATAGGATTATTCAGTCTTCTCATTTTTGCTTTTCCACTAAAGGGAAAACAGTTTCCAAAATCTATTTCAAACCAGGATTTATGAAGACTTAAAGAAGAAAAAAGCATGTTTTGTGTATTAAATTTGTTTGCTAAATAGCAATATGCCTATAATGTTGTGAATTTATGAGAATCCATTTTCAATGAACATATACATGTGATTCTAATTCCATAGTATGTATTTATGTATCTATATAAATCAGTTATGTCACAAGTGAAAGACATATCACATGGTGATGTCAGGTCAGAAGAGTTGTAACAATGTTTCAGCAAGAAAATTAATAAGGCTTTTTGTGGATTAAAGTATGCCTTTTTGACAACAAGAATGAAAATAACAGCATGTCTGTATAATTGATAAAAACTTCACAATATTATCATATACCCAAATCAAATGGAGATTTCAAAGTGCTAACAGATTGATGACCTATCAAAAACATAGAAATCTGGTTTTATCCAGGCATGTCTTAAAGCCCAAGTTCTTGCTTTCTAAGGGGCCATTTATTATAAGTAGGTTTTTAAGATAATTTCATAGATATGGCTTCTCCCAAAGAGAATAATTCTATGAGCACTCCCCACAGATTGACTGCCACTGACTGCCGCTATTTCCTGTGAAATTTGTAATTCAGCAATGTTGAATATACTGTGGGACAAAAGCTTTCTGTGAAACCCCAATATTCTCATTATCAGAAATTGAAGCAATGCTGATTATGGACACTTTGTATGTGATTTCTGATAAGAAAAATGACTAACATGTTGACACCAATAAAAGAAGATACACTTGGGATTCCTGGCTTTTGCAAACAATTACAGAGAATTCTGAGAATTTCCAGAGAGGGGAAATTACTATAAAGCCATCTGAAAGTACCCTGCAGTCTGATACCTTTAATGTTCAAATCAAATCAAATCAAATCAAATCAAATGAAAATGTATGTTTCAAATATTATCACATCCTTTTTAGAACATGATGCTAAAAGGCTAGACAAGAATACTCCTAGGCTTTAGAAACAGATATCTTATTGTCTGGAGAGAAATATTTATATTCTAAAGGAATTTAAAAAATGAAAAATGATCCCTGTAGTGATAGGTATTTTTAAACACCTCTAAGCACAGATAGACAACAATATTTACTGGAAATGATGAACTGCTCAAGTTACTGAACTTGGATTATTTTCTTGGATTAGATGTGTATAAAAAGGGCAATTCATGATAAGTCAATATTCTTTTCTGTTTGTTTGGGCTTGCAGTCTCAATGTTTTTCTGTCACTTGCACTTTGAGTTGTGCTGATCTTCTCTTTTTCAAAATTAGATGTGCTCAAGAATCCATTAGAGAGCTTGTTGAAATAAATATTCTGCAACCCCACCCCAACCCTTGCTGTTTCCTCCTCCCATTTCATTTTAGATAAGCCACTCTTTTTTGCTTTCATCAATGGTTTCTGTAAAATTGGGATCATTGTTCATAATAGCGGCATCTGCACTCTCAGCAGATTCTGCCCCCTTGGCTTCATTGGTATGGTAGGTTCCCTTGTGGCGGAACATGTATCGAATGAGGAACACCAGGGTGCAGAGAATGGTGAAGATCACAACAGCAATAATACCTAAGAGAAACGTGAGAGTTTAACAAATTAAAAATAAGGGGGGAAGAAATATTCATTCAATAATATATTGTAATTAAACATATCTGCAGTTTTTCAATCATTTCTGCTAAATTTGATATTGCTAAAATATTTATTTTGTCAAACCACCTTATGAAACCAGTCATTTAGTAAGAAAAATCTCACCAGTGAGATTTAATTATTTTTTATTAATAAATTAATATATCTTGAGTGGCAACTAGACAAAATGTGTATGGATTTGTGATTTATATACTTTAATAATTTCTTTATTTCACACAGTTAGAATTATGTATATGAAGTGCAATATTAATATTTTGATATAACCAATCCAGTTGTTTACATGTCAGCCATCTCCCTGTACTCTAGGAAAGATGATGGATTATTCTGAAAATAATTACTTTATCTGCCCAACCACCTCAGTCTGAAAATTATCATAGGGTCTAGTGAAGCACTAGAAAGTCCCACCAGCAGTCGCCACAACAGGAAACCAATAAACCCATATTTTCTGAGTAGTTCTCATTCAAAATGAGGCATAATGGGAAAGATATGATGAAATTGCATTTCATTATTGCAACCTTTTTGATATCCTTCATACAAATCTCCATAGTCATCTTGCCTCATCTGAAAGACCTCTTGATGGATTGTGATGATAATACAATTATGAAAAATCAGAAGATAAAACATTAAAGCATTTCCAATAAATATTAATACTAACACTGCGTTAGAATTGACCAGATGGAAAGGAATGGAACAAAATGCATATGGGCAAGAGGTATTAAACATGTATTAGAATAACAGAATTGGAAGGTATCTTGGAGGTCTTCTAGTCCAACCCCCAGCTTAGGCAGGAAGACTACACCACTTCAGACAAGTGGTTATCCAATGTCTTCTTAAAAACTTCCAGTGTTGGAGCATTCACAACCTCTGGAGGCAAGTTGTTTCACTGATTAATTGTTCTAACTATCAGGAAATTTCTTCTAAGATGCTTCTCTCCTTGATCAGTTTCTACCCATTGCTTCTTGTCCTATCCTCAGGTGCTTTGGAGAATAGCTTGACTCCATCTTCTTTGTGGGAGCCCCAGAGATATTAGGTGAGGTGAACTCTTATCTTACTCCATTAACCACCTCCAGAACAAGAAGTCCTTATTAGGACCCTAGACCAGGGATTGCCAACCTTTTGGACCTCAGGGAGCACTGAACTCATAAATTTAAATCCCAGGGACCACTAACTGGTTCTGTGGGCGTGGCCTAATTTATGCAGGTGGCTTGATGGTCATGTGACTGGCTGGACATGGATTGTATGTAAATATTATAAATAATTATATAAATATTGATTTTTTTATAAAAAGCAACTTTTACCCAAAATCAGGCAAAGCAGGCAGGCAGATTGAGTTGCTCACAGAATCACAGATTCATTCAGAGATCTATCTATCTGCCATCGTCTAGCTCAGTCTGTTACATAAAATTTGCTTGCAAGCAAACTCATAATATTTGCTAGCAAGCAAACTCATAAAATTAACTCACAACATACCATGTATGTAAATATTGATTTTTTTATTAAAAAAAGAGAGCAACTTTTACCCAAAAACAGGCAAAGCAGGCAGGCAGATTGAATTGCTCACAGAATCATTCAGTGATCTATCTATCTGCCATCGGCTAGCTCAGTCTCTCATATAAAATTTGCTTGCCGTGAATCTGCACTGAATAATAGAACCTTCAGTCCCAAGGGAGGTTTGGCTGTGCTTAAAAGCAGAGCCGAAGATCTAAAGACTAGCTAGAAAGCAAGAAATGCAACCATTTCCTGCTTTCTAGCTAATCTAAATCTTCTGGCACAGCAGAACAGCTGATGGTCAGAAAGAAAGAAAAGGAAAAATAGCAATTTAGCAGGCAAGTTTGCCAGGTAAGGAGTGAGTGAATGGGGAGGGTTCTCGCGGGCCATGTGGGTGGCGCAGCCTTGTGTTCCCGCACAGCCTGGATTAATTGCTTTGATGGTGCTCTGGGGGTTACATTTCTCTGAGGCCCACCAAAATTTTCTTGTGGCCCACCAGTGGGCCGCAGCCCACCGGTTGGCAACCACTGCCCTAGACCAGTTGGCAGAGCCCTTCAAGCCCTTTCAGAAGACCAAAAATGTGGCTACAGATATCATCTCAAATGACACCTGTTTTCAGAGGATGGCAGACACAGCAAAAACATTCTTCTTCTGCACCCAACAGCCATAATTCCTTGACCAACTGGATCCCCAGCAGCATATTCTGCTGGTATGGGTAGCATCCATTGGGATGAGATAATTCTTCAGAAAGCCTGGACTCTTGCCATGAAGGGATTTAAAAGTAAGAACCAACCCATTGATTTGGACCCAGAAGTAAACCCACAACCAATACAGCTTGCGGAACCGAAGAGTAACATTAACTATCCCAGTGTCTACATATATTGTCTGTGTGGCTGTATTTTGCACCAGCTGTAGCTTCTGAATACTTTTGTATTCAAAAGTATGTGCTTGAGTGACTGACTCCTTACTCAGGAAAGGGTGTAACTGGTACACAGCAAAATCTTGGGCAAAGGCTTTCCTAGGCATGACTGCTATTAGGAATACAAGTTCAGGAGAACCCTCAAATTGTGCCACAGTTCTGTCTGGAGATATTAGAGATATTAAATCCCAGATCTGAAGCTCCATGGTCCCAAAGCCACTCAGTCTTACCATGGTTCAGCCAAATCCTTTGTCACCCATCCAAACCTCCACAGCCTTTAGGTGCTGTGACTAGGCAGTGACAGTATCTCTTGTGTCACCAGGAATGGAGATATAAATGATACTGAGTATCACCAGTGAACTAATGGTATTTCATCCCATCATGGCAGGTGATTATATGAAGCTTAATCTACTCTACTGGAGGTTTTTGTATGGGGAAATGGATAGTATCAAGAAATGGGACTTAATGGAGGAAAATTAAATAACCACCATACAGATGGAAGAATAGGATAGAATCTCCATTTAAATTGAATTATATTATTGTTAATCTAAAATTAAAAATTGTAGAAGGAAGGCAATATTTGTTATCAATATTCCTTCTTTTTGATTTAAATACTTCTTTTTTTTTCTTTAATTGATTTTTGTCGCTGATAGTTCCTTTGTTTGGAAAGACTGTTTTGTTCCCTAATTAGTTTTATATATGCCTAATGAAAACGATCTGTGGCTCTTGACCTGTTTTTTTGCTCTCATTCTTTGTTTAGCTTCTTTTTAAGTATGAAGATAAATTTGCTCAATGCAATGTATGAAAAGGTAAGGATCTGAATCTGAATCTGAGACTTTATTATTGGTTGAAATTGGCTTTTTGCTAAATATACTTTGCAGAAACATCCCAACTTGAGACAAGCTATCAAAAACCAACTATGAAGTTAATCCATTTGGACACTACATTCTTTTGGTGAATGAGGTTAAACATTCTGTTATATCTTTACTTAGTAATCAAAATGAGTTCATTAAAATATTAATTAATTTTTACCTCTCAGTTTAAGCACAAGGAATTGTTCATCAATACCTTATATGAAGAAAGTCTCCCTAACATCATGGTGACTGATAGTGACTTAGTACATTTGCTAAGTGAATTTACATAATTGATACTGGATTTAAATCTGGACCTTCCTAATTCTAGCTCAACATCTTAATTATTAGATTATACTTTAATATTATGAAAAGAATGTTCACATATTATGATAACTCAAAGAGGTTATAAAATTTTCCAAAATAATTTGATCAATCTTAGATAATTATATACTCATATTGAAACTTATATTAAACAACTGAATGTACTTATTTGTCAATTCAAATAGATGTATACTGCTTCCTTACCTCCAATAATTGCTGAATTTCTGTTAACACCACTTCCTATTACTTGACCATTGTAAGGAAGATCAGCACCTGATATAAAGTGAAGCATAACATTTAAGTTGTATTTTCTCCCCAAAATTTGTATCAATCTAGACCAGAACTAAAATTAAGATATCCTTGAATATTAATAATAGAAGCATAAATGAAAGAGAAATAAAAAATAACAAAGTTTCCAGTATGGCATTAGATGCCAGAAGGCCAGAATAGACTCAGTCAATCCACAGGAAATTCCCAAAGGAAGAGTTTCAATTTTGCCATAAACTTACTGGGCAGTAGAATGTCCTTACTTCCATGTGGACTGTCAGTCATTCCAAGTCACTACAGGTTTTAAGGAAGACCATAGGTTAACAGTAAGCACATTAGTAACTAATGGTATATAGATAAGAGAATAATGAATTATAAATAATCTAAAGAATTATAGATTAAGCACATACTTCCCTTGCTTAATGCTAGAGTTACATTCCTTAAAAAGCTTGCATAAAGCAAATTTGTATGAAGCACGACCTTGAGTCAATAGAAAAAAACGGAGTTATGGAATTTGGTGTACTAATATATGGTTAGACTTTTATTCTTAGGCCCTATATTACTTAAACATTTCCTTCCTTGTTTGGTGCTCTATGTACAGTACACTTTTTCCATCTTTTCTAGTTAGATTTCTAATATATAAATTTATCATGTGAAACAAAAGAGGCAGAAGACCTCTTAAATTTTTACCAGAATTCTTTAGTAGAATACTATGAATTTTATTAGGGCTCTTCATTATATTGTACATAGTTCAAAACCTGGTTGTTGGGCTGAAGGCTCTGTATCATTTTATGTGAAATATGATTATGTCCAAATTAGTTTCTAGTGTTTGAGATCCTTTTTCTTTTCATTTTGAGGAAGGGTACTAGATGTGACCAGGGTAAAATGACTGGAGGATAGCGCTATCTCTTCAAAGAAATGAGGCCTGGAGAAGTGGCTTCTGAGGGATTGGCTATCTCCTGACTGACTGACTACTGTGGTCTACACTTTTCCATTCAGACATGTCCATTTCTTCTCTGGCTTCCAGAAAAAACAGAATTTTATTAAGATATCTGTAGCTTTTCTATTTTTGCAGCTCATTAACTTGAATATTTACCTAATGGAAAATGGGTCAGCATTTTTATAAATACCCAAATTAGTTCCAGCAATGAATTGACTAGAAACATTATGACTTCTTAAGCAAAAGGAGATAATCAGTAAATGTCTGAAGTAAATAGAAGACAAGGAAAACGCAATGAAAGGTTACCAAAGATATAAAGTTTCTGGGATTGGAATGATAAAGAATTAAAGTGCTACAAGAAAGTATTCAGAATGGATGAATGGTTCCTTTTGTGTCAGGATTGTCCTTGGCAAGACATGAAGACCATAACGGAGAGAGAGCCTGGGATAACAGATTTTCTGTTTTATCTCTTGATTTTTTATATTTTTTTTTATCAAATTGATATAGCTTCCCTCTTTCCTAGAATTGACTCTGGGTGGCAAACAGTAACCAAATTTTTTGCTTGGGAGACGGTGCATCCTTCTCTGTAATGCTGTAATGCTCTCATTTAGAGAGGCTGTAAAGCACTGTGTAGCAATATATAAGTCTAAATTCTATTGCTATCTCTTCCTTGATTATTTCTTTTCTTCCATTTGATTTATATCACATTGAAACTTGATCAATCTTTTGTTTGAAATCAGTAACAAAACATGTCACTATTAAACTATTCAACAAAATTTATTGCAGATAAGATCAGCTCATTTGGAATTACATATTTAGCATTGGAAGGGAAAGAACCAATAGTCATTATTCCCTTTATTCTTTGTTCAGCTTTAAGAATCTGCCTTCAGATTCTGGATTCCAACTTCATTTGACATTGTGGCGAGAATGGCTGGAAAATAGTGGAGCTCCACCAGGCTCCATGAAATGCAGCTGGCAAGTGCTTCCTGAGAGACCCTACAGGGTTAAGCTGCCCTGGAGGGGTGGTGAAGAAAGGAGAGGCACTTCGTTGATCAGGAGGAAACCACAATTTCCTCATTGATCCAAAGAAAGCTCTCCTGAACAGCAGCAGGGATGACAGCCATTTTGGTCAGTCACAAGCTGGGACAACCAGGACACTAAGATCTTGTGCTGGAGCGGTGTGTGATCAGTGAAACTTCCACCGTTTCCTTAGAGATTTAACCCAAGTAAAAAGTTCCAAAAAGGACCTCCAAACGTTAAGAAAGCAGCAATTGGATTTATGGAGAAAGATCAAAGACTAAAAACTAAAGAGGAAGATTAAAGGTTAAAGACTTAGAAGTAAAAGAAATAGCTAAAGGATGATTTGAAATATAGAAAGTCTGGAAAATCTGAATAACTTTGTGAAAAGTGATTATTGGGAGAAATTGCTTTTCTAAATTCTATTTCTAATGCTGGAATTGGGAGCAGGGGAAATATCTACTAGACTAGAGGAAGAAAATTACTGCAATGGGTGAAAGGAAACGGATGAAAGGAGAGAAAGTAAACAACACCTGGAGAGCTACTTGACCCTCACTTTATCTTACTGGTGGTTTGGATGCTGAGAAATATTTACTGAGCTTTTTGAAGATCCATAAGTTAAACTAAACTAAACACTAAAATTTTATGGGAACTGTACATTGAAAAGTGGATTTGAAAGACCTGAAGAAACCTGGTGGGCTAAATTGGATTTGGGTTATTAATATCACACGACAGATTATCCTACGAAGCAAAAGAAGAAAAGCAATAGAAAGAAAAGATAAATAAGACTTTAAAATCTGGACAATTGGGAAGTGTAAACTGGAAATTATAGACTGAAAAGCACAAACTGATAGCATTTAAGGACTAGAAATTTAGGGGACTTGGACGAATAGTTCTGGGATTGACTAAATTTTATTAATAATTGATTTGGGGGGGGAGTTTTTAGATATTAGAATATTGGAATATTAGAGGTATATTAGCTTGGTACAAAATGACCCAGCAAAAGGATAGTTTTATGAAGAAATATTAAAAATGGTGACAAAGAATTATAAGGAGTTGATGAGAATATTTAAAGATAAAGATGTGAATGTAGAAGGCCCTCAACAAATGGTAGGAAAAGATGAATATAATACATAGAAGATAAATGAAAAATTAGGAGTGGTGGAAGATACAAGCAAAATAAATTACAAGAAGATAAATATAAGTTACAAGCAGATAAAAACACTGAAAAGACAGTACAATAAATACTAAAAATCAAATAGATAGTCTGTTAAGCGCTTACAATAGAATAGAGAGAGAAAAGGAAGACTTTCCAAAAATAATGAAAGGGTTATGGATGGATATTCAAAAGATGTAGCAGAAGGGGATAATGGGTATGGCAGAACCTCATCTGGGATGAACTGAATGATCCAGAAATTCCAAGTCAGCACTGGGTGGTGGGAAAGGGAAAAAAGTACCTCCACGCGTGGTAGCGGCTGTGGCAATGGCGCTTTGTGCACCATCACCGGACCTCGCAAAACACCTCTGCGGGTGGCAGAGGCAGCGATCCTGGCTCTGGGGGCCTCATGTAAGTGGCGGTTTCACCATCTCTGCCTCGTTGCTGTCACCTGGCTCTATGCCTCCCTTCGGGGCTCCCTCTGGAGAGGAGATGGTCTTTGCATCCCTCTCCCTCTACCGACCTTCAGCTCTTTCTTTGGTTCTGGGCAGCAGCCCCTCCAAGGTGAGCCTGGAACTCTTGGGGCCCCAGGAGCCTTACTCCTCAACAAGCAGCTTCAGAGGCAGTGGCAGCAGAGCACACCGGGGTGTTCCCCAGCCAGATCCAGCCACTCGCCCTGCACCCAGTTTTTCTGTGCTTTGGCACTCGTTTGAGGAATGTTTCCCTGTGCATGTGTACCCCCCACAGCTGCCAGTCTGAGGAGGAGGAGGAGGAGGAGGAGGAGAAGGGTTGCCCAAAGGAACACTTCCACAGTGCACACACACACACACACACACACACACAAGGAGAGAGAGGTGGCTGTTCATCCTGGAAATGCACCGGTGGTGGGGAATTTCCTTGCTTCAGAGGCGGCAGCAGCAGAACACATCGGGGTGTTCCCTGGTTGGATCTAGCAGCACCAGGGGAGAAAGAGAATGTTCCTTTCTCCCCCAGCCAGTGCTGCCATGGCTCTGCAGCTTCTTTGTGGTCGGGGGAGAAATACAATGTTCCCTTCTCTCCTGGCCAGCACCGCCATGGCCTTGCAGTGGGTGGGGTGGGGGGGCAGCCAGCTAGCTTGGTCGTGGCGAAGCAAGCCAGGCAAGCCTGGGGATGGGAGGAAGGGACAGCCCAGTGGCCTAGGCTGGCCCAGAAGTCGACTGGACTAGGGCTTGCTTGTAGGCTCACTCACCCAGGGAGATCAGGGCCATGGTGGAAAACAGCAGCAATGGCTGGCCAAGGCAGGTCAGCAATGCAGGCGAGATGAGGAATAACTGGGGGTGGGGGGGGGAGTGGGTGGGCAGGAAGGGGCGGGTCCAGCCAGGGGCGCGATTTGCTGTTTCTCTGAACTGCTCAGACTCATAACAACCGGTTCTATAGAACCGGTCTGAACAGGTAGAATCCCACCTCTGCATTTGTCCATGAATTATGAGAAGTTATGCTTGATTCAAGAAAATCTATTTCTTACAGAAAAAGACAGGGATATAATCATATTATTATTGTTGTTGTTTTTGTTGCTGATCATCTCACAGTCAGCCAGATGTTCAGTCTTGTCTTGGCATTTCTGTCTACCTATCAAGTCCTTACCAAGGCCCTGGGATAGGCAGATCTGGATGTTTGATGGTGTTACAGATATTGTTGAGTCGCTGGAATAACTAGCCAGAGTCAATGGATCCACAACAAGGATTTACTGCTAAGTAGAGAACACCGACTCAACTACAACAACGATGGTAACAGCTGGCGGGCAGCCTTATATAGGGTTGCCTGCCATTAGCCAATTAGATAATTGGGATTCCCCACGCTAGTTGCGGTGGGCTATTATGTGTCCGTGCTGCACAGACACAACACCCCTCACCTTCCAGCTGGAACTTTAATTATTATTAAACTTTAATTATTGTTTAATTAGTTACAATCATAGTTGTTTAAATATACGGGTCGTTTCTGGTTCCGAGTCTGCCTTCGATCCTCCAGGATCCTGGGTTGCTCGTTACTCACATCTGTGTCACCTTGTCTTGTTTCAGGATCATTGGGTGTATCACTCAGGATTTCCGCCGGTGGGGAGTTCATGACAGGTGTCACCTTGGGTGCTGCGATTACCTTCCTAGGTAAGTCTCTTTCCTTATTCCCCTGTGGTTCAGTGTCCTCCAATTTGCTATCGGTCTGTCGTTCGAGGTCTCTCTGCAGCTGGTTGATGTGTCTGTACCACACCTTACCATTGCCGAGTTCCACACAATATTACTGGGGCCCCATGACTTCCAGTACATGGCCGGGTACCCACATAGATTTCCTGGCAGTTTCTTGCATACATCCTTTCACCTTGCTGGAATCTTCTGACTTTGTCATTCTCTTTTTGTTGAATGTCTATCCCATAATTGGGGTGTATTCTATCCAGCTGTGTTCTCAGTCTCCTCCCCATTAACAGCTCCACTGGGCTCCTGCCCATAGCCATGCATGGGGTGACCTTCTGGGTTAATAAGTATCTCTCTAGCTTTTCTTGTACATTTCCTTGCCCCACTCTGGTGAGGGCCTCCTTTGCTGTGCGCACCATCCTCTGTGCTTGTGGGGTTAAATGGAGCAGTGAGTGCATGGCGGATGCCTCTATTCACCAGGAATATCTCGAATGGCCTAGCCATGAACTGTGGCCCGTTGACCAATACATCTGGCAGGCCATGGGTTGCAAACAGTCTATGTGGCACATTGGTGGTGGCATCTGTAGTTTTTGTGCTCATAACAGCCACTTCTAACCACTCAGAGTAAGCGTCAACGATGATTAAGAAGAATTTACTGTATACAGGTCTGGCGAAGTCGACGTGTAGCCTGGACCATGGACTCCTAGGCGTCTTCCATTTGTTGTGGCAGTGTGGCGGTCGTGTCTCTTGGCAGTGGGGTGCCAGCCGTGTCTCTTGGCAGGGCTTGCAGCCAGCCACTTTCTATTTGATGTCTTTGTCCAGTGATGGCCACCCCATGTAACTGCAAGCTAACATCTTTATGTGGACGATCCCGGGTTGGCCTTTATGTAGCATCTGCAGCAACAATCTTCTTACTTGGTGGGGTATCACTACATGACTCCTCCACAGTAGGCAACCCTTCTGTACAGATAGTTCATGTTGCCTCACTTTGAATGGCCTAAATGCTGTGCTTGTTGAATCTTTAGGTTACCCCCTCCACACCCAGTTCAGTACCTTTGATATTGTTATGTTTCTTTGGATTTTCTGGTCACCACAGTGGTTGTGATGAGCCCTGTTTCTAGTGTCTCCATTAGCAGTACTGTTGCTATTGTGCTGGGTCTTCCACTTGTTTGGATAATGGGCATCTACTAAGTGTGTCTACATTGCTTATGTTTGTGCCTGGGTGGTGTATAAGCTTATATTGATAGGTCACAAGGAATTCAGTCCACTGAATCATGTGAGGGGACAGGACTTGCGGTGTCTGATGGTCTCTTGCAAGGAGGCCTAATAGCGGTTTCTGGTCTGTTATAAGCTCAAATTTCTGCCTGTAACACATACTTGTGGAATCTTTTTATCCTTGCAACAGCAGCCAGCACCTCCTTATCGAGCTGGCTGTAATTCCTTTCTGCCCCGGATAGCGTTCTTGAAAAAAATGCAACAGGCACCTTCTTTCCATCTGGGAACTTTTGGCTCAGGATGGCTCCAACTCTGTACAGTGATGCATCACACATTAGTGTTAACAGTAGGGTCTCGTTGCACTGGACCAGCACACTGTCTGATGTAAGTTTTTTAGTTGTTTGAAAGTCATTGCTTCCTTCTGACCCCAGGCCCATGGTGTTTTCTTGTCTAATAGCCTGTGTAATGGTTCTGCGATAGATGCTTTTAGTTTAAGGAAGACACTGTAGAAGTTTAGGAGCCCTAGGAAGGCTTGGAGCTCCGTCCTATTTGTGGGCATTGGGGCTTCTTTAATTGTTTGAGTCTTTTCCTTGGTGGGGTGTAGACCGGCCATGTTGATGAGCTATCCAAGGAATTCTACCTGGTCCACGACTACCAGGCACTTTTCCTTTTTCACCTTGAGCCCCACCTGTTGGAATTTCTTGAATACTGCCCGTAAACATTCAAATAGTTCTGGTTTGTTTGCTGCTGAGATGTCATCGAAATACGGGATGACCCATGGTATTCCATGCAGCATCCTCTCCATCAGACTCTGGAAGAATCCTGGGGCAACACTCACCCTGAACTGCAGTCATTTGCACTGGAACACCCCCCGGTGTGTGATGATTGTCTGGGGCTCAGCTGTCTCATCATCTACGGGGAGTGGCTGATAGGCCTGGGCAAAGTCGAGTTTCGCGAAGATTTTCCAATGAGTGTAGTAGGTGTTGTACCACTGGAATGGGGGGCTGCCACTCTCATTTTGTACACGTCTTCCTTGTCGTCTTTGTCCTTATTTCCCTCCATTCCCTCACAATGGACCGTGGTGGCCTGCCTGACAGTTCTTGGACTGTTCGTTTTCTGCATTTGGATTTCTTCTGCACACCTTCCAGACTGCTCTGCAGCGACGGCTTTGTCTATGGCTTCCTTTAGTGTTAGGGTGGCCCTGGAGAATGGCTGTCTTTGTAGTTTTATATCCCTCATACCACTCACTTGGAGGGTCTTGTCCAGGTCACAGAACTCACAATACAAGGCAGCGTTGTGGAGTGCTGACGTATAATGACTTATGGATTCACCCTCTGTTTGGTCTCTCTGGTAAAATGTGTGCTGCCTTGCGATACAGGAGAGTTTGGGAGTAAAGTGTTGGGTCAGATTTGTATTAGCGTGGCCCATGGGACCATCTGCAGGGGGTCTGGAGCGATGATGGCACAAGCCATTTTGAAGACCTCTCTGAGACAGTTGCTAAGGAATATTGCTCTTTTTCGGTTGTCTGTGATGTTAGTAAGATCATTAGCTTCTAAACTGCAGCCAAATTGTATTAGAAAAGAGTCCCATGTTTCTAATTCCAGGTCAAAAGGTGTGAACTTTTGAGTATTTGCCATCTTTCCTTTCAGGTGACCCCCCAGGTGCTGTCCTGACTCTTCTCCCGGTGGTCTGACAAGTGCACCTGACCCTGGGCTGTCCTGGGCTGCCCGCAGCAATGGCTCTTGGCCAGTTGACTCATGTGGCTTAGCGGCGGCTTTCTCTGGGCCTCTGCAGCAGTGATCTGACGATGGTTCTGGGTTAGCTGACCCTCTGCGGTGATGCAGCTTCTGAGGGGCCTGTCAGTTTGCCCGATCAGTGACACTTCTGGCTATCAGCTCTCCGATCAGTGGTCCTCCTGCCTCTCTCAATAGGTAGGTCTCCTCGTTGATCAGCGACCGTTTCCACAGTTCCGGCGCAGTGCCGACCAGCTGGCTTTCAGGTGCTGCAGCTTGTGGCAATCCGGGCTGGCTCTGCCTGGCAATCCCACCTTCGTCGCCAGTTGTTGAGTTGCCGGAATAATGAATCAATAGATCCACAACAAGGATTTACTGGTAAGTAGAGAACACCAACTCAACTGCAACAACAATGCTAATGGCTGGCAGGCACATTTATATAGGGGTTGCCTGCTGTGTGTTTAGCCAATTAGCTTATTGGGATTTCCTGGCTGCACAAACACAATAGATACCATCGCAGGATGGAAGTTGTCCCCAGTAAAGCCACCTTTCACAACTGACTGATGGTGAACTTATTTTTTTTAAAATAAATTTTATTAATGAACAACAAATAGAAAAAAGTTTTTAAAAAATGAACATGGTGCATATATAACAAAAAATACAAATTTACATATATACATAAATATTAATCATCATTAATACAATTACTTTCTTTTTTAAAACCAGTGGTAAAACTTCTCCCAAATTTTGTAATAATCAGATTCAGTCTTATCTTTTAATTCTTGAGTTACTCTATCCATTTCAGCGCACAACCAAATTTTTCTAATTATTTCCATCTCTTCTGGCATATCATTTCCTTTCCATCTTTGGGCAAAAACTAGTCTCACAGTAGTGGTGACATGAACTATTAGGTATATTATCGCTTTATTATATTTCCCCACATTGATTCCCAATAAAAAAATTTCAGGTCTGAACTCTATTTTAATTTTACACATCTCTTCTAACCAGTTTCTAATTTTCAGCCAATATATTTGGACTTTTTTACATTTCCACCATACATGGTAGTATGTTCCAATTGCTTTGTTGCATTTCCAGCATTTAGGGGATAATTTCAGGTACATTTTTGCTAATTTTGATGGTAGGATATGCCATCGGTAAAACATTTTCTTTATATGATGCCGCCAAGGTAATTTTCCTATTCCTGTCCCATAAAATTTGCCAGTCATCCAAATGTATACTATACCCGAAATCTTTTATCCAGGCCAACATCATTTCTTTCACCTTTTCCTCTTCCAATTTATATTCCAATAATACTTGGTATATTTTTTTAATCAATTTCTCATTCGTTCCTAATAATATTTTATCTAATTCTGTTTTACGTTTACTAATACCCCATTCTTTCATATCCTTACTATCTATCTCAAATCCCAAATCCTTCAGCTCCTCTCTTGTTTTTAACTCTCCCTTCTCATCTAATATGTCCTCATATGTAATGACCTGTCCTCGTCACAATAAATGTGGGTACATTAATGCTTCTAATGTAGATAGCCAAGTTGGTATTTCAACATAGAATTGACAGTTTTATTCCATGTGTTTAGTAAGGTCTGCCTAATTTTATGCCTTTGAAAATAACCATGAATTTGATGTTTGTTCTGCCACGAAAAGGCACCCTACCTGTAAAATATATCCTTCTAATGTTAATATTCTATTGTTTTTAACATTTACCCAATCTTTAACCCAGGCTGCTATGTAATATATTTCCCAATCCGGTAGGCCGAATCCTGCTCTTTCAGTAGCATCCTGCAACAATTTCAGTCTAATTCTGGGCTTTTTTTCCTGCCATATAAATTTTGATACTAGCTTATCCAATTGATTAAAAAAGTTTTTCTCAAATTTTACCAGGGCATTTTGGAATAAAAACAATAATTTTGGTAATATGTTCATTTTTATAGACGCAATTCTCCCCATAAGGGAAAGTCTTAGGTTGATCCATTTCCTAAGATCTTCAGTTATTTTTTTAATTAGTGGGGTATAATTGTCCTCTTTGAGAGTTATACATTTTGCCGAAATTACAATTCCCAAATATGTAATTTGGTTTGTCGTCTGGACGTCCATTATCATTGTTAAATTTTCTTTTTGTACATTTGTCATATTTTTGGTAAGAATTTTGGATTTTTCCATGTTAACTTTTAGCCCCGCTACTTCGCCAAATTCCTCCAATTGCTCTATCAATTTGGGTCCTGAATTTTGCGGATCTTCTAAAATAAAAAGCAAATTGTCAGTGAAGTCTTGTAATTTATATTCTTCTTTATTTATTTTTAGTCCTTTTATTTCCGATTCTTTCCTAATTATTCTTGTTAGTGCCTCTAAGATCAAAATAAATAATAATGGTGATAATGGACATCCCTGCCTCGTTCCTTTTTGTATCTCAAATTTATTAGTTGTATAGTCATTTATCAATATCCTAGCTTGTTGTTTATTATATATTGCTGATACTACATTTAGGAATTTTGCCCAAAATCCATATAATTAATTTGTTGCAGAACAAAACTCCATTTTATATTGTCAAAGGCCTTTTTAGCATCCAGGAATAATAATGCTATCTGTTCTCCACTACTATCTTCATAATATTATATGATGTCTAAAATTGTCCTAATGTTATTACTAAAATGTCTATGTGAAAGGAAGCCATCTTGGTCTGTGTGTATAAATTTATTTAATATTTTTGTGAATCTTTCAGCTATTATAGTTGCGAAAATTTTATAGTGCACATTTAATAGAGATATTGGCCTATAATTTCCTATCTTTGTTTGATCGTTTTTTTCTTTTGGAATAATTGTAATCATTGCTTCCTTCCACAATTCCGGAATTTTTGCCTTATCCAGGACTTCGTTAAATAGTAATAATTAAGTAATCTGTCACCTAATATTTCTTATTGAGTTTTGTATAATTTAGCAGGGAGTGCATCTGGACCTGGTGCCTTGTTATTTTTCTTCAAGGTTTATACTTCTATTCAATAAGCTTTTTTCTTCTTCTGATATTCTCGGAAGATTCGCTTTCATGAAACATTTTATCACTTTTTCTTCTGTTACATATTCTTCTTCTTTATATGCATATTGTATGCACTTGTCCTTAAGGCTTGGTCTTGTGCAGCCTGAATTAATCCTTCAGTCTTTCCTGCCATAAAATTTCTGGGCTATATTCCTTTTCATTTCTTCTTGATAACATATTTCCCCCTGTTCATTTTGTAGCTTAGTGATCCATCTTTTTCCTGCTTGTTTTTTCAATTTCCAGGCTAGCCATCTTCCTGGTTTATTGGCATCCTCAAATACATTTTGTTTTATTCTTTTCAGTTTTTAGGCTAAATCTTCTTTTTCCAGCAAATTTATTTCATGTTTTATTAAGTCCATTCTTATTTTTATCTCTTTCTGTTTTGGTTCTTCTTGTAGTTTCATTTCCAAGTTTCTATATTCCATTTCTAATGCTTTTTGCTGTATCTTCTTTTTCTTGTTTTTATTTGCCATATAATTTATCGCCACTCCTCTCATAACTGCTTTAGCTGTGTCCCAGGTATTTTGTAGGGAATGTGTCTTCTTTATTTTCCTCAAATAAGAGTTTAATTTCCTTTTCCAATTTAATTTTAAATTCCTCCTCTTTTATGATCATTCTTTATAAGGTCCATCTTGGGGTCTTGGGTTGGCCTTTCCAGCTAAGCCTGATATAACTATGATCTGACTGATGATGAACTTATCAATGCAAATAATATTCAAGTGGTATTCCAGTTCTTTTGGAACTGCCCATTACTATTGGTACTACCCTTGCTTGCCTTTGCCACAGTTATTCTAATTCTATTTGTAGGTCTTTGTATTTTGTTATCTTCCCCAGTTCTTTCTCTTCTATTCTGCTGTCTCCAGGCACTGACACATCCATTATCCAGACTTTTTTTGTCTTCCTTATCAAGAATTGTTTAAGTACAGAGGGGTGTCACAAAGTAAGGGGTGTTATGTGGCAGGTACCTGCCTGTTTGTATTCTAAAATCCCATAGGAATTCTTAATTTCCTATGACTTTCTCTATTGTATGGTCCCACTAGCTTTGGCTTGCATGCAAATCTTTTTCTTGATTTCAGCATGCTTGAAGGATATCCAGGCATTTTGTAGTAATCATCTTCATCCAGGCTTAATGTTATTTTTGTGGGGCATCTTGATTCCTTCAATTTTCACTATTTTTCTTTGTTTGATAGTGAGTATTGCACATTTGTCCAATCCAAACTCCATTGCAATATCTCGGCTATATTATATATATGGGCAGTGTTCTGCAGTGATTCTATTTCTGGTGGAATTTTTCCATATAGCTTCAGATCATTCATTACTACTATTACTATTATTCATCGCATAGTCAGCCAGATGTTCAAACTGGGTTTGGCATTTTTGTCTACCTATCAAGTCTTTACCAAGGACCTGGGATAGTCAAACTTGGATGTTTGATGGTATTATTATTGTTGTTGTTATTGTTGTTGTAGTTATTATTATAATTTTCAATTTGATTCACAGTCTGAGACTGGTTAAAAATAATTAAAGTTCCAATCAAGAACCTAAGACTATTAGGGTAATGTCTGTGTATGTAGGCAGTTCTGAGTAGGGTTGTTTTTTGCGAAGTCATACTATTCAGGTCTGATAAATTCAAAATTTCCAGTTTTCTAGTTTATCTAATTTGGTATTACTCCAAAGGTTCCTATTATATTGGTACAACCATTGATTTCTTCCTCCACAATCACTCAATTTCAATTTTCAGATTGCAGTATTTTGTTATTTTTTTTCTAGTTGTTTCTCTTCAATTCTGCATCACCTGGTATTGCAATATCAATGAACCAGACTTTTTTCTTTTCCACAATAGTGCTGTCAGGAGTGCTGTGGGCCAAATATCTCTCTGTTTGTATCCAAAAGTCCCACAAGATCTTGACTTGTTCATTTTCAAGAACATTGACAATTTTTGTAGTAATTTTTGATGCATTTGAACCCAAACTTCTGCAAAACTTCCATTGTATGATTTTGGCAAAATATTTTAGCAATAGCAATAGCACTTAGAATTGTATACCACTTTCCAGTGCTTTACAGCCCCCTCTAAATGGTTTACAAACTCAGCATATTGCCCCGAACAATTTGGGTCCTCATCTTACCCACCTCAGAAGGATGGAAGGCTGAGTCAACCTTGAGCTGGTGAGACCCGAACTGCCAAACTGCTGGCAGTCAGTGATCAGCAGAAGTTGCCTGCATTCTAACCACTGCACCAACGCAGCTCTTTTAGGTAATAGATGTAGATAATGAATTTGTGAAATTTTGTTGCAGCCACTGATAAAGTGATCCATTGTTTCATCTTTCTCACTGCATAAGTGGCATTTGCTGTTGTTACTGACATGTTGAATTTTTGCTTTCATGGAACTGGTTAGTAGGGCTCATTCTTGGGCAGCAAAAATGAATCCTTCACTTTCTTACCTCCTTCCTCCTATTCTGTTCTGCTTCTCCTCCTCCCCCTCCCTCCTTCCTCCTATCATTATCATCATCAGTCGTATAATCAGCCAGATGTTTAGCAGGATCTGACATTTTTGTCCATCTATCAAACCCTTCCAAGGACCTGGGATTGGCATGCATTTTTGTTTAGAATATTAAAAGTATTATCATAGAATGTAAACTGTTCTAAGCAAAGCTGTCTTTTGCGATTGATTGATGTAATTTTGTCAATACCAATTATCTTCAAGTGATACTCCAAATATTTTGTAAGACACTTAATATCTTTGCTTTTTTTGCAGTTGTTCTATTTCTATTTACTTATTTATTTAATTTATATGCCACCCAATCTTCAGATCTGCAGCCTCTTGACATTGACAATGGGTTGGATTCCAAGCCAGCTTTCTGTCTCCTGCCAGCCCCTTGTCCCTGTTGTGCTCCTTGGCATTGAAGCAGATCCTGGTACAGTTCTGCCCTTCTGCTCCAATCCATGGATTGTCACTGTGCTCACTGACAGGATAAGAACATAGGCTTTGGCTGTCTCTTGTCTCCATACTGACCCTCAGGGCTATTTCCAACCATTGTTGGATACCAATCTCACCTTTGCCTCTGTTGCCACAGTTTTTTGCATTTTGTGATTTTCTCCATTCTTTCTCTTCTATACTGATGATTCTAGATATTGCAATGTTCAATATCCAATTTCTATTCATTGTTAATTCTTGGGTTTAACAATGGTAAAAGGGACTACTGGGATTGTGGTCAGTAAGCAATGCAGTCACATGATGTATCACTTATTGACTTCATCACTTAGAGATAGAAATTTCAGTTTTGATTGTGGGTAAAAGTACTGGATTACTTGTATTGCACTGTTTGCTTGTAATTCCTTTTCTTATTAACCGTCTTGACAGTTATAATTTCCCTGGCTCCCTTAAGTAACCTCAAAGAAAATGACTGCTTTATTGTTTCTGTTTTCCTAAGTTATTCCCTTCATGAAACTTTTATGAGCAAGTTTATGTTTTACCTGTTACAAGAAAGAAAAGCTACTTCCCTTGGTAATTAGCAAGGAATATGAAAATCATTGTGTGGTTCAGAGAAGCTGTAAAGCTATGCATTCACCATATCTAACCACAAAATTGTACTGTATTCAGTGATGGATCCAGAGGATAATTTGTGTAAAATTATTAGGGAACATAAAGAAAATGCTTTTATGCATGTAGCTTGCTTGCCAGATTGTAGACTTGATCACATAATCCACACCCCTGCACCATCTGCATTTCTATGAATGAGACATTACTTTTGGCTTTCTACAGAATCAGACACCACTATTTCCCTTTACTGGAGAGATAAAATTTTGGGAAGAATTCAGTAAAAGTCCAGAGAATAGAAAAGAACGAAGTCTTCCATCTCTCCAGCAGCCTCTGAATAAAGAATGAAAACTTCAACATGAATGTCAAGGAAACAGACATAGGAACTACTGCTTTAGCAGCCTTCTATTTCATCTAGCTCGGAATTTGTACTAGATTTTTTTATTTCTTGGTTGATTAAGTCACCTAAACATTTGGGACAAGGGCACCAAAAATGCCCCATATATCTACACTAAATGACTTCTAAAAAAGGCACTTGAGATTTCCAGTCTTCCACTCTAGGAGTCCACAAGACTCCCAAATTGATTCATTACTAGATTGGAAACCATTGCTGTGAACACACAATGTAAGAGAAATTTGTGGGAGAAAATTGATGGAAATATATATAGCAGACTGGACCTGAGTAAGAAGCAGAGTAAACGTAGGAACTCCCTTAAACTATTACATAGAACTGGGGCATCAGCTAATTGTCTTTTTTTATCTCATTGGTCAAAAATAATTAGATCTGATTGACGTTCTTAAGATGGGAATAACATAATTTTCCCATTTTCTAAATAAATAGTTTTATGATTAACATGGAAAATTCAAGAGTAAATAAAAAATGAATCTTGAAGAACACCAATAACAGTAACAGAAAAAAAAAAAGACCACTCCAATCAGGGGGGGAAATAATGCAATCCAAAAGATGCATTTGAAAAAATGACTGTTGTGCCAATGGGAAAAAGAATTTAATAGTATTGTTAGGAATTGATAGTCACCTAACAGTTGGGTTGGAAATATATAAACCAGGATAGACATTTAATACTGTCTCTTTAAGGGAATGCTAAAATTGTAATTGGGTGTGGTTCCTCAAACGGCCATAAGATGGAGCCAGAAACCTGGGTTGTTAGTTCTGTTGTTGTGAGTTGCTAGTTGCTAGATGTTTATTGTTCGATGTTCTTGGTTCCTGCATTTTTCCTATTGACTGTTGCTGATCATCGTTATTCTTGGATTGCTGTGAGTCTATTCCTGAACTGTTTTTGATCCTGGACTTTGTTACTGGATTATCCCTGGACTGAAAACTGACTGCTATAACCGTGTATGACTTGGACTGTTCGTTGGACTTTGCTTAACGGTTTACTGGAAGTAAGACCTACATTTTACTATACAGTGTAGCTATGTGCTGTGTGTGTGTGTTATTCAACATCACTCTCACTATGCTTCCCTGAGAGCACTCATTCTCCTAACAGGGAATACCTCAACACTGGTTATGGGCCCAGGCCATACCAGGCTCAGATAACTGAGAGTTAGTGTGAATACACAGTACCGTATACAGACAGCTGTTTACTGTTTAATTGCGGGTTACTATCCTGGTAAAGATGGCACAAGACCCGTCAACAGGTCTATCACTGATAGCCCAGTTGGATGGAACAAATCATGTTTCCTGGTCTATGAAGTGCAGTCTACTTCTACGTAGAGAAGGGTTATGGGCTGCAGTTCAAGATCCACCGGATGTAAATGTTTGGGATCCAGATGATGAGGACGATGCCGAGAAGCTTGCTAACATTTAACAAAACAACGAACGAGCTCTTTGTATAATTGGACTAAGACTGAGTGACCAGCAGCTAGTCCATATTTGTGGAGAAGAGTCTGTTACTAGGTGTTGGGAGAATTTGAAGAGGATTTATATTCGTGATAGTGTAGGTGCACACATACATCTTACATGTAAACTGTTTAGAACACGTCTTCTGAAAGGTGGAGATATGTTAGCTTCATGAAAAGAACTTTTCAAGAGCTACATGAAATGGAACTGATATTTTCAGAGCTGCATCAAGTTTACATAATTCTTTCCTCATTGGACGAAAGTTATGATGATTACGTATCTTCACTGGAAGTCCTGTCCAGAGATAAACTGACATTGACTGAAATAACCAGAAGGTTGTTAGAAGAGGCAAGAAGACGGTTGGATAGGGACCAACTGAGGAAGAAATAACCACAAGAAGAGGATTTGTGTTCAACTGCCTATATAGGAAATGTTTTTCTTGTGGGGCTAAGGGACATATAGCTAGATTTTGTAAGAAGGAAAAATGACAGAATACTGGTAATCACCAGAAGGCTAAGAAGAATGTTAATTTAGCTATGTCTAGCAATTCAAATGTAAACCATGATTTGTGGGTAGTTGATAGTGGAGCATCGCAGTGCATTACTAAAAATAGAGAGAGGTTTGTAACGATGTCCACGAGTAAGCAACATGTATCATTGGCAAATGGATGGAAGATGAAAGCATCTGGTGAAGATACTGCATATTGTTCATGTGTAAATGAGCATTTAACTATGTTATATGTACCTAGACTGAAATTTAATTTGTTATCAGTAAGGGTTTTAGTTAATATTGGTTATGTAGTGAACTTTAGGGGAGATAACTGTATAAAAGAGAAAGAGGGTAAAAGTGTTACTGCTACTTTAGAGTATGATTTATATGTTATACATGATGACCAGTTGAAGATGGCTAACTCAGTTTATAATAATGTTAGGCCACATGACGAATGTATACATTTACTGCATAGACATCTGGGGCACATTAATTTCAAAATGTTGAAACAAACTGTCAAATTGTCAGAGGGAGTAGAATTAAAACCCTGTAGCAAGTATTTAAACTGTAATGCCTGTAACCAGGAGAAAAGCAAGGTTACTCTAGCAAACAGACTGAATGGGTTTAAGACCAAAGAACCTTTAGAGGTTGTGTTTGCTGACATAATTGGTCCTAAGAAACCCAGTTTGGGAAGCGCCTGCTATGTTTTGAGTATAATGGACCATTACTCACGGTATGATTTCTGCTATTTAATGAAAAACAAAACAGAAACATTCCAAAATTTCTTTAATTGGCTAAGGTTTGCATAGAGAAAAATGAAACGTAGGATAATGACTTTAGTTACTGATAACGGGACTGAGTTTATTAACAAGAAATTCCAAACTATGTTGAAATTGGCTGGTGTCGAGCATAAATGTTCTGCACCTTACAGGCCACAAGATAACTCGTTTATAGAACGAAGAGGGCAAATGTTACAAACCATGGCTCACACTATGTTATCTGATTCAGGGTTTGCCTGAAACACTGTGGGGTGAAGCCATAATGTGTAGCAACTATGTTTTAAACACAAAAACTGGTGAATTGCCATTCGCTCCTTGGCATGGCAGAAAACCAAATTTAAGTTATCTACACACATTTGGAGCTCCAGCATGGGTGCATATTCCCTCACAAGTAAGACTGAAAGGGCAACATAGAGCTAGGAAATTATTTTTCGTAGGTTACAAAGCCAACCATAGCTCATTTAGATTTTGGGATCAAGGCACAGTTAATATTTACTGCAGCGCTAGTGCTAAATTTCTTGAGCACATTGGGTGGAATAAACTGGAACAGGAATCCAACAATGATGTTATTATTGACACCCAAATAATCCCTAAAGATGACATCGTTAAACCATCAATAGCTATTAAAGAGGAAGAACAGGAACAGGAGGAAGTAGAAGAACAGGCACAGGAAGAAGTAGAAGAACAGGAGCAGGTGGAACAGGACAGTCCACCAGTAAGCCCTGTATTACCAAGACATTCAACCCGGGTAACATGACCACCTGATAGATATCAGGCTAGTGTTGTATGCCAAGTGACTACAGTTCCTGGTAACTATAATGAACTGAAACTGTATTCTGCTAAGGATCAGGCTGCTTGGCAGGAAGCAATGGATAAGGAACTGAAATCTTTACAAAGATTGGAAGTATATGAAAATGTGAAGTTACCACCAGGTAAACATGCCATAGGGTATAAGTGGATTTATAAACTGAAGACAGGTGTGGATGGGATTGTTACCCATAAAGCCAGGTTAGTAGTGCAAGGGTTCAATCAGACAGCAAACGACTACGATGAGTTGTTTGCGCCTAGTCTGAAGGCTACAACATTACGAGCAGCATTAGTGTGGGCAGCTAAGGAGAAATACATTATAAATCATTTAGATGTAGAGACGGCATATCTGCATGCACCGTTGCAACACACTCTTTATTTAAAGAAACCTTTAGGTATCAAAAATGATAATACAACTGGGGGACTTCCGGTTTGCAACCTTTCGGTGGCGGCAGGGATTCGCGACTGCGCGATCCCTGCTGCGTTCACCGTCAAGGTTCCCCCGATCCATTTGGATCTGGGGGATATAGCTGCCCCACAGAGGCAGCTGAAGACAGGGGATCCGGCAAGGGGTTTGGGGGTGTCGCAAACCCCCTCCCCTGCCGGCTAAACCCCCTTTTCCGAGGCGGAGGAACGGCGGTCAGCAATGGCCGCCACGAAGAAAGCTGCAGCCGGACAAGCAGGTGCAGGAGGGAGGAAGCTGAAAGAAAAGTGAAAGTTGATTCTAACCGGGACAAGACGGGAGAAAATGACCTGGAATCTTGAAGGCTGCTAAGTATATATTGTTCCCTGTGAGAGTTTTTAAGCTGCGAATATTCTAAAGGGGAAAGTTTTTTCTTTGTTCTACTCTCCTTCCTAAAGTGACAGCGGGAAAAAAAACAAACCTTTTTGGCTGTGAGTGGGAAGGGAGAGTGAAAAAAAGAATTAGAGCAAAATTTGAAAATAAGGAGAAGATTGCCTAGAATTATAAAGAGTTTAAAAACTTCCAAAAAATATATTTGAAAAGGATTTGTGATTACTTTAACCCCAGAAAGAGAAAGTGAAGAAGAAGAAGGTATCTAAAAGAAATAGACTGTTTGGATTGTTTGGTGACTTTGGAACCTTTGAAATTACTTCTGATTAAATCATCTGGGTGGTTGTTTGGAAAAACTTTTTCTCTACACAATGGCATCATCTATGGATGAATTGGAACTTATATATCAAAAATTTGAAAGAGAAAAACAGGGAGAGGAAGATGGTCTTGACACTATTTTTCAATACTTGGAAATGGCGGTTTATATTTATATGAAGCAGAATGAGGATGATGGGGACAAAGAAGAAGGAGAAGCCATCTTTGATGAACAAATTACTTTGACTGGAGAAGAGAAAAAGCAAGAGAAAAAGGGAAAAAGGTCTTTAAGATCTGGAAAAATAGCCCAAAAAGAGAAGAATAAGGTGAAAAGGGGACATTATGTTAAGAAACAACAGAAAGGGGGAAAGCAGAATAAAAGGGAGGTGGAGAGACAAGGGGTTAAAGAGGATAAGGAGAAGAAGAAACAAGAAAGAAAGGAAGGGATGAGAAATCCTAATGGTGGGGAGCAAGATGTTACGAAGAAAACTTTTTAGAGATAATGGATAAGCTTTATGGCTAAAGGATTCTAGAAAGATACATAAGACTGCATTGTTATACTTGTATTTAGAAGTAAATATGGAAAATTAGAAACAATATGTAACCTAAAATGTGATAAAATATTTAACATAAATTAGTGAAATTTTTGGTTAAGAAAAGGGAGTACTGTAACGAAACATGATTTAAGATTGTGATGTGTGTGGGGGGGGGGGTAATATCTTTGAAAAGCATAAGTGTTTCCTAATGAAATAATGAGCTATAATATATGATGAGGGATATAATATATAACTATGGAAAATAGGGCTCCCATAAAAGTATGTGACTTAATTGAAAAGTAATGATTTAAATGTTTAAGATATGAATGAATACAAGGAATGAGACAAGGGGTTAAAGAGGATAAGGAGAAGAAGAAACAAGAAAGAAAGGAAGGGATGAGAAATCCTAATGGTGGGGAGCAAGATGTTATGAAGAAAACTTTTTTTAGAGATAATGGATAAGCTTTATGGCTAAAGGGATTCTAGAAAGATACATAAGACTGCATTGTTATACTTGTATTTAGAAGTAAATATAGAAAATTAGAAACAATATGTAACCTAAAATGTGATAAAATATTTAACATAAATTAGTGAAATTTTTGGTTAAGAAAAGGGAGTACTGTAACGAAACATGATTTAAGATTGTGATGGGGGGGGGGGTAATATCTTTGAAAAGCATAAGTGTTTCCTAATGAAATAATGAGCTATAATATATGATGAGGGATATAATATATAACTATGGAAAATAGGGCTCCCATAAAAGTATGTGACTTAATTGAAAAGTAATGATTTAAATGTTTAAGATATGAATGAATATTAATACTAATGAATAGATTTGTATTATTTTTGATAATATAGTATAATTTTAGAATGTACCAGACAGAATCCCAATATATGTCATGTGTTTTATATTAAGTATTATAAATGTAGGGGAAAGAGATAAAGGCATCATACTCCATATAATGTACAGGAGAAGTTTTTTTCTTTTTTTTAAAGAAGGAAAATAAAGGGCTGGCTGGAATAGAACAGACAAAGAATAATAAATATTATGATATGAATTGAGAGGAGATAAATAAAATAAAATAAAATTGAGAAAATTTAAAGGAGAGGAAAAGACATATAGAAAACTGAAAATGTTAATAAGATATGAAATGGTATGTAAAATGAATATGAATTTGAATTTGTGTCTGTACCAAGAGTTTTAACCTGGGACTAATCAACTTTCAGATAAGAGATTTTTTATGCTTTTATGTTTTGTTTTATGTGTATCTATGTATTGTTTGTCTTGAAAATAAAACTTGTTTTTTTTTTAAAAAAAATGATAATACAACTGATTGCTGGAGACTGAAAAAGAGTCTTTATGGCTTGAAGCAATCAGGATATGAGTGGAACCAATGTATAGTTAAAGAATTAACTAAGATAGGTTTGTAGCTGGCATGGCTGATCCATGTTTGTTTAAAAAGGAAAGTGATGGTGTAGTTTCATTGTTGCTATTGTTTACTGATTACATAGCATTAATCACCAAAACTGAGCAAGAAGCTACTGAAATAATTTCACGGTTAGAAAAGAAATTTAAGATAAAACAGTTAGGTGAAATTAAACAATATCTTGGTTTAAAGATAGATAAAACTAGGGGAGGATACAAAATCTCACAGGCAGATAAAATTAACCAGTTACTAAAAAGTTTTAAAGTGGAACTTTGTAAACTGGCTAAAACACCAATGAGCCAGGAGTTTAGCCACACTGATGTACAAAGTCCTGTTTTTGATAAAGATATTTATCAGTCCTTGATTGGTAGCTTATCTTATCTCAGTAATTGGTCGAGGCCAGATATAGCATACAGTGTTAAGCAATTAGCTAGGTTTAATACTGAGCCAACTGAAAGGCACTGGCAAGCTGCTAAACGTGTGTTAAGATATCTGAAACAAACAATGCATTATGCATTATATTTGGAGCCTAAGGATGAACTAAGTTTAACTGCATATGCTGATGCAAGTTTCGCTACAGACGTAAACACACGTAAATCAATATCAGGTACTATAGTATTATTAGGAAAGGTGTTGATTGGATGGAGGTCTATGAGACAGAAACATCTAAGTTTGTCAACAGTGGAGGCTGAATTCTCATGTTTGTTTTTATTATGTACAGATTTAGTTTGTTATAAGCAACTATTGATTGACATGGGAATTGATGTAACAGATTCTACTGTTGTTTATGAAGACAACCAATCATCAATACAGATGGCTTCCAATCTTGCTGTAAAGACAAGATCAAAACACAGAGATTTAAGATATTTAAATGTGAGACAATGTGTACAAAGTAAAATGATTAAACTGGAGTACTGCATGTCAGAGAATAACATTGCAGATCATTTTACAAAAGCCCAAGGCTCTGTAAAGCATAAGGCTTGCTGTGAGGATTATGGACTTAAACTGTAAGGTTTTATATATTGTCCTATCCAAAGGGGAGAATGTTAGGAATTGACAGTCACCTAACAGTTGGGTTGGAAATATATAAACCAGGATAGACATTTAATACTGTCTCTTTAAGGGAATGCTAAAATTGTAATTGGGTGTGGTTCCTCAAACGGCCATAAGATGGAGCCAGAAACCTGGATTGTTAGTTCTGTTGTTGTGAGTTGCTAGTTGCTAGATGTTCATTGTTCGATGTTCTTGGTTCCTGCATTTTTCCTTTTGACTGTTGCTGATCATCATTATTCTTGGATTACTGTGAGTCTATTACTGAACTGTTTTTGATCCTGGACTTTGTTATTGGATTATCCCTGGACTGAAAACTGACTGCTATAACCGTGTATGACTTGAACTGTTTGTTGGACTTTGCTTAACGGTTTACTGGAAGTAAAACCTACATTTTACTATACAATGTAGCTGTGTGCTGTGTGTGTGTTATTCAACATCACTCTCACTATGCTTCCCTGAGAGCACTCATTCTCCTAACGGGGAATACCTCAACAAGTATCCAAGAGAAAGATTTTACAAAAGAATATATGAAGGAAGATACAAACCATAAAGAGAAGTTGAATACAAATAGATGAAAGGAAATATATTTTAGGAATTATAACAGATTGCTCTATAGTAATGAGCATTTCATCATCTAAATGAGAAAATATGCAAGTCAAAAAAATAAATTAACAGTCACAATTGGGACTGGGATTTCAGTTGTAAGTTATAACAGTCATAAATCAAGACATTTACAGCCATTTTGGCATGGTCATTACAAATTGCATCCCCACCCATGGCAAAAAATGCAAAAAAAAACCTGGCAAAAAGGTTGCATATAGCATTCATGTAACCATGGCATGTTGCAATCAGTCATTAATGTGAGTTGGTTGCCTAGTACCTGAAATGTGACTTCATGTGACTTTAAGGCAGATGTGGCAGAAGATTTTATGTTGCCTGGAAGCACTTTACAGGCTATATGAGCCACTGTAAATAAACTGTTCTAAGTTGAGGACTACCTGCAATTTATTTGGAATTTATTAGATCATTTTATTTCCTTAATAATTAACAATCTTTCTTTTTCTTCTTTTTATTTTCCTGAAGTAGTATATCCAGCAGATCTTTATACTGTATCCTTACAACAAAATAGAAGCTAAAGGATGGAAAAACATTGTTTTTTCCAATTGTAGATTTATAAAGTTTGGGGCCATACCAGCATTTTTTGAATGATTAAATAGTCAATGAATAAATATAGAATTGTTGATGTGAAAATATATGGATATTAACTTATCTCTAAGATGTACACTAAATAATGCAAATATTTTAGAAGCAACTGTTATCAGCCTTGATCTCAGTTTTTGCAATAAAAAGACTGTAAGAAAAAACTTCTAGATCTTCTTCCTACTGTTATTTCAATGCTATGGCAGGGTCAAATAACTTCTAGATAAACTTGTAAAATAATTAAATTTAAAGGAAAATGAGGTGAAGAGAGGTTTGAGTAGTCTTATTTAGTCTACCGTTAGTGTGAAAAGTTATCATGATAACAGAGCAAAATTATCAGTACTGAAATGAGTAACAATTAACACAGAAGATAATATTTTGGGAAATTAATGATCATTTCAGCAAAGTAACAATGTGGACATAGAATCAGCATTTTATAGTTTGGATTAATGTTAATTCTGCAAATATCTGTTTCTATCCCTAACTGTCAAGAAAACAAAGATATTTTCTGAATCAAAGCAGTACTGTGCATGGAAACAATTCTAAAATATTTCATTAGTAATGACACAAAACACCCTCCTATTCTTCATGTCACAAATAAAATAAAGGCATATGAATTCTAAAATGCTCATATAATATCCAGTTTGACTCCAATTTGAATAATGGGTTTCACTGGAAATGAAAATAGAAATCTATATATTTGTTAGAATTTTACACATGCCCATCTTATATATCTATCAGTTCTTTTGCCAGTTCCATTCATCCCTTTGACAAAACTGAAAAAAATAAAATGTTTATCAGGGGCAGTGGTTAAACGTCTTACTGCTTAGCACTCAAAAGACTCTGAAAAATAAAAGCAATAGCTATGAAACAATATATGTGATAGTTACAAAAATTCAGTGTGTATTTACGAGAGAGAAAGAGAGATAGAAAATGGTGGAAACTTATAAAAAAGAGGGGAGGAAACTCTATACTTTTGTAAGCAGTCTTGGATCTTAAAAATACTGAATGTTTCTGCTATCATTTCATTCCCATTGTACCTGAATCTGGATGCCAAGGGTCTGTTGCAGAAGACATTGGTTGGATGGTTTGTGGATTTGCTCCGCAATTGGATTCTACAAGTTCTCCTTCTGTGTAAATGTGAGAGGATATATTGGTCTGTCTCAAGGCTGCCTTGAGTGGTGTAATCTGGTTGAACTGCACACGTGACAAGCAACCAGAAAATCCTGGTGTGTTATATTTATGGATGTCTTGATCAATCTTTCCGAGTTCTAAAAGGTAAAAACAAACAACAGAAATGAATTTATAACAGTTTGTCTAGCACAAAAGCTTCACCGGTACTAGGATCTTGCAAAAATAATGTTTGTGAATGCAATGAAAACACTTTTTATCATTTGGAATTTACCTAACTATAAGCCAAAGGTCTTCAAACTTGGCAAGTTTAAGACTTGTGGACTTCAACTCCTAGAATTCCTGAGCTAATATGACTGGAGGAGGAATTATGGGAATTGAAGCCCACATGTCTTAAAGCTGTCAAGTTTGAAGTCCCCCGCTATAAGCCTAAGAATAAATCATTCTACAACCTTGTATTTTTCCTTTTAGATAACCTGCCTGACATTTTTTTTCTTTTTGAAAATAGCATATATACATTAAATGCAGAAGGATTTATCTTCTATAAAACAAGATCAATGTAAAACATAAAAAATATTAAAACATAAAAGAAATAAAAGGAACTTTAAATATAATACTTTAAATAGTAGTAAATTGGCACTATCACTGTCTTCAAATTTGTTGACCTTTATATAAGTGACTATTCCCCAATTTCTTCATATATTTAGACTGCAATTTTCCCCTATGTTTATGGTATTTATTCTTCAAGAAAAAAGGTTGCAATTTTTTAAAAAAACAAAATTTTGCTTCATTTAAAAAAATGTTTGGAATGCAGATATATAGGAAGGATAATTTCACTCTTAAAGCAAATCAGTTGATGTGACTGTTTTTGCTACAATGATTGATCATGCACAAGAGATTTAAAATATGCAACAAACTATAATGCTCAGCTTGTTTAGGCTCCTTAGCAGTGGTGGGATTCAATTGTTTTTTACTACCATTCTGTGGGCATGGCTTGGTGGGCGTAGCACATAAAGAGAGGAAAAACAATGCATCAGAATAAATTAATTCTTAATTAAAACAAAACCATAATCCAAAGCTCCTCTTCATAGTTGAATTAAAATACTACACATCAGTTCCTAAGCCAGCAGAAATCTAACAGCACAACATTCAATATAGTGATGTCTATTTTGTTTATGCCCTATCCTGTTTACCTTAATAAAGGTTCTGTCCAACTAAATCAGACTGATAGTGTGATGTTCAGTGTTCCAAACAATCATTAATGTATTAAGAAAGGGCCCCTGAATAAAGGATGGTCCTCATTTTCATGACCTTGAAGAAGCTAGTAAACATCTTTGCCTGGAAGCTGTTTGAGGAGCCACTTGTGCAAATATTTGTTCTCTCATTATTATGTCAAATCAAATAAATCCTTTGCTATGGCTTTTGCAACCAGAAAGCACAATAATAAAAAACATAGGTTGTAATTATTTTTAAAAAGTGTTAAAACATGCAATAACTGTTCTATCGCCAGAACAAAGTAGACTTGAGACCGGAGTTGAGTTCAGCTCTTTATTTAACCCTCAGTAACTTCAACTAAACTCAAGCCGCGGCAGCCTCTTTTATAGCGGCTGCTTGCGGCTCGCAACCAATGGCATCATTTTAAACCTCCCGCCGCTTAGGCGGCCAATCATAATCCGTTGTTAACCACCAATTGCTAGGCGGTAGTGATTGTCCAATCGGAAC